>NC_057719.1:78262995-78322421 GCF_004010195.1 Chiloscyllium plagiosum
CCAAATAAACCTGTTGGACTATAATCTGGTGCTGTGTGATTTTTCACTCATACCAGAATGTGCAGACCCACAAGACAAAAATCAAGGGAGGTGAAATCTTATAGTGGACCTGCTACATCCACCTGGAAGAAAATTCAAACTCCCCTTTTGTTTCCTCTACTGCTGGGACACTGGCAGAATAATGCTAACTGTATTTAATTTTCTGTACTGTTAATCCAGCTATGACATTGTTTCTCTCTTAGTACTTCTGACTCACTTTTTAAAAGAAAAAGAAATGACTGTTGAATTCATGGTGTTGGGGTTTCTCGATGGCATTGATCAACGTGAGTGATTTCAAGTTTTGAAATTCATTTGAACTTAGATGACTATTGCAAACGGGTTCAATTTGAAATACTTCAACATTTCTGGATGTAATACTTCCTTCATAACAACTGCTCGTTATTCATTGCTCCCTAACAGTGCACCTTATGACTTCTTATGAATTTTGAATGCGTTCACCTACAAGATCAAAGTTATAAATTATACTATTTTAAGAATGCTGCAGTAGTAACCTGTGGGATATAAATTGCATTCCACGGAATTAAGTGTGGATTTACAGATTTTGCAAGGTTTTCCAGAGAGCTAAGCTCATACGAACAGATGCAGCCAGAAGTATGATGTACCCTTTGCTTTTTGATATTTGACAATTTTTGATATTTTTTCATTCTTACTTAAAACATCACAACACTGTGCAGCATCTCATGCAGAAATACTGTCCTCACAACATTCCCTCTGAATGGTGCCAATCTTGTTGTGACAATTTCTAATATAAATTGGAAATTGTGGAAGAATTAGCAGCTGGAAAGAAAAATCCACATATAGAGCGACTGCTGGTCATATTGTCCTGGTTTGCCTTCATGTAATGCCTTGCATGTCGCTGAGTGTAGATTCTCCATCCCACCACGTGTGAATAATTTGGGCACCATAAAAAATTCAGTTCAAAAGAAAATTCAATTTTTGTCCTGAATAATGTTGCCGACATCTTGCTTGAGACGATCTCTGTCCAAGCCGGAAACAACGCCAGCTCTTGTTAAATGGAGGTCAGTGAATTGACATCCACTGACCTCCAGTAGACCTGCTCCGTAGGACTGAGGAAAAGAACAATATTTGTGCATGCGAATTAAAATATCAGGAATGGCAGTAATGAAAAGTAGAAATGAAATTAAGAAGACTACTGAATTAAAAGAGAGTTAACTCTTTAGGAGGAGGGTGTTTCAAAGGTGACATTATATCTCCAACCTACAGCATGTGGACTGCAGCAGTTCAAGAAGACAGCTCACCACCACCTTCTTGTCGAACGCCTTACTAAAGTCCACATAGATCACATCTATCACTCTGCCCTCATCAATCCTTTTTGTTACTTCTTCAAAAAACTCAATCAAGTTTGTGAGACATGATCTCCCACGCATAACGCCATGTTGACTACCCCAAATCAGTCCTTGCCTTTCCAAATACATGTACATCCTGTCCCTCAGGATTCCCTCCGATAATTTGCCCATCACTGAGGTCAGGCTCACCGGTCTATAGTTCCCTGGCTTGTCCTTACCACCTTTCTTAAACAGTCGCACCACATTAGCCAACCTCCAGTCTCCTGGCACTTCACCTGTGACTATCGATGATACAAATATCTCAGCAAGAGGCCCAGAAAACACTTCCCTAGCTTCCCACAAAGTCCTAGGGTACACCTGATCAAGTCCTGGGTATTTATCCACTTTTATGTGTTTCACCATCCAGCACTTCTTCTTCTGTAATATGGACATTTTTCAAGATGTCACTATCTATTTCCCTACATTCTATATCTTCCATGTCCTTTTCCACAGTAAATACTGATGCAAAATACTCGTTTGGTATCTTCCCCATTTCTGCTGCTCTACACAAAGGCGGCCTTGCTGATCTATGCAGGCTGTATTCTCTCCCTAGATACCCTTTTGTCCATAATGTATTTGTAAAATGCCTTTGGATTCTCCTTAACTCTATTTTCCAAAGCTATCTCATGTCCCCTCTTTGCCCTCCTGCTTTCCCTCTTAAGTATATTCTTACTGCCCTTATGCTCTTCTCAGGATTCACTTGATCTATCCTGTCTATACCTGACACATGCTTCCTTCTTTTTCTTAACCAAACTCTCAATTTCTTTAGTCATCCAGCATTCCCTATACCTACCAGCCTTCCCTTGCACCCTAACAGGAAGATACTTTCTCTGGACACTCGTTATCTCATTTCTAAAGGCTTCCCATTTTCCAGCTGTACCTTTACCTGCGAACATCTGCCCCCAATCAGCTTTTGAAAGTTCTTGCCTAATACCGTCAAAATTGGCCTTCCCCCAATTTAGAACTTCAACTTTTAGATCTGGTCTATCCTTTTCCTTCACTATTTTTAAAACTAATAGTATTATGGTTGCTGGCCCCAAAGTGCTCCCTCACTGACACCTCAGTCACCTGCCCTGCCTTATTTCCCAAGAGTAGGTCAAGTTTTGCACCTTCTCTAGTAGGTATGTCCACATACTAACTCAGAAAATCTTCTTGTACACACTTAACAAATTCTTCTCCATCTAGACCCTTAACATTATGGCAGTCCATAAACATAACATTATGTTTGAGAGCTAAATGATCCACTATACCTGCTTGGATCTCTTCTGATTTTAAGATTGCAAATTGATAAGAAAGATGTAACTTCAAAATATCTCTCAGGTCCTCAGGACACTCAAAAACATCCCATATCGGTTAAACTACTTCTTTGAACTATTATATGTGGAAAAGTTGTCCCACTTTCATTCAACACACTGTGGTCCTGCAAAGAGTTAAGGTGGGGGAAACAGCTGATTAGTCTGATAGCACTTTGTTGAGGGCAGTATCTGGAATACTTTGTACAGTTCAGGTCACATCATTATAGAAATATGCAACCGATGTGGAGAAAGAGCAAGGGAGATTTATAAATCAGGTTTCATGAATGGAGAGTCTCAGTGAGGAAAGATGAGATGCAACCAGTTTGTTTTCTTTGGAACAGAAGTGGTTGAGAGAACATTTAATTGTACTGTCTTAAATTATTAAGGGTCCAGATACAATTGAAAGACCCGATTTTATTAATGGAGTGGTTAATAAACATGGGGCATTGATTTTGGACCAGATGGGAGTTATGAACTTTTAAAGGATTGTGGGAGGCTGAACCTCACTGCCTGAAAGACTGATAGCTGTAGAAACCCAAATCACTTACAAAGTACTTGGATTGTACTTAAAGAGCTATGCGTGGTAATGGACCAAGAGCTGGAAAGTGGGATTAAGCTGAAGAGTTCCTTTTCAGCAGCATGGACATAGTTAATGGCCAGCTTCTGTACCATTCCATTTTCCTTGTTTCCATGGAGGAGTCTTGTTTAGAATGTGGGCTGCCCTCTATTATTTAAATCTTTTGGGGCAGCATGGTGGCTCAGTAGTTAGCATTGCTGCCTCACAACACCAGGGACCCGGGTTCGATTCCACCCTCGGGCAACTTTCTGTGTGGAGTTCGCATGTTCTCCCTGTGTCTGCATGTGTTTCCTCCAGGTGCTCCAGTTTCATCTCAAAGAAGTGCAGGTTAGGTGGATTGACCATACTAAATTGCTCATAGTATCCATGGATGTGAGGCTAGGTGCATTAGCCATGGGAAATGGAGGGTTCAAGGGAGAGAATAAGGGGTTTAGTCTGGGTGGGATGCTGTTAGAAGGGTCGGTGTGGGCTTGATGGGCCAAATGGCCTGCTTCCACACTGTGGAGATTCTATGAAATAGTTTTACAAAACCTTCTTATCCAGATTGGACTTTTGAATGGTCAGATATTGGATGATCTTGCCATCTTGATAGTGGTGAATGCCAAGAGGTTTGAGGGACATAGTGTCACCCCAATTTAAGAAGCAATTGCTCACATGCTGATCCAGAGGTCATGTTGTGTCTGACATGCTCCAAGTGGGCCCAGGCAGATGATTGGGTTCTGCAGTTTAGTTGGTGAGGAGAGTGGGGTGGTAATTGCTCAGCTCATTTGTTAGTTTTTAAGCAACATTTTTTGGGGCTGCTCACTACAGACATAAAGTCTCCACAGGAGTGCAACACTTTATTCAACATGGCACATGAGTACATTCCTGTGTTTATGGCTCCTCTTTCCAACCCCTCCTGCTCCCCTCCGTCATTCCTGGTATCCTGTACTAGTGTACAAAAGTCTCGTCCTCGTCTCTGAAAACACAGGGTGGGAAGTTATTGTCGAAGGAGCCGTAATGAACTGCAGCAGTGCATCTTGTAGACCATGCGCACTGCAGCCACTATCAGAGGGAGTGAATGCTGACAGTGGCGAATTGAGAACCAATCAAATAGGCTGCTTTCACTTGGATAGTGAGGGTTCATGAGTGTTGTGGGAGGCATGTTCATCCAGGCAAGTGGAAAGTATTCCATCACACTCCTGACTTGGCCTTTATGGATAGCAGGCAGGTTTTGAGATCTCAGACGCTAAGTTACTCTCTCAGACTTCTGGTCTGTTCTTGTAACCCCAATATACTGTGATGATGCAAACTGCCTGATTTACATATTTTTGAATTACAATTTAGTGTGTGTTTGTGAGTTTGGTTTTTAAGTCAGTAACATGAAGGTTTTCTGCATGTCTGAAGTTAATAATGAACTTGTAAGTATTTCTGGATTAATGGTGATTTACTTTAAGAGAGTTTTGAGTCTCAGTTATATCAGTGGGTATCCCAGAATTCACTGGTATCCCTTGCACCTATGCCAACCTTAAAATCCTGTTGTGAACCCGGGCAAGCCCTATCAGTCCAAAGCTATCCTTCACTGTTCCTGATGTTTGCCTTGGAGGTGGTAGACAGGGAGAAATCGATGCCCCATGTTGCTAGTGGGGGCCCCGCGGCCCTACTGGATGGGGTGGAGCACAGAGCAGGACCTTCTCTTTTTGTCAAAGCAGCCTGAATGAAGTGCAGCAGTGCATCTTGTAGACCATACGCACTGCGGCTACTGTTCCTTGATAGCAGAGGGAGTGAATACTGAGAGTAGTGAATTGAGTGCTGATCAAATAGCCAATCAAGACCAATAGTGGAGGCCATGACACCAGATCATGCCAGCCCGGTCCAAGATTGCTACCTGGATTAGAGCAGTCTTAGCTGCCTGGAGGAATGCATGCAGACAATGAACTCCCCCACCTCCTCTCTTAGATCCCACACTCACTCTATCTCTAATACTATAAATCTACCTCTTACCAAAGCTCATGCTCTATCTAGTGCTTGCTACCCTGAATTACAGAACTGTTTGGTGCAGAAGAAAGCTATTTGACCTATCTTACCTGCATAGTTCTATTACCTGGTGCTAATCTTTGCCTTTTTCCCATATGCCTGCACACTATTTATATCCAAATAACCATCCAATGCTCTCTTGAATGCATCAGTTGAACCTGGCTCCACCATATTGACAGGTAGTGCATTCTATACTTTAACTACCCATTGTGTTTGTAAAACATTTTTCCTCACATCACCCTTGGTTCATTTGCACATTACTTCAGAACAAACAACAGAACAACACAGGGGCAGACCCACCAAGATTGGACCTTTTCTGTACTAAAAACCTTTTGCCTGCCTATTCATGTATTTTTCAAAATGCTTCCTAAACATTGCTATTGTATCTGCTTCTACCACCTCTTTTGGCAGCACATTCCAAATACTTACCACCCTTTTTATAAAAAAAAACTTGCCTCTTAGATACCCTTTAAACTTTTCCCCTTTTACCTTAAACCTATATCCCATAGTAATTGACATTTCTACCGTGGGAAAAAGGCTGATTGCTCTTCCAGCACCACTAATCCAGAATCTGGTTTCCAGCATCTGCAGTCATTGTTTTTACCTGATTATCCATTCTATCCATGCCGCTCATAATTTTGTAAACCTCTGAGAGGTCGCCCTCAATCTCTGATGTTCAAGTGAAAACAAATGGAATTTGTCCAATTCCTCCTCATAGCTAATACCATTCAAACCAGGCAATGGTACCTTCTCCAAAGCCTCCACATCCTTCTTGTAGTGTGGCCACTAGAACTATTTGCAATATTCCAATGTTTAAATCTATGCATTCTCATTTTCTTTTTATGAGAGGGAACAGCTTCCTCATCTATTCTGTTCAACCTGCTTGTGGTTTTGAAAACCTGTTTCATATCTCCTTTTTGCTCCCAGGAGAACAGTTCCAACTAATTCAATCTGTCCTCATTACTTAAGGTTTCCCATTCCTGGAACCGCTATTGCAAATTGCTTCTGCACTCACCCCAACCCATGACTCCATTAACGCTGCCTGCTCTCTGTGCTGCCTTCTTACTTGGTCAGGGCACCTCTCCACTCGCACGAATTCACATAGCTCTGCCACCCACATTCATCTGCTTTGATACCTACCTCTCTCTCACTCCCAGGAAGAAAACAGCCCATATTAGGGCTGAAAGAGTCAAGATATATTGTGTGCTGCTGTCATTCAGCTCCTCAGCTCTTATGAGGAGCAGATCCTGACTTTTAGTGTTTCAAGCAGGGTGTAGACTGGTATTGGAGGCTGCCTTTGACTTACTG
The DNA here is from genome assembly GCF_004010195.1 of Chiloscyllium plagiosum. Taxonomy (NCBI): domain Eukaryota; kingdom Metazoa; phylum Chordata; class Chondrichthyes; order Orectolobiformes; family Hemiscylliidae; genus Chiloscyllium; species Chiloscyllium plagiosum. The sequence continues at coordinate 78,269,598 of NC_057719.1, forward strand.
ACTAGGAAGTCCTAAGTGAAGACTATAATTCTTAATCTGACTGAAATCATCTGCCAACTATGACTTGCTTTCTGGCTTTATGTCCACGCTAAGCAGCATGGCAAGATAGTAATAATATGAGTTTGATACCTCTGGCTGTGGGAGCCAAAACGGCAAGGCAGGGAAGCTGTGGGCATCCAGGTATGCTCATAATGAGTGAACATTGTGATCGAGAAGTCCATGAGTTGGCTGTGTGTCACTGAACACACATTGTCCTTGCTGCCTTATTACAGTGAGTTGCTGGTGCAGCCTGAGGTGGGTCAGAAATGTGGCATGAATGTTCTTAGAGACTGGCACATGTCAGGAGCCAGTGTCCTTGGACATGATGCCCATGGAACATGATCGGAGATGTTGGTGCCCCGTGTCCAATCCAACACTATTTAGAGCAAGTGACAAACTCAACCTCTCCCCACCCTTTGATTCCCATGGTGGGATTTCCTGATGGCTGGCTTGATGGTCTCATTTGACAAAACCACAACAGGAATATTAATGAGGTGAGCTGGGCTGCAACAAGGACCTTTAACAAATGTTTAACACAGTCAAAGGCCAATTCGCCACTGCCCAGTGAGAATCTTGGACTTGCCACTTGTGAAAACATAAATGATGGAGCAAGATGATCTCAACATCGTGATGTGCCTTGTAAGACTTCACGCCGAATTCTTCCCCGCATTTCTCCATGGCCCATGTTGCTCTGATCCCCTATCAGATTATGCCCTTAATTTCACTAATCAAAACTAATAATGATCAAATGTGACTCGACAATAGTAACTCTGAAAGCCAGTCCTTTAAGCAAATAATCCATGTACATTATCAGGGGTGGTTTTCATGTTAACTTACCACTTCAGCATGGCTTTGGTTCTTGCCAAAAAGCAAATGTCTACATCTTCAATGAAAGTTTGCAAATATCCTCATTCCCTTAATGACCTCTATATCAAACACCAAGATGGCTATCACCTATGTATTCTGTTGAGAGGGATGGCACTAGTTCAGGAGTCACTTACCAAGTTGTTGCTGGTGATAAACGAGTAATATAAATGCAACATTTGTAATACTATCCACAATCAAGATAGGGTGCCTAATTCAATGAAAAGAGGGATAATTTGGAATCTTTACCAATGGTCTAAAATTGTTTAATTAAAAACAGGAAGTGTTAGAGAAACTCAGCAGGTCTGGCAGTACCTCTGGAGAGAGAAACAGGGTGAATCTTTTGAGTCCAATCTCATTGTTCCTTGGAAGAGAGTTGGAAAAGTGATAGGCTTAAATTTGAATCAGTTGAAGTATCTAAAGTCTAAAATTGTGGCCTTTTGGAACAGTTTCTGACAAGAGTCCAAAGGAAATCATATTTCCAAAGAATGCCCATTTTCCCGTTTCAGTTCTGCTTTTGGAATACTGTTTATCTGTTTCTGCTAAGTATGAAGCATTAGTTAGCCTACAAAAGAAAAACTAGCCATTCACCCAAATGCTCTATGCCAGCTTTAAACCCCCAGCCATTTGTAAGCATACTGTTTTATTCATACCCCATCTTCACTCATCCTATTGCTTCTCAACATATCTAAGCTACTTATCTGAATTCCTCCATGTGATGAATATAACATTCTAATCATTCTCAGTGTAATTGTGCTACCTCTGAATTCCTTATTCGATTTTTACTGATGACCTCAAGTTTCCCATTCCTCCACAAGTTGAAACGTTTTCCCCAGATTGGCCCGATCAAATTCTTCCATTATCCTAAATTACCTCTAATAAGTTAGGTCCTCAGCCTGGTGAGATCTATTAGCCTCACTGACAAAAAGTTTTAAAACTTGGCAAAAAAAATCTGTGGAACTACTTTAGAAGTTTTTCATACTCACCTATTAAGTAAAATATTTTCAATTTAGGTCTGCAAAGTCACATTCATATTTTGAACATTTAGTTAATTAACTCCCCTTGCTCGCTATTTTCAAATGGAATTCTACTTGCTTCCAAACAGTAATTAAAATGAAGCTTTAGGGCATTCTTTAATCCAGAGACTTTTCACTGCTGGTTTCATCCTCAGCAATATGTTAATTGTGTTCCTGAGTTGCATTGTTCTGGAAGTGAATTAATAAATAGCTGATGAGGAAAAGTTCTACTTGTTAATTCTACTTTACATTGCTTATTTCATGTACTCTGAGGAAGGTTTGGCTGAAGAATAGGGATGGGGAATCAAGAGTATTTGTGTAGGTTTAACACTCTCAATCTTTACTTTCCAGCACCTGTGATTTCTGTTGCACCAGTGCAGTGAAGCGCAAGGTGTAGGGGTCAAATATTTCCACACCGCATGAATTAAAAATAGATTTCAGCTTCTGCATTTCCTTAATTTTACTTCAGCGCCTGGGTCCCAAATTGATTAGCCCAATCAGTGTAAATCCAGCCCAAGTTGTGTCCTGCCTATTAGCCCAGCAGAAATGAGCTAGCTCAATGCAGACCAGACATTAAACCCTGGTTAGTTCTGGCTGCATCTCTGGGGAGATAGAAAAACCTCTTTACTCCCCTTTCCTTTCTTTAAGAAAACGTCATAGAATGGAAAAAAAGGACTTAACCCTCAGGCCATCACCTTACAGATGCTGTCAGAAGGATAGATGAAGCTGCAGAATGTGTCATGACAAATTAAAAATTACAGCAGCATGGCATCCATGTTGTATAACCAGAAATTTATCATCACTGTAAACCCGACAGCCAGTTCCATTAGTAGTTCAGTTGCATCCATTTGTGTAATCCCTTCGGTCAGCTTGTTATCTCTGCGAAAGCTAATGTGCAAATCAGGCCATGACTAAGCAGATTATAACAATGAATTAGGCTGCCACAAATGTTAAAGTATTGGAGTTCAGTATAAACAAACCAACAAAATAAACACAAGAGCAGAAAGTCACTGTTTTACCCATTGTTTTTTCACTCTCCCTAATTGAATAGCTGAAGTCCCTTTTCCAATCCCTTGGATCAATGGATTAATGTAATTTCTGTACATGCAGTGAGAATGCCTAACTCCAACTCACCATCATTGCTTTTGACTCCTCCTTATTTGATAAAATATCTGATTCCTTCTCTGCTATTGGATGAGCAAACTGAAACAAACTTCACTGAACCCAGCTACAAACTTGTTTCTGAGTGACACCCTGTATTTTTTTTCCCGGGCTACTGTCTGAGAATAAACCAATCTATTTGCAGTCTTGGTATCACATTTAACCCTGAGAAGAACTACTGACCTCATATTTGCATGATCAGTAGGACTGATGTCACCTCCATTAAAATCAACCAACTTAAACAACTCATTCATGTTCTTTGTTACCCCTGACCTGACTATTCTATCACACACACACAGCTGGTCTTCCTCATTCTATCCTGTGTTTACCTGAAGTCAAGCAAAACTCTATTATTTGTGTCTTAACTCTCACCAAGTCCCATTCCCCTATCACACTCGTTTATACCCGAAACGTCGATTCTCCTGCTCCTCGGATACTGCCTGGCCTGCTGTGTTTTTCCAGCACCACATTTTTCAACTCAATTTTTGGATTAATAGTCTAGTGATAATACCACTAGGCATTGTCTCTCCAAAGTGACATTTCATGATTTCCCTATATCCAAAGCCCTTTGGAACCCCATCCTTAAACCTCCACAAATACACTTTTGTTTCTTCCTTAAGATAGCTGTGTGGTCTTATGGTCTAAAACAGTCCTTGAAACCTACTTGGTGGTTTGGCTATCTGCCCTAGTATCACCTTATGTGACTAGGTGTCCAATTTGCTTTATAACGTTCTCTGTAATGAGCTGTAGGAGCTTCTGCAAGGTGAAAATCAAATGATGAATGACAGTTGCTTTGACTCAACGTATCAAACTCTTAATGCATGAATAAAAGGAGTGAGGGTGGTATCATGGGATAAAATGGCATAGAAAGATGAACTATTTTCAATAAGTGTGTGGAGTCCTCATGAATCAGAGATTCTGAGATGGAAGGCTTTGGATTTAGCTCAAATTACATATTTTAGTCATGTTAATGATGTATTGCAGTAGATGGAAGTGCTGTTTTATTGTATGCATTCTTTATTTGATGAGATATTAAACCAGAACCTTTTTTTAAATTAATCTATTTTTCTAATCAGATCTCTGGAACAGGTGACTCTTGAACCCAGGCCTCCTGGTTCAGGGGCAGGAACACTACCACTGAGCCATGGAAACTCTGTTTAGGGGTCCTAGCTAACAGACAATCATTTATTTGTTTAATTTGCTCATGTGTACAAATGACTGTATTTGCCTACAAATCAATAAAAAAAATACTTCAATGATGAAACAGGTATTACTGGATCTGGTCCTGAGGAATGAGGAATGACAAATGGAATAGGAGATGGCTTAGTTAGACTTGAGATGTATTCTCACATGAGGGAAAGTTAGGGGGTAAACAAAGTCTCTATATGATGAAGCAGATGGAAAGGAAGATGAGGCAGAAAACGATTGCATGCAACCAATGTCAGGTTGCTAATATAAGTGAGCGGCAGGCTTAATATATAAGGTCAAAGGGAGAAGTGAGAAAATAAATAAGAGATTCAAAAGTAGGCCATGAGAAAATACTTGTAGTCATCAAACAGAGTCAAAAAGTATTTTGCTGATAGTATTTTAGTAATTGGAGAGGTAGGGCTAATTAGAGACCAAAATGGGGATCTACACACAGGTGCAGAGGACATAAATGTGGTTTAGGGTGTAGGTTTGCTCGCTGAGCTGTAGGTTTGATATCCAGACGTTTCATTACCTGGCTAGGTAACATCATCAGTGGCGATCTCCAAGTGAATAAATGTGGTATTAGGTAAATTATTTCTATATGTCTTTATGAAGAAAGATGATGTTGCTGGAGTCACAGGTAGTTCAGCTATGGGATGAGCTAAACATTGACAAAGAGAAGGTATTAGAAAGCTGATATGTCATCATATCCAGGATGGGATGTATCCAAATGTGCTAAGGGAAGTAAGGGTGACAATTGTAGATACACTGGCAAGTAAGCTTCCACTTTTCCTTGGTTTTGGAGGTGGTGCCAGACACTGAAGGATGCAAATAGTGCACTTTTGTTCAAAGCATTTACAAGTGAAGAAAATACTTGGAAGTCTTGTGAACTGAGGTGGGACTTTAGAAGTGAGATCCCGTGAGGGGCTCTTCTGACATTTGAGAGAATAGAACAACAAAGAACAAAGAACAGTACAGCACAGGAACAGGCCCTTTGGCCCAGCAAGGCTGTACTGACACATGATGCCTTCCTTAAACTAAAATCCCTTTGCCTGTATCCCTCTATTTCCTGCCTATTCATATGTCTGACAAGAGGCCTCTCAAATGTTGCTATTGTATCTGCCTCTAACATCTCCTCTGGCAGCACATTCCAAACACTTACCACCCTCTGTGGAAGAAAAACTTAACTCTCACATCTTCTTTACCCCACCCCCATCCCGCCCCCACTTTTACTTTAAACCGATGTATCCTCATAGGTGACATTTTCATCCTGGGAAAAGGTCTTCAACTAACCATTCCATCCATGCCTGTCATAAATCTCTAGAGTTCTATCAGGTCGCTCCTCATGCTTTGATGTTAAAGTGAGAGTAAATCATATTTGTCCAATCTCTCCTCATAGCTAATACCTTCCAAACCAGGCAACCTCCTCAAAAAAACTCCAAGTTTGTGAGACACAACCCTCCCTGCACCAAGGCATGCTGCCTATCTTTAATACATCCATATTTTTCCAAATGTGAGTAAGTCCTATCCCTAAGAATCTTCTTTAGTAATTTCCCTTTCACTAATGTAAGGCTTCGAGGAGAAAGTGAGGTCTCCAGATGCTGGAGATCAAAGTTGAAACTTTATTGCTGGAACAGCACAGCAGGTCAGGCAGCATCCAGGGAACAGGAGATTCGACGTTTTGGGCACAGGCCCTTCTTCAGGCTCACCAGCATGACATTGCCTGGTTTATCCCTGGTGCCCTTCTTAAATAAGGAACATCATTGGCTGTTTTCCAGTCCTCTAGGACCTCTTCTGTGACTAAAGAGGATACAAAGATTTCAAACAAGGCCCCAGCAATTCCCTCATTTGCCTCCTTCAGTATTCTGGGATAGATCCTATTTGGTCCTGGCGACTTAATGCATTTTAAAGCATCCAACACCTCCTTTTTGATATTGACGTGGCCCAGAATATCAAAACATCCCTCATGAGAATAACCATCCACCATGTCCTTCTCCTTTGTGATGTGGGTGCAGAGTATTTATTAAGGACATCACCCATTCCCTCTGGCTCCACGCATACAATCCCTCCTTTGTCCTTAAGTGTACCCACCCTTTCCCTAGATAGCCTCTTGCTCCTTATATATGTGTATAATGCCTTGGGATTTTCCTTAATCTTATTCGCCAAAGATATTTCATGGCCCTGTTTTGCCCTCTGAATTTCTTGTTTGAGTTCTTTCCTATTATCTTTGTATTATTACAGGGCTGTGTCTACTGTCACTTTCCTAAACCTTGCCGATGCTATCCACAACATTCTAAGCCTCACGAATGCTCCATTGTGAGTCCATCTGCAGCTCCAGGCTTTCCATGCGGCAAATCAGAAGCTGCCTGCATATGTAGGCATCATGGATAGCTAGCAGTGTTCCTGATTTCCCAAATATTGCAGAGGAGCATTCCATAGTTCTCCTGCCATTGTGATCCTTATTGACTCCAGACAATAATCCAGGATCTGATTGCATAGCCCAATCCACGAGTCACCAAACTCAAGTCTCTCACTCCTGCACTCTATTCCTAGCAGACTGCAACTGCAAAAAGTATTTTATCTCTCTCCAGACATGACTCACTCAGTCTGCAAACCTGGATCTTGAGCAGTTAAGCCTAGGTCACCTTTTGAGTCATAATGTCACCTCTAGAGTTCCATCGCTGGATGAGGCTCCACATTCGGTCTGACTGACCCCACTCCTCAGGTATTTATCCTGCTGCTGTTATTCACCCTCAGGTTGACTCTCCTTTGCTCTGTTACTGCTTGGACTGACCTCTGCTCAGACTGACCAAATAGGTGACAGGGCAGAGATTAGACACAGAATTTATTCTTCGTTCTTTCATTCCAACAATAATGACTTGACATTAGTTAATGAATGTTCCTTGCTGTTGTGAATACCTTTAACCTGGTTTTATATTTCTTTTCCTGTTTCCAAATATGATTAAGACTAAAACTAGAGATATCCTTTGTAAACAGTAATCTGGAATTGTTGGAAGGTAAGATTTGCTTTATGTCATTGTTTTGCCTATTTCTGTAGCCTTCTCCACACGCAATCCTGTAAATTCATTGTACTCCTCCAATTCCGTTCTTTGGCACCATACCACTGACAGAGATTGTTGTGATATCCCTGTAAGAGAGTATCATAAACTGTCAATCAAATCGTTATCACCAGACAGGATATGACATAATCGTTCTACGACACTGTACTTCTAGAAGACAGCAGCTAGTCTCTAAGGTGGATGTGCCTTCTCTGTGTCTGTGCTCACACTGTACCGATCTAGTCTTACCTTCCAATAAAGAACCCACATTATTGTTTTACCAGTCCTGATTGTAGAATTGGTTTGTGATGGAGAGAAGAACATAACAGATGTGGCTTTGGCTGCTTCAGACCCAGTCTCTGGAATGACTTCCCTAAACCACTCTGCCTCACTGGCTCTCTGTGAAGCCTCATTGACTGCAGACAATAATCCAGGAACTAACGACATACATAGGCTTTTGGTCACCTTTCCAAATAGCTCCTTGTAAATTGTCTCAACGTCAATTTTGGTTTGATAATGCACTTGTGAAACATTTTGGAAGACTTGTGTCTATGAAGGCTCTATCAAAATGCATTTTTCATGTATATTGTACGTTCCATCACATTAGCTCTGTTCACTGGCAGAAATTTTCCAAGAGTTGCAGTACTCATGTCCCAAGTGTTTTTGACAAATTTCATAGCTGGTTTGGCACTCATCAAATAAAATATGTGCAAATTGGGCACAGCTGAAATAAATCACTGGAATTTAAGGGAAATTATTCTATAAATGTTTTCCAAGCACAAATAACCCACCATCTCATAACTTCATTTTTAACAATATTTGGGGATGAAGTTTTTATTTTATGACACACAAATCTCCCAACCAGGTTTACAGTATTACTTTGATGTTTCACAACTCATAGAGTCTTGGTGCCAGCCTCAACAGTCTATTTCAACTTGACTTGCTGGCAATATAATGTAACAATCTAACAAACAAAGGCTGGCAATATAATGCAACATCCCCAGAAGGGTAATGCGCATAAGTGTAATCTCTGGACCTGCCTATTACTCAAATAATTTGGTATATATGCTGAATCAGGGAGGAGGAGGCTAAATTAAGAAATGCAGAACCGAAAGCTGGGATCCTAGCAAGGCTGCTATTTGCTTCCAGTCAGTTCTGATGCAGTGAAAGAGCATAGGAGTTCTCCCTGAGTTTCCAGGCCAATATTAATCTCTCAATCAACCTCACTAGATCACAAAAGACGTTATTGCCACATTACTGGTATTTTTTATTCGCTCATGGGACATGGGTGTCACTGACAATGCCAGCGTTTATTACCCATTCCTAATTGCTCATGGAGGTGGTGGTAAGCTGCCATCTCAAACCGTTCTAGTCTTCAGGGTGTAGGTACACCCACAGTGCTGTTTGAGACTTCTAGAGTTAGCACCCAGTGATAGTGAAGGACAGCAATATATTTCCGAGTCACAATCATTTGTGGTTTGGAGAGGAACTTGCAAAGGGTGGTGTTCCCATGCATCTGCTGCACTTGTCCCTCTAGATGGTAGAGGTCATAGGTTTGAAAGAGGCTTTGGTGTGTTGCCAGTAGTGCAACCAGTAGATGGCACACTTTGTATCAGTGGTGAAGCGTGTGAATATGGAAAGGGGTGGATGAAACAAGCTGTTTATTCCTCGATGTTGTTAAGCTTCTTGAGTCTTGTACTCATCCACATAAGTGAACAGTATTCCAGGATACATCTGATGTGTACTTTGTAGATTATGATCTGGCTTTAGGGAGACAGTAGGAGGCAGTTGCTTGCTCTCTCTTGTTGGAAATAGTAATTGTCTGGCATTTATGTGGCGCAGATGTTTATTGGCACTTATCAGTTCAAGCGTGGATATTGTCTATGTCTTGCTGCATGTAGATAAGAATTGCTTCAGTATATGATGACTTTGAATAGTGCTGAACATTGCGTAATCTTCAGCTAACGTCCCAACGTCTGACCTTATGACAGGCAGAAGGCTATTAGTGAAACAACTGCAAAGATGATTGGGTCTGGGACATTACTCCTTCATTGTCCTGCACAAATTATTGTGTTCCCTACATTTTAGAATGTTGATCTAGATTTTTGCAGAGCTGTGGAAACTCCATGGCTTATTTAAAATAGTGCTGGGAACCCAAATCCAGAATTTGTGTGCCACTTTTGACAAATCCTATTGCCAGGGAAAAGGAATGGGACACAAGGGAAATCTAAGTCCAGCAGCCAATTGAGTTCAATGCTCAGCTGAAAGCACTAGAGTGAGATGTGAATCTTAATTTTTTAGAATAGTCTTCAATGCACATAAAGGGTAGATAAGGTCTCTGGAATTATCAAGTAGTCAAGTTGTTCAAATTTCAAGCCCTTAAAATTTTGAATATAACAGCCTGCTTGTGTCTTTGATTCAAATAATCTAAGCTTACAGTGTTGATAGATGTTTATTGATATAATTATTGGAGTTTAATTACTGCTTAACTGTTTTCACAACCAGCATTATCACAGTGGGGGGGCCTCTAAATTCATAGTTCAATTGACAACTCCAAGAGGCATGGTTCCTAAGGTCTTGCCTTGGATACCGGGTGAATTGACATGATGGTGTGAAGGCAAAGAGTGGTAAGTGGAGAGGGTTATGTGTTAGCACTTTCCTGGCACAGGGCCGATATGAGAGCGCTGGGCATAGAATAAATGGATGGAACCTGAGAAGTGGGTGGAGGAGGTGTAAGTGATGAGGGAAAGCCGACCTGGAGGTGGGTCTTTTTACCAGCATGCCTCAGTGCACACCCCCTCCAATGTGGTCACCTTCAATCTGCATGGAAGGCAGGTAGGCTGGATTCCTTATGAAGCCTCACACAAGCGAATGTCCTGCCATTTTGACCACTTTTTCCTGAGATGGGTGTGGCAAGCGTTAAGTGAAAATCCAGGTGAGCGACATCACTCCCAACATTGACTGTGAAGTAGGTTCGATGTGCAGCGATCAGAGGAGGTGCTATATAAATGCAAGTTCTTTCTTTTCCTCCCGTCATGCAAAGTCTTTCATTTTGAAGAATACTTTGCCTTGGAGCATTCATATTTATGGAGCAGACTCACTTTTGCGATTTTCTTGCATGTGCAGGAACCCATGAGATAATAATATTTTTTCACGTGAGTCTCAGTAAATGTGGGCACTATACACACAATACATACTCAGTGAAAAGGGTTGAACAAACATTTCTCCAACAAAGACCAACAGTGGATGTACAGTTGTAATAAATGCTTTAGCCAAATGAGTGGATTCACAGTTTGTCGGTAGATTCAGGTTCAACATTGCTTTGTAGAACTATTGATCGCTAACACGTGTGTTAGTAAAACCTAAAGCAGCCCTGCCTCCACTGCAGTGTTTCTGCATAATAGTCAGGCTTATTGAAGCCCTATATTTGGTTAGAATATTTCAGTGCATCCTTGAAAAAAAATCACATCACATGCCTTCCCACTTATTCAGAACACTGTTAGTGAGGAAAACTTTGATACATTCCTCTAATTCTGTCTAGGGACTTGGTGGAAGATATTAGTATGATTCAATTATCTAAAATCATCCAACTGAAATCAAACTGATTTTCTTTCAACCTGTGTTCAAAGTCTTGCAATCATGCCACGTAGAGCATTTTAAATCTAAGCCAGAGGAACAGATTGCTGCTGAATGTTGCAGGTTATCTGCAACTTGACACTGTGTCCTTTTCTATTATACTTTATCTGATCTCGAGAGAAAGTTCCCTTGCTATCTGCCATTGATTCTCTGGATCGGCTACCAGTATAATTATCATTTCAATGTTGTTTATAGAATGTAGTGCATTGCCAGTGAGCAGCATTAATGTTTATTCAGTACATATACAATATGCAGGAGATGGTAAGAGGGGACATCTCTGGAGTTCTATACATTCCGGTCCCAGTTCCATGTGATCTGAAGTTAGCATGACAAAGCACCAACTGCTTTGAAGACACTACCAGATTAATGGACAAGTCAACCTTTTGCTCCACTGGTAAAGTCTGCTGCACCAGTGATACGGAGTTGGCTCTGGGCTAAAAGTTGCTGACAAAGCTGATTTCATGACCATAGTAAAAATGGTAAAATTATTGGAAACGGATCCTGTGCCTGGAGGAGGCTGGGAAATGATTTTTGGAACACAGCGGGTGAGAAATGAAAATGTTAAGAGTGTTAGGTTATTAAAATTTGAATTGGGCAATTATTTGGAGCTCTCTTTTAAAAAGTCATCTGAATTGTCATTTTTTTTCAATACTTAACTTGAAGAGTGATGAAAGCATCTTCAGTAGTTCCACCTGTGTTCTGGCCAGCAGGCTTTATTAGATATGTATGCTGGGTTGTCTGGCTTTCTGTCAAAACTAGAGCACAGCTTGTCATATATGACCATGTTGCATTTTGTGTGTGCTCCACACATGGGCATTAGAGCAGGTGAGTTTTGGAGTCTGGTCTTTCCATTGTATCCAGTGGATCTACAATGCAGCCATATATGTTACTGAAGGATTCTCAGGCATAAGGAATTGGACAGTAGTGGGATATGAAATACACCATTGTGAATCATTCCATTTCTGAATACATTTCCACCCCATTGAAGTTATTTGTTTCATAATGGCTTATTCTGAAGTAAATCTCTATGTGCATCTGAGTAAATCAATACCAACTGCATCCACTGTCCTACTCGGAAGGCTGTTTTATATATTGATTGCTTGCTTACTAACATAATGGGAGGTGCGGGAGTGGGGTCTTCTTGTCACACTGAGTGTCCCATAGAATGGGACTGGAAGTGAGTGGCAGGGCTGACCAGTGGCAGCGATCAGCCCAATTAGTTGTGCACCTTCAGGGTTACTCGGTCAGCAGGGAAGGATAGGAAATCACTGATCCCATACTTATCTCATGGTGATTGAAATATGGTGGGTGCCTCCACGTCTGACAGGGAGCCTTTTAACCTGAAGCACTGTAACTCTTATGAATGTAGATGGGGTGCTACCCCTTTAAGAGAGCTGGCCAGGTAACCTGAAGGGGCAAGCTTGGGACCTGCCTAGGACTGGTTGAGAAGGTGTGAGCATTAACAGTAACAAGTTCCTGCTCAGATTTACGATTGTCTATCTGATATATAATTCCTAGTTCTATAGGAAGCACCAACATAACAGTAACTCCTTTGCCCAGCTGCCATACTTGGATACCTGGAAGTGCATAGATTCAGACAGTGTGGATAGATGTAAAGATACACAAAAGGATACTGCTTTTAGAATGCACTCTCCCTCAGGCACTTTTGACCTTCTCTCCATTCCCCCAACGTGCCGTGATCCATCACTCTACCTATGTATTCTTGAACCACCGACTATTACTGTAACTGTCTGTTAACCTGGAGCTGTCCAGCATCCCCTGCACGACCACCTCCCAACCATTACGTAATCCAGTCACCTTCTAATCGCCGCCTGTCCTTCTCAACCCTATCTCAATCACCTTTGAATTGCCCTTAGTTCAGCACTGCAACTGATTCTCCCTCAATCACCCTTGATTGCCCTTCTAACACACGTGTGCTGTCTTTAGTAGACAGAATGTGGGGGTGCCGGTGTCGGACTAGGATGGACAAAGTCAAAAGTCACACGACATCACAACACACTTCAGCTGACAAAGGAGCAGCTCTCTGAAAGCTTGTGATTTCAAATAAACCTGTTGGATTATAACCTTGTGTCATGTGACTTTTGCCTTTAGTAGAGATTGACCTTCCCATTGTTGCCCAGTTTCCTACCTCCTATATTCCGTGACCCCTTTTTTGGGCCCTTCCCGATTGATGTCCCTCCCATTGTCAGCTGACTCTAGACAGTCGCCATGTCATTGCAGCTGCTCAGCCTCCTCTCCCTTGGTTTTCAAAGTCACCTATTCAAAAAAAAGCAATCTCTACTCACTCCAAATCCACCAGGAAGTCTACATGAACTGCTGGAAACTACTTTTAACCAGTCATCAATCAGAAAGCTCATGTTTCTGGTTTGTGGCTGACTAATTGCAAAGGCAGGGTAGCAAGGTGACTCAGTGGTTAGCACTGCTGCCTCACAGCACCAGGGACCCAGTCTCGATTCCAGCCTCAGGGAATTGTCTGTCTGGAGTTTGCACATTTTCCCCATGTCTGCGGTGCTCCGGTTTCCTCCCACAGTCCAAAGATGTGCAAGTTAGGTGGATTGGCCATGCTAAATTGCCCAAAGTGTTCAGGGATGTATAGGTTAGTTGCATTAGTCAGGGGAAATGTAGCGTAATAGGGTAGGGGAACAGGTCCGGGTGGGATAATCTTCAGAGGATCAGTGTGGACTTGTTGGGCTAAATGGCCTGTTTCCATACAGTAGGTATTCTGGTGACTATGGATATTAATGGCTGTGCATGACATGCTAGTGCGTAAAAATAGTTTCCTGCTGTTTGCAATGGAGAGCATGAGCCGCCTTTAATCCACCATCAACATTTCTCCCAGCTTTAAACCCGACCTTGAAAAGCTAGCGTTTCACCTCCCACACAATTTAACTGGCCTTTCCCACCTCTTTTCCTAATCACTGGAGCTTCACTTGTTTCTGCTCAGTAATTCCCTGGGCCAGTTTGAAATTCAATTCATTCTGAAGTGCAAAGTGTGACCTCTGGTGCTCTTGTTCTGGTCAATGTGAAGGCACTCATTGTGGCCTACATCATTTAATCCCTTCAGGATCTTAAAAATAGAAACCTTATCACCTTCCATAATTTTCTTTTTTAAGGAGAACTTGCCCAGTTTGCTCAATTGTACCTCATAATGCAATAGCTTCATCTCCTCAATCATTTTGCATGATTTCCTCTATATTCTAGCCAGTCATTGGTGAATGCAAAAAAACCCATAAAACCCTGGTTTAACTGGAATGTAATTTTCCACAATGAGGATAAAGGCACTTGTGGGAGGATACACTAGTTATTGAGAGTTCAATACATTACATTGATGTAATTTCAATGTTGCCTGTGATTAAATCCTCACTCAACCAGACACAGCTGGGAAAGAATTATTGTCCAGTGGAAAAATGATGGAATTTGAAGCTAAGGGGATTGTTTCAAGCACATTTTGCCTTTTATAATTATTAAATACTAATTAGCAATTCAGAATAAAGTAGAAGATAATAAAGTGCAATTTAATGATGGGGGCATTTTATATTGGAAACATTACAGAGCAAGAAGCCAAAGCAATTTTGCTAGCAAATGGAGCGAATTAACACAAGTTTTAAGTAATATGGCTGGATATGCCTGATTCTGAAATAATTGATTATGCCAGAGTGGCAAATCTGATAAAAGCTCATCGGATGGTATGACTAATCTGTCTAGTTCTCTGGTAAAAATGTTTCTCTAAATCTCATTTGAAGCAAAGTAGAGAGAGAGAGCAGGCAGTTCTGTCGTCTCCATTGAAAGCAGATCCACACTGCCCGCTAAGCGCCGTATGAAAATGGATTAGAGCAACAGTTTTCTTCTAATTTCCTGCCTTTCATTGTGAGAGGACGCACTTGACTTGTACTGCAACTTCGGGAGAGTTACTTGAGTTTCCAAGTAAGCAATGAGCGTGTCATCGTGTGTGGCAGTGGCTCATTTTTCTGTAGCTGCTTGCAATCGTAATCTTTGAGTATTAAATACAAATTGTGGTTTAGACGTTGAGCTGAAAGAGGGCACATTTGTTATAACCTTTCATCCTGCAGTAACAGAACATATAAAAGCAAAGGGGGAACAACATTTTATACTGTATGAGTGCTGATTGGTAAAGGCCATACCATGGACTATGCACCAAATACTTAGCAATTTGACAAAGTTTGCTGCAAAAGTTACTGCAAAATTACTTTTTGTAACAAAATAAATAATGAGTTACTGTTTGTTCAAGAAATCTGCAATACCTTATTTATAATGCAATGATTGTCTTATATACACATTGTGGTGATATCAGCATTCAGAATAAGGCCTACCTCTATTCTAAGTGTTTAGTAAGAACATTATTCAGCTAAAACAGTATTTTCCTCCATTCAGAACTTGATTATCGAAACATCGAGAGGTTGATAGTAATATCTTTACAAGGTATTAATGCTGAAACTATTCAGCAGGTCTGACAGAATCTGCAAAGAGAGAACATTAATATTTCAGATCTATAAGCTTTGAGAGTGGTAGAGATGTACAGCACGGAAACAGACCCTTCGGTCCAACTCGCCTGTGCCGACCAGATATCCCAACCCAATCTAGTCCCACCTGCCAGCACTTGGGCCCATATCCCTCCAAACCCTTCCTTTTCATATACCAATCCAGATGCCTTTGATCAGAGCTTAGCTGACAGTGGATCAGGCTATGCCAACTGGGATTTCAGAACTTATTCAAAATTGCCTGTATGGATAAACAAATACCAAGAATTTGGTACAATTAATTTAAATTCAACTGGAGATTAAAACTCTGTAATATTATGAGATCAGCATTTAAATTGGGCATGGCAGTTCGAAAACTTGAGTTTTTATATCACATCAGTTCAAAGTACTTGGGTTTCATTAAGCCATTCCATCAACATTCACATCTCATTTTTTGGAATATCTTCATGAATTTGACCCCAGTTGGGGCTTAAAGTGATTGTCTGGCACCCACATCTGAGATGATGGGAGAAGGTTTACTTTGCGTCTCGATAGGTTAATCCTGACTGAAAGCTGGGGGAGAATCAGAGGCAATGCCTTTGGTCTTATATTGTACAGCTCAGAGACAGACATTCATCTCCAAACTGGTCTGGGATGCAGTGTCAGGGGGAAAATAATTGTTTCAAATTAATGGGTTTCACAATTAGAGTTGATCTGTGGACCAAATTTAAGTAACTTAAGCTGGCAGTGTGGCTTGCTTTGTTAATTATTTTTATTGTGCAAAGTACTGCAAAAAGATTGAAATAGTGGAAATTGTATTTGGTGTAAGTTTTTAAAAATGCTTTAAATCTTGCATTTGTCTGTCTGTCTCCATGGACAAGTTGACGGCTGCCATGGACAGTCAGGTCTCGGAGCCTCAGGTCCGCTGAGGAGGTGCACACACCTACACTGCAGTGTTTCTGGCCATTGATCCTCAGGACTGAAGGACTGACTGCGATAGGTGGGCAGGGAGCACGGTGTGCACTTCATGTGCTCTTCCTCACAATGAGACAGAAATGGTGTCAGGAGGCACCCAACCAGAGGAGAAACGACACAAAGGTCCCTCAGGAATCTCCTCTCAGGACACTCCAGAGGTTCCCAGGCCCTTTACCTCCACTGTTCATGCCTCCCCCTCCCCAACTCTTTGAGATTTTAGTCAAGAAAGCTTCATTTGCATCCAACAAGAAGAGCTGGAAATGTGTTGCTGGAAAAGTGCAGCAGGTCAGGCAGCATCCAGGGAACAGGAGAATCGACGTTTCGGGCAGAAGGCCGAAGAAGGGCTTATGCCCGAAACGTCGATTCTCCTGTTCCCTGGATGCTGCCTGACCTGCTGCGCTTTTCCAGCAACACATTTCCAGCTCTGATCTCCAGCATCTGCAGACCTCACTTTCTCATCCAACAAGAAGACCCTCAGCATGGCAAGTCAACCTGCCCAACTACTGCAACCTAGCAGAATCATGTGACGTTAGTGATTTTTTTTCCTCTAACAGTATAGGTGAGAAGGTGGAGTTAGTATTGCGTGACATTTTAGTGGGTCGAGTTTCTAGTTTTTGACCTTTTAATTTGAGAAAGAAGTTGAATCTGTTACTGTTCCAATTTAATACCCACAGTTATGTGTAGGTAAATACTTTCACTGTTTCTTCTAACATGGAAATATTTGTATTACTCCCAGTTAATAATAAGCTGAACAGCTGAGGGTTTATTTTGAAACTCTGACATAGCCTTATTATATTACCAAGCAAACTTGATGAAAAATGCTGCAGTCACAACCAAGGAAAACCTTTGAGTACGGACATTGGGTGAGGCGAGGATTATGTAAGCTATAGGGACAGAACTAGGCCATTTGCCCCTCAAGCCTGCTCCATCAGTCAGTAAGATCACAGATGGTCTGATGTGGCTTTAACTCAATTTTGCTGTCTATCCCCCAATTCCCTTGACTCCTCTTGTCCATCAAAAATCTCTAACTCAGTCTCAAGTATCCAGCCTCCACTGCTCCCCAAATCCTTTGAGAAAAGAAATTCCTCACCACTTCTGTTTTAAATGAGAGACTGACTCAGCTGAAAATCTCCTGTGTGAGGGCAATGTGACATGCCAAAGTTCTGAGATTTATAGATGAACGTTGATCACTTGGATGTACCAGAGAGGGACTGGGTTCAAGGAGCCAGCCCCTTCAGGAGGAAAGAACATTGTCAAGGCCAAAAAAGCAACCTTGGTCCATGAAACGTCAAGCAACGTGGGTACAGTTATGATGCTCAGTGTGTCTGAAGGTCTTCTACGTTAGGATTTTTAATGGAGCAGCTACCAAATACAATGTTGTAACTGTGAATGATATTGAGGTGACTTTGTCATTATGGCAGCACTAGAGAATCAATTTTGTCAATGCAGCATCATTATTCACAATTTAAAAGCTAAAGCTTGCAACTATCTCCAAAGGCACATCATTGCCAATCTGCGTTTGTTATTTTGGAGTTGGACTTAGTCCAAAGCAATTATAACTAAAATATTATAGACAAACAGCCACTGTTATCTAGCATTTTTTTCTTTTAAATAGAATTAATTTTCAATTATATGCTTTTCCCTTGGTGTGTTAAAAAATGTGCTGACAACTTGTTTATCTTTCTGTAACTACGTGACTGCACTTTAAAATAATTTATTTGGTTATAACATGTTCAGGACATTTTGAGGTTATGACAGGAGCAACATGAATATAATTCTTTCTGTCTTAGAGTTAATTCCACAGTAATATTAAATTATTTCCCCTATCAAAATTGGTCTGTTTTGAGCATTGTTTTCAAACAGGTAGTCAGGTATCTCAGTTGGAATGCTTGGACACGGAAGATTATGGTAACTTAAAAAAAAAATTACATGAGAACACCATCACCTGTAATTAGTGCTCAATTAAACCTCCAGCTCATACATCATTCTGACTTGGAGATAAACCACTATTTCCATTATTGTGGGGTCACAATCCGGGATCTCTCTCTCAAACAGCACTGTGGGTGTACCTACACTATGTGTCGTGCAATCATTGTTGAAAGTAGGTCACCGTTAACTTCTCAAAGTCAAATGAGGATGGACAACAAATATTGGCCTTCCTGCCAATGTTCATTTCCAATGAACAATTAAAAAGGCATATAGATACCAACAAATTCCAGGACAATGATAAAATATGCATGTGCAGTTTATAGTTATAGGTGAATGCACTTACCTTATTTTTGTTTCGCTGCACACACTATATTTCTCCATGAACGTCAGAGCTTGCAAAACAAATCCTCTGATCCCCTTATAACCACAAGTATACTTTTTGGAAGGACGTTTTGTAAAGTGATCACATGCAAATGCTTTAACATATTTTACTCGCCTTGCTGTACTCTACATCAGCCAACCCTACCCACCCCTACTCACAAACACTCCTTACCGACCCCTTCTTCATCCAGACATACTTAGGACAATTAAAATTCTTCACTTCTCATGATTGGTTGTCAAAGTATCTGCCTACAAATGAGCAGCAAAAGATAACCAGGGCTTTCTGCAATCTTCCTGTGAGGGATTCATTGTAATGTCAACTTACAGCTGATGGATTCTATTCCTATTTCCACTATAGACAGTTAGCTAATAAGTAAGCATGTTCCTGAGCACTTATTTAGTTGAGTTGGTTTCAAGAAATTTGAAGAGCGTAAGATAGAAAATTAAACTTTTTTCTTGTAGATTTCACTCAAAAAAATGTAGTGTTCCATAAAAGTTCAATATGGTTTATCATTGAGAATGAACTTAGAGGCTGATCCTCCGATCCAACCAGTCCATGCCGAACATAATTCCAAACTAAACTAGTCCCACCTACCTGTGTTTGGCCCATATCCCTCCAAGAATTTCTTATTCATGTACTGATCGAAATATAATTTAAATGTTGTAACTTTACTCACATGCACCACTTCCTCTGGAAGTTCATTCTGCACCTGAACCACTTTCTGTGTAAAACAAAATTGTCCCTTCTGTCTTTTTAACATCTTTCCCATCTCACCTTACAAATATGCCCCCTAGTCTTGAAATCACCCCACCCTAGGGAAAAGACACCTTATCTATACTCTTTATTATTTTATTTACCTGGAGAAGGTCACCTCTCAACCTCCTATGTTTCATGAAAAAATTGTGGTGCTCAAATGGTTGATTACTGAACCTTTGTGCTGAAACAGCATGTTGCCTTGTTTTTTTTAAACATCTTATGATGTGGGTCATCAAGATGAAGCATAGCTCCCTTTCTTTATGTTAGTTATGTAACTTTATTATTCTGGAAGGAAAGTCATTAGAATAAAGAGTTGCATATGCTGATTCATCTCCCATCGGGATTTGAAAGCAAAAACAATTTCATGTTCCATAGTCTGCCTTGAATTCAAATAAAATCATAAATAGTTGTTTAAACAATCCTATTTGTGGCAATCACAGTGGCTAGCATTGTATATTTCACGTGAGATATTTGCATATCCTGGAGCTATGCAGAAGTAAGACTGGTTTCTATGTGTGGGACATGCTCTATTCGCAGTTCTTCAATTTGTCTGATATGTACACTGAGTTTTTTAAAAATTGGTTCATGGGATGTGGGTGTTGCTGGCCAGGCCAGCATTTATTGCCTATTACTAGTTACCCTGTAAAAAGTGATAGGGAATTACTTTTGTGAACAATTGCGGTCCTTGGAGACAGTCACTGTGCTGTTATAAAGAGATGTTTCAGAATTTAGCCTAGCGACATCAAAGGTACAGCACAATACCTCTCAGTGAGGCTGGGATGTAGCTTGGAGGGTCACGTGGTGGATTCACATAATTAGCACTTTTTAACCTTGATATTTGTGCACATAGCAAAATTCAATCTGCACGTCAAAAACTTCAGTGCAACATTGCAGCAAATCCCAGAAGCCTAGAGGAGGTGAATACGGGATGGGCAAGTGCCAACAGGGGCTGATTAGAAGGCCCTCGATACCACCCTCAGGTCCACTCACCCAGTATCTACAATGGGGAGACTTCAGGAGTGGAGATGAAAATCAAAAACAGAACAATTTAATATAGTTGTCACTCATACAGACTCCATATAGGGGGGAAAAAAATCTTATTTGTGAAACCGGTTCAAAACTTTCAAATCCCGCAATGATCAATCCACTGTAAAATCAAACCCACCCCAAACGGCCTTTGAGAAGATGATACTAAACTCCATTTTTGAACCACCATAGAGAATGTAGTGTAGATATACACACAGTGCTGTTAGTAAAGGATTTACGGGATTTTGACCTAGTAACGGTGAAGGAACAGCGACATTCCTCTAAGTCTGGGTGGTGGGTGATGTAGGGAGAAACTTGTCGATGGTCACGTCCTATTCATCTACTGCTACACACCTCCTCCTCCTCCCCCCACCACTTCCAAAACCCTCTACTGTGCATCCAACTAAATGTTGAAGGTGGTGGATAGGATGTAAATCAAGCAGACTGCTCTGTCCTGGATGGTGTCAAGCTTTGGCAGTGTTTTTTTTTTAGATTAGATTCCCTACAGTGTGGAAACAGGCCCTTTGGTCCAACAAGTCCACACCGCCCCTCTGAAGAGCAACCCACCCAGGCCCAATCACCTGCACCTAACACTGTGGGCAATTTAGCATGACCAATTCACCTAATCTGCACATCTTTGGACTGTGGGAGGAAACCGGAGCACCCGGAGGAAACCCACGCAGACACGGGGACTCCACACAGACAGTTGCCCGAGACGGGAATTGTTGGGACGGCAGCAGTGAGGCAGCAGTGCTTATCACTGAGCCACTGTGCCACCCGTGTTGCATGTGTTGTACTCATCCAGGTAAGTGGAGATCATTCCATCCCATTCCTGACTTGTGCCATGCAGATGGTGGACAGGATTTTGGGAGTCAGCAGATAAGTTTCTTGCTGCAGTACTCTGACCTACTCTAATATGTATTTATATGCCAGTATTTATGTGGCCAGTCCAATTCAGTTTCTACACTGGTTTCATAATCTGTGTATGAGCATTTTTTTTAATTTGGCCTAAGAAGTTACAGAATTTTGTGATGTTTTTCAAAATTTAGATCACATAATTCAAGTGGGTAAGTCACTTGAATAGAGTTCTCTGCTTTAGACTCTTTCTATCTTCTTTTGTATGTAGTGACATTCTGAT
Source organism: Chiloscyllium plagiosum (assembly GCF_004010195.1). Taxonomy (NCBI): domain Eukaryota; kingdom Metazoa; phylum Chordata; class Chondrichthyes; order Orectolobiformes; family Hemiscylliidae; genus Chiloscyllium; species Chiloscyllium plagiosum. The sequence goes on from NC_057719.1 coordinate 78,291,266, forward strand.
GAATCTCCCTCAATTTATTTAATTTCCCGAGGGATCTGAATAAAATTTCCAACAAGATAACATTCTGAAATTTCTCCCTCTGCCCTTTACTAACTGAGTTAAAGCTCCAGGATATTAATCTGATGTTGTACATTATTTTTCTCTCGTAGAACTGGAATAAAAGTATTTCATACGATAGTTCGCCATTAATCTCCACAACTACAAATTCTGATCGATTGGACTTTTAACCAGATAGTTAATCAGACCCACTTTAATGATATATAGCAAGGAAAATAAAATGTAAATAGTTAGGAATTCTGCTGAAAGATTCTTCCGCTCAAAATGAGCTGTCTTTTCAATTTATGTGTGCTGAATAATTTCTTGAGTGTCTCCAGTACCTTTTGCTATTTTTATAAGAAGGAATTATTTGATGTGATGGAAAGCCTTGTGCAGTGCGTAACATCACTAGGCAGAGGCACAGGTTCAAATCAGGGCTGGTTGGCCAAGAAGATACATTGATAATTTGGCCAAACTGATTGAAAATCGATCTGCCAATCCTGCCAGTATACACCACTGGCAGTGGAAAGGCTAGACAAGATTCCTGGTTAGCCAGGAGAGAAATACATCATTACTATCATTATCCATGCCTCTTAGACTACCACATTTATGTAAGTTAAAAATCACACAACACCAGATTATAGTCCAACAGGTTTATTTGGAAGCACTAGCTTTCGGAGTGCCACTCCTTCATCAGGTGGTGAAGAGGCAGTGCCTCGAAAACTAGTGCTTCCAAATAAACCTGTTAGACTAGAACCTGGTGTTGTGTGATTTTTAACTTTGTCCACCCCAGTACAACACTGACACCTTCAAATCATGACATTTATGTAAAAGTGCATGTTTCTGCAGCAACTTGGACTCGCTGGAAAAACTGTTGACTGGATGTCCAATCTGGTCAGATTGGGGGTCAAACCCAGTGCTGTTGGTGCCATTCTGGCTGGGATTAATTCAGGACCTGCCTCCTTGTTTCCCCCCCCCACCCCTCCCCAACTCCTAACACCCCCCCAACCTGGTGGAGCTCACAGTGCTGTGGGTCAGGGCTGCCTTAGGGTGGAGAAATGAAGGAGAATATTATAACTTTTAACCTTGTATGCCAAATTTCCATACAGTTATGTAATCACAATTTAAATTATTATAATCCCACATCTTCCATATCTCTGACATTCAGTATTTTGGATACTTGCTTTGTTAGTTCCTCTTACTTTCTTTTCTTCAAGGATATCAAATTAAATTCTGAGATTCTTTCTTCATGGTTTAGACAGCTAACTGCTTGTTTCAGCTTTGGTCCTGTCTCCACAACCTCTAATGCTTTTATGTTCCTTACATGGGCAGTTTTCCAAATGTTGCCCTGTCAATTGATTATACCTGACTTTAATAATTTGTTTCACTGCCCAATCAAATATGTTTCAGATGGGTTTCCCTTCCTGATTAGCCTGCTGTTGAGAATCGCATGGTGTGTCAACGAACAGTCTCATTTTCTAATGGGCACTCATCTGTTGTGAATGGTTTGTCATTATTACTGTTTGTACTGAAAGCCCATTTACTGAACTTGTTCACATTTCTTTTACAGTTGTCAATAGTTCCTACACAAATCACCTTGCCACATGGCTTGGCATAATTTACGTCCTCTGTAGCATTAATGGATTTGTGAAGGTCTGCGCGGCGGCAGGGAAAAAAATACTGGAGGGAATGTAGGACTCAAGCTTAAACTGTGCAATCTTTGTTCACAACATAAGCCCATCATCCTAGTAATGAGTTGAGTGAACTCATAAGCTCCTCTGAACTGCTTCTAAAGCAATTATATCTGTTTTTCAACCAAAAAAGACTGCAAAGCTATACATAGTATTCCAGATTTTGTGTCACCAAGGTTCTGTACAGCTGCAATAAAATTCCCTACCTTTATATTCTATTCCCTTTGCAATAACATTCCACTTGCCCACCTAATCATTTGTATTTGCTTACAAATTTTATGTAATTAATGTACCAAGCCTTCCATATTCTGCTGCACCACTAAGTCCAGCAATATCGTTGTGTTTAATCAGCAAACTGCTTTTCTGTACTTCCTCTCAAAATGGACAATCTCACATGTTATACTCCATCTGACAGTGTTTTTCCTCAATCATTCAATCTGCCAAATCACTTTTCAGACATCTTACCTCCTCTTGACAACTTCTTTTGCTACTTATTTTAGTGTCATTGGTAAATTTAGCTGTCACAGATTTGGTCCCCTCATCCAAATCATTGGTATAGAAGGCAAACATTGAGCACTGTTCCCTGTGGCATTCTGCTAGTTACTGCATCCCCCCCAAAAAACAGCTCACTCATCCCTGTTCTCCAATTCCTGTTATCCATGCTGATATGTTATCCCCTATATCAAGTGCTCTTACCTTTGATGTGGCACCTTACCATAAAAAAACTGTTTGGAAATCAAGTACAGGAAATCACCTGGCTCAATCCACTATGCATGTTACTTCATTTGAAAACTCTGGTAGGATGGCACCGTGGCTCACTAGTTGGCACTGCTGCCTCATAGCACCAGGAACCTGGGTTTGATTCCACCCTCAGGCGATTGCCTGTGTGGAGTTTGCATACACTCCCTTGTCTGCACGGGTTTCCTCTTGGTGCTCTGGTTTCCTCCCATGGTCCAAAGATGTGCAGGTTAGGTGGATTAGCCATGCTAAGTTGCGCATAGTGTCTAGGTGGATTAGCTATGGGAAATACAGAGTTATAGAATACGGGAATTGGGTCTGGGTGGAATGTTCTCCGGAGGGTCAGTGTGGACTTGATGGGCCAAATGGCTTGCTTCCACACTGTAGGGATTCTATGACTAATTAATTAAACATGATATACTTTCATGAAGCTCTGCCTGATCCCATCATAGTTTCTAAGTATCCTGCTATATCCTCCTTAATAATGGATTCCAGTACCTTCCCTGTCTAATCTATTTTTCATTACTTTCTGCTTTCCTCATTTCTTGAATAAAGGTGTTACATTTGCTATTTTCCAATCCACTGTCGCTCCTCCAGAATCTAAGAAATGTTGGAATATTGTAACCAATGTATCTATTATTTGTGCTGCTATCTCTCTTACGACCCTAGGATGTAGGCCATCATGTACTGAAGCTGCCAGCCCTGAGGTCCAGTAGTTTTCCGAGCAACCTCTCCCTGGTAATGGTGATTGTTTTAAGTTCATCCCTCCCTAACGTTTCTTGATTTTCAATTATCGTTGGGATTGTTGTGGATCTGTTCGCTGAGCTGGGAATTTGTGTTGCAGACGTTTCGTCCCCTGTCTAGGTGACATCCTCAGTGCTTGGGAGCCCCACTACAAATGCCGGAGGAAGGATCACAGAAGCGCTTCACAGGAGGCTCCCAAGCACTGAGGATGTCACCTAGACAGGGGACGAAACGTCTGCAACACAAGTTCCCAGCTCGGCAAACAGAACCACAACAATGAGCACCCGAGCTACAAATCTTCTCACAAACGTTATCTTTGGATGTTTTAAGTCTTCTGCTATAAAAACAGGCAAACTTGCCCATTTAAAGCCCTTGCTATTCCTTTGCTTTCCATGATCAATTCCCCAGACTCACTCATTATAGACCAACACAAGACTTTTCCTCTCTCCTATTAAATTACTGTCAGAAACTTTTACTATCTTTTTATTTCTTCACTGATATGATGTGGATGTTGCTGGCTGGCCAGCGTTTATTGTCCATCCCTTGAGAAGGTGGAGGTGAACTGTCTTCTTGAACTGCTGCAGTCCATGTGCTGTAGGTTGACCCACAATGCCATCAGGGAGGGAATTCAAGACTTTGACACCACAACATTGGAGGGTCGAGAGTCAACTGCTTTGCTGTGAGTCTGAAGGCGCATGTAAGCCAGACCAGGTGAGGATGACACATTTCCTTCCACTAAGAATATTAGCTTACCAGATTCATTTTATTTTACTCTCAGGTACATTGTTATTATCTTAATCCTTCTTTGCGTGTTCTTAAGTCTGTGCATTCCTCCAAACAACTTTTGATCTTAGTAAATTACAGATTAGTTTTTACAGTGCTGGTTTTAGTTGAATATGACCCCCTTAACTTGTTCATTTAGCCACAAATGATGCACCCATTCCAAAGAGAGCCTTTCTGTCTCAATAGGATAGATCTTTGCTGAGAGTTATTAACTATCTCCTTAAAAGTCTGCCACTGCAACTCTATAGGTCCAACTTTTTGACTGTTTTCCCTGTTCACCTTTTCCGGCTCTGCCTTCATCTCCCATAATTATCCTTATTTAGGTTTAAAACAAATAATCATGGATCCACATTTCTCTCTTTCAAACTGAACATGCATTTCTATGACGTCATGATCACTGTCACTTTGCGCCTCTTTTACCTTGAGTTTATTGATTAATTCTGTCGGATTGCTTGTTACCAGGTCTGGGATAGCCTGCTCCCTTGTTGGGTAATACTCTAAGAAATTATCCCAAACATAGTGTGGAAGAGCGATAGCACATTAACAAGCAACCCCTTCTTTTCTGAAACTATAGGGTTGAATCCTACTTTTTTCTTTGGGAAAGTGTCAGTTTTGTTGAGTATTTGAGATGGTTTCTCACCTCGAGGTCTAGAAAGGTATCTTGTCCTCTTCTAGTAAACCCATCTCATAAACTTCCTGCCCCAGCTCTATGGTGTGCCCTTTTGGCGCATTTTACTGCATGCTGTACCTCGAAGGACTCGCCACTCTGTTGATAACCTCTGAAAGATAACATCTCTGGTACCTATGCCATATTTAGAAGGTCGCTGTGCACCCAGATAAGTACTGGCATTCCAAAGCTGCCTTGCTCGGAAATGGATATTTATCCTTAGAGAAGGGGATTCTTTACAAGAACCTGCAGATCCTTGTAGAGTGGATAGTGCAGAGGAGGGCTTTGTCCTCTTTCCAGAGGACTGACAGAAGAGACCACAACAGCAGACCATGGTAGCTTGATTTGGGTCACTGCCCTTATCAGTGCAGTCTCTACAGTCTGGAGAAATGGCCAGCAATGCTGCAAGAATGTCAATGACCTTCTCCCAGAGTAAGTGCCACAGTCTCTGTGCAACTTCACCCTTATTCTATCTCTGCTGCCGCCCCCATCTCTCACCAAGGGCAGGACTTGCACAGTGAATGGTCAGGGCCCGGGAATGTTGCAGAAAAGAGAGACCGAGGGCTTCAGGCATATAGTTCATTGAAAGTTGTGTTACAGGTAGACAGGGTGATGAAGAAGGTGTTGGACACACTTGTTTTCATTGCTCAAACCACTGAGTAGAGAGCTAGGATGTCTTTTTGCAGCTGTCCAGGATGCTGGTGAGGCCACTTTTGGAGTACTTTGTACAGTTCTAGTCGCCCTGCTATAGGAAGGATATTTTAAATTGGAGAGGGTGCAGAATACTTGTTACTGGGACTGAAATGTTTGACTTACAAGGAGAGGTTGGCTAGGCTGGGACTTTTTTGACTGGAGTGTACGAAGCTGAGGGGTGACCTCATAAAGGTTTATCAAATCGTGAAGGGCACAGATAAGGTTTATAGCAAATGTCTTTTTCCTAGTGTTGTGGAGTTCAAATCTAGAGGGTATAATTTTAAGGTGAGCGGAGAAAGATTTAAAAGGGACCTGAGGGGCAAACTTTTCGCACAGAGGATGGGTCATATGTGGAATAAGGGGTAGATGCATGTACAACATTTAAAAGATGTTTGGATAGGCACATGAATAGGAAATTTTTAGAGGGATATGGGCCAAATGCAAGCAAATGGAACCATCTCGGTTTGGGAAACCTGATCGGCATGGATGAGTTGGAAATGAAGGGTCTATTTCTGTGCTGTATGACTATATGACCCTAAGACTCATGGTCTGCCAGTCTCAGTTTTGCCCGCTTCTGAGCTCTTTACAGACTCACCTGGGAGACCTGACCAGCTGTTCCCACCTGCAACAACACTAACAGTCTTGCCCCTGCCTTTCATTTCAGTCAACCTCTCCCTTCTTCCCATTTCAGGAGAAGGCCTGCTCACAATAGAACAAAAAGGCCCTAAGGTGTGGAAGGGTGATAGCATTCTCAGTTCACTCTAGTTGAGTTGAAACTGGCTTCTTAACTCCTGTCCTTGTATATTTTGCGAAAAGAAAAATGCAAACTATGTCTACACTCTGGGACGTAATGCACAGGAGCTGGTTTGGGGTTGGGCAAAGCATCATAGGACTCTCATTATCTTTATTGTCACAAGAGATCACAGTCCAATCTGCTTGAAGTTTCTTTGACACCTTTAGGTGTTACATTCCATCAGACTCATACAGATTTTTAAAAAAATTTATATATATGCAGTTATACTGGTCCTCTTTTTGGAAGGAAAACTACATTTTAGGTTTAAGGGCAAAAGATGTGGGCCATAATGTGAAGTTCTGACCCATATTCTTAAGAATAGTAAGAGAATTTATGACTTCCAGAAACTCCACACTTCTTTGCAAAAATAGTACAATTAGATATTGATACATGGAGTCATAGAGATGTACAGCATGGAAACAGATCCTTCGGTTCAACTCGTCCATGCCAACCAGATATCCCAACCCAGTCTAGTCCGACCTGCCAGCACCTGGCCTATATTCCTCCAAACCCTTCCTATTCATATACCCATCCAGATGCCTTTTAAATATTGCAATTGTACCAACCTCCACCACTTCCTCTGGCAGCTCATTCCATACACGTACCACCCTCTGTGTGAAAAAGTTGCACCTTAGGTCTCTTATATATTTTTTCCCTCACCCTAAACCTATGCCCTCTAGTTCTCCCTCTGTACAGCTGTAATGCTATCCCTTATAAAAAACGCCACTCCCCCTCCTCTCTTGCCTCCCTTTCTATCCTTCCTGTATCATTTATATCCTGGAACATTAAGCTGCCAGTCCTATCCATCCCTGAGCCATGTTTCTGTAATTGCTATGATATCCCAGTCCCATGTTGCTGACCATGCCCTGAGTTCATCTGCCTTCTCTGTTAGGCCTCTTGCATTGAAATACATACAGTTTAATTTATCAGTCCTATTTTGTTCTCTGCTTTGTCCCTGCCTACCTTGACTGTTTGATTTGCCTTTGTTCTCAGCTGTACCAGTCTCAGATTGATCTCTTTCCTCACTATCTCCCTGGGTCCGCCCCCCCCTCCCCCCCCCCCCCCCCCCCACCTTACCAGTTTAAATCCTCCCAAGCAAGTCTAGCAAATCTCCCTGCTAGTATATTAGTCCCCTTCCAATTTCGTGAAATCCGTCCTTCTTGTACAGGTCACTACTCCAAAACAGCTTCCAATGATCCAAAAATGTGAATCCTTCTCCCAGACACCTTCTCCTCAGCCATGCATTCATTTGCTCTATCCTCCTATTCCTGCCCTCACTAGCTCATAGCACCAGGAGTAATCCAGATATTACTACTCTCAAGGACCCCCTTTTTAAATTCCTGCCTAACTCTCTGTAATCTCCCTTCAGACTCTTAGTCTTTTCCCTTCCTATGTCATTGGTTCCAATGTGTATAATGACCTCCTGCTGACCCCTCTCCCCCTTGAGAACATTCTGCACCCTCTCTAAGGCATCCTTGATCCTGGCACCAGGGAGGCAACACACCGTTCTGATTTTTTTGCTGCTGGCAACAGAAACATCTGTCTGTACCTCAGACTAGAGAGCCCCCTAACACAATCGATTGCTTGGAACCCAATATACCTCTCATTACATTAGAGCCAGTCTCAATACCAGAAACTTGGCTGTTCGAGCTACCTTCCCCAGAGAATCCATCATCCCTACATTTTCCAAAACAGCACACTTGTTTGAAATGGGGGTAGCCACAGAAGACTCCTGCACTACATGCCTACCTCACTTACCTTTTCTGGAGTTAACCCATCTATGTGACTGTATCTGAGACTTGCCCCCCCCACTTCCTATAACTGCCATCCATTACGTCGCCTTGCTCTTGTAAATTCCTCATTGTCTCTAACTGCCTCTCCAACCGATTCATTTGATCTGATAGGATTCGCAACCAATGGCATTTATTGCAGATATAATTGTAAGTAACTCGTAAACTCTGCCTAAATCTGACCAGATGCATCTTAAATTAATCTATCGTGCCTGCCTCTACCACCTCTGCTGGCAATGCGTTCCAAATGCCCACCACCCTCTGTGTGAAGTACTTGCCGCGTGTATCCCCCCAACCTTTCCACCTCTCACCTTGAAAGCATGACCTGTTTCTGTGCTGTGACCTCTCCCAAATAGCTTCCTCCAAGTTCAGTTGTGAATTCCACTGTGTTTTTTAAAATTTTCCATTAATTTTCTTGCTCTGTATATAATCCACAGGCAAATACTTTTGTCTGGTGTTTGGCTCAAAATATTGAATCAATGAGCAGGTTAAACTTCCTTCGGAAATTTCATTAAGTATTTTCATTTTGCCATGGAGCATCTAAAAATGAGAGATACAATTAGACTCTTAAAGTTTTCATTGTGACCTGCAATAGAATTAAAGCATCTGTGATACCCTGTCAATGTGTGTGTGTGTAAATGCCTGACAAAAGTGACCAAGGAAATCTAAAACAGTAGAAATGTGTTCAGTGAGTATGAAATGGTTTGTGTGCTCTTATTGTGTTTACCCAGAATCGTTCATTTTCTTCATTTTGGCAACTTGTGTTTAAAGGCTTCAAATGTGGGAATATTTTTAAGTCTTTCCTTAAATTGTTTATTTTCTGTGATATTTCACTGTGGAATGTCTTAAAGTCACCCATTCCACAAGTCATTGTTAACAGTGTGAGACTCTGACTTTATTTCGGCCTATCATCAATCTAATGTTAAAGGATACAGTCAAGTTTTAGCAAATAAAAACTTACAGATGAGTTGCAAATTCCTTGCAATAAGTTCCAGAGTTTTTATTCACTGTTTTCTTTGGTAAATCCAACTCAGCACGAGAAATATTCTTGCACAAGGTACAAGGTTTGTGATCAGCAAAGACAAAGTTCAGGCACCTTTTTTTTCAGGACAGTGGCACGGCACACGTTTGGGATGTTTAAGATGACAAGGTCCAGGAATGGGTTTCCAAACACAAACGATAATAATTTTAAAAGAGTGCAACGTGTCAGCAAGTAAGTAAAGTGATGGACTTTGAGATCACGACAGCAAGACTGACGTTGAAATCATGCACAGATCTTGTGGAGCTCATAATGTCCCCAATAAGCTGTTCTCCCTGGCAAAATGTTTCTGAAGCCACCTTCCTTCATGTTCTCTGAAATTGTACAATCTCTGTTTATGCATTCATTTCAGTGCCAAAAACTGCTTTATGCATTGTTACCGTAAAACAAGCTGTGAGGATGTTCCTGAGAATTGTTAGGTTATTGTTTTGATTTGTCAACCCATGACACTTTGATTTTCTACCCTTTCTTCCTTTTGGAGACATTCTGATCACAGGTAGTATAAGGGTTAATGTTAATGATATACCTTGCACCCACTTTGTGAAATGATGTGGGATCACATGACGAGGAGATGATTTTCTCCAACAATTTCTCGCACAGGTGATGTCTCGGCCGATCTATAGTCACATTTATTACATTTAGACAAAATGATAATTGTTGTCCCTGTTTAAAAATCTCCATGAGTATTTGCCTTTCTCTTTCCTCAACCCAACATTGGCAAAATATGATTGAGATTGGCAACCCACCATGGGGAAATTGATGGTTGGGTGTGTACGTCACAGTATTTCATACCATAGCTATTGATGTTCCAAAAACACAGTACATTTGGCATGTTAAATTCAAACGTTATATATCAACTTAAATCCAAGGAAACTAGTACACCAACAGTCTCGTATGAAGCAGCAGTTTCAAACTGGACATGGTAGTCACTTTTTCTTCACCAACATTGTTAATCATAAGCTTCTGTAGAGCTGCTGTTTACTTCTGGAATAATTGAATGGCGGAACAGGCTGAAGGGGCTGAGTGGCCTCCTCCTACTCCTAATTTGCATGTTTCTATGTTCTGTCCTTTGCAGTTCAATGGCACAGCAAGGTTTACTAGTTGTAGCCATGTATGTTTCTGTTGCAACTTGTGGTTCATATAGGGCATGTAAATTTACTGATTTACTTAGTAACTTATGATTTGTCCATTCTTGACAGCTCTGCTTGTGCAACCGTGGATCTACTTCAATTGTAAGAACATTGTCTGACTTTCATTTATATTTTGTATTGCATTTATACATCTCCCGATGTGTGGTGGTTAGTTAATGATGTAATCCCTAGACAATAGGGAGAGACAATATTAAATTGTTTTGCTTAAACCTGTTTTTATCTTGCTAATGTTTTCTTAATAGTAATTTTCTTAAAAAGCGAATAATTTCTGAGCTGACAACATTGATGACAGGGGTCACCTGAAGCTAGGTGACCAAAATTTCTAGAAAGTTCTGACCAGCTATAATCAGACCCGATGAAAGGTTATACCTTCTACTTGGGATGTAACACTTGTTGCATTGTATGAACATTCCAGCCAAGCCAACACATAGACAAAACACCTACCTCAGTCAGGTTTAAGCATAATAGATCATCAGAACTCATTATGGCTTAGCAAGGTGCAAATCACCTCTTGGTTTTCTGCCCCAAAACACAAAAGGTTTTCGCCTTGACGTCAAAGTCCACCTTGTTAGATAGATATCTCCAACCATATCCCCAGTCACATGATTGAAACTACTGGTTTGTTTTAATCATTTATGCAGATTTGAATTTTGCTGCCTGCTCGCAACATCAAATGAGTGGGCAGTTCCATACTTATCGAAAAGATTACCTCTGGTCTCAATTCCTCTCAAAAATCTAATTCCTAAACAGAAGCCTGTGTTCCCTTGTGAACTATTCCCAAGTTATGAACACTGCACCTTCACCAGGAATTTGACTGCATCCAAGTTCTTTTGGCGCAGGCTTGGTGTGCTGAATGTTCCTGTTCCTATTAAAGAGACTTGTATACATAACCAACTGAAGGAACCTTGACAGGACATTGACTTACAAGGTTCACTAATTCTCATGAACTAATTTTGTTATCTTTGATTTTAAGTAATTTGTAACTTTTCTTTCACTATTAGATGCACGTGTGTGTGAACTTATGCTGTGAACCATTAGACTGATTTTGAAGAGGAAAATAAAAACATATATTAAAAACCAGCTCTTGTTACAGACAAGAGGTGAAAACAATAAAAATAATCTATTTCGTCGCTACCTCTTATCCTTGACAAAAAGAAACAATACTATCAGCACATTGCCACTAAACAAATATCTGAAAGATGTAATTCAAGGTAACGATTCAAGGTAACGATTCAAGGTTCAGAGCTGAATTGGAAGCTGAGTGAATTCTAATTCAGTAAACCTGCTCCACATGATTGATTGGAAAATAAAATTGATGCCTTCATCTCGCATTCATTATCTGCAAATGTTTAGTTTGCCAGTGTGTGAAAGCATTTTAAAAAGATTTAAAGGGCACCAGATTAGAGAATTAGATTGTAGAGAAATAATGATGTCATCAAATTACTCTGATTTCCAAGGCACATCGGCAAGCACTTCCTGGGTCAACATCAGATTCTAAATGTCATGTCAATTCTAGCTGTGTCCATGCGTTTTCCATAATCTTCTCCACCCAAAATGATGTCCTCTTGGATAATGGATGCTACTTTCAGTTTTCACAGTACATCATGGACACCATGGACCCAACTTCCCTTGGTGTAAATTAATTTTGTCTCCAGAGCCTAATTTTAATTGTGCTAAAAATGTCATGAAATTTTCTATCCTTCCTCATACAGATTTCTAATACTATAACAAGTTCAGAATTCACTGGAGGTACTTACCTCTATGCACATGGTGTATTCATAAGCTGTCTCCCGCACTGAGTTGATCATTGAAGCAAAGCTGGAAGGAGGTCAAGAGACTTGGCATTCTCCATGGACAAACTTGTAAAGTTCTCACACATCAAAAGTTGTGCTGAAAAGAAGGCTGACAGGTTCAGAATTAGAAGGCTGAATATTTGGTAAGTTTATATTCAGAGAATTGGCTCCTCAAAAAAATTCTACTTTTCAGGGAAAAGTTCCAGTTGATTAGTCATTTTGTCATAACATTGGAGCGCCATCAGCATCACTGTTTGATCACAGCATCTATTAATGGGGAGGTGATGATCTAATGGTATTATTGCAGGGCTGTTAATCCAGAGACATGTATAATGATCTGGGTTCAAATCCCACAATGGCAAATGGTGGAATTAGAATTTGATGTTTAAAAAAAATTCATGATGATCATGAATCCATTGTTGATTATCAGAAAAACCCATCTGGTTCACTAATGTCCTTCATGGAAGGAAATCTGCCATCTGTACCTGGTGTGACTCCAGACCCATAGCAATGTGATTGATTTTTAACTAATCTGGGCAATTAGGGATGGGTAATAAATGCTGACCTAGCCAGTGACACCCTCTTCCTCTGAATGAATAAATAAAGGTCGAGGTGCCAAAGTTTGGAAGTATCCTGATGTCTCCGACGTCATACCAAACAAATGCTGTATTTTAAAATGTAAATCATAGTGGTTTACAGCATGCAAAAATATAATTAAGCTCATTTGATATGCATCAACTATGCTTAATAGTTCACCACTGCTCTGTTTGCCTTCTCCTTTTCCAATATCCTTATGAATTCTCTTGTCAGATATTTCTCCATTATCTCTAGATAAAGCTCTTAGTAGTTCCATTTCTCCCCTGTTTCTGAAGGGGAGGTTCATGTTCTAATTTTGGAGTACCCTCAGGAGAAGGCACACCTCTGCCTTAAGTTAAATCAACATGGTTAAAATAATATGTCTTTTCCCTTGAGGCTTTCTCCTGCCTGGGTGGGCATTAGAAAGCGAAAAGGAAAAAAAAACTTTTCACTAAAAGCTTTCTCCTCACTGAGGGGACTTCAGGTGAATTCATATCCACCAGCCTGTTCTAAAATCTCTGCTCATATCTTGATCGCTGTGACAAGCAGATGAGTTAATCTACAACATTCGAAAACAGTCAACAGCATTCTAAATAAAAAAAACTCACAATATTCTTTCAAAGATTCTTTCTTCCCTGTTTCCCAATGCTAATGGATCCTTCAAAAAAATTCCAGGATACATACCTTTGCCAAAAACTAATCAGTTCTTTCTTGCCCATACCTGTATGTGAAGTTTCAAGTCTCATTGAAAGTTGACCATTAACGCTTGAGATATATTATTTTTTTAAAACAAACTAACAGTTGCAGAAAGGAACTTTGAAGGTAAATATGGCCTTACATGGGCCTCATATGATGGTTTTCTTCCTGTCTGCAGCCATTTCTTTAATACATTATATCTATATTGGAAAGCTACTATATTAAGGGAGACAGTGATGCTGTTGTAATGTCGTAGTAATCCAGAGCTCCAGGCTAATGTTTGGGGGTCATGAGTCAAATCCCACTATGGCAGATAGTGAATTCTGGAGTAAATCAAAACAAAAATAGTAATAAAAAGCCATTATTGATCTCATTTAAAAATAAAATCTCATTCATTAATGTCATTTAGGAAAGGAAATCAGTCATCCTTTCATTTATGTGTGCCTTCAAACCCACAACAATGTGGTTGAGACTTAACTGCAAAGAAATGCTGGCCACTCATTTAAGCCCAATTCCATTAACAAATAAATGTAATTTAAAAAAAAACTATACACTTCATTAAAACAAACTGTAGACCAGAAATCCTGGGTAGAGTTTAGTCTCACGATCTGAATGTTAAGGCCTCAGTTGACAATGTTGCAAATGATGGTCCCATTAAGGAAGAACAAGGACATACCCCAGAGATTGAGAGGGAAGTGAACTGTGAAACAGAAGTAAACAGCTATGGAAGACCTGAAAGCAGAACATGCTAGAGAAATTCAGCAGGTCTGACAGCATTTGTGGAGAGAGAACCGTTATTTGGAATAACAATCATACTGGATTCAATACTTTTAACACTGCTTCTCTCTGAGAAGCCTGGTGAGTTTCTCCAGCATTTTCTGATTTAATTTCAGATTTCCAGTATCTGCTGCATTTTGTTTTGAATTGAGGAAGATAGGCTAAGTTGGAAAACTAACAGCAAAATATTTGTTGCACTCGGGATCTCATAGTTATTTTAATCAAGGTGTTTAAACATGCTGTGACACACCTCCAGGACAAGAACAACTTGAACCTGGTCATTGGGGCCAAGGAATGAGGACAACATTCTGCCATAGAGCTCCCATTTATAAAGTGAAGTTCTAAAATTTGTTGTGATGGGTTTTAAGTTGAGGTCCCCAAAGCATTATGTGGGTTTACTGGATTACTGGATTACTAGTCCAGCGACAACACCAAAACACCATGAGCCCTCTCTATAGTGGAGCTGTTAAACTGCAAAGAATTGGCAATGAATTATAATTGAAGTGACCCTAAACAGAGGAGGGGAATGAAACAAACAAATTGGGAAGTGATGTTGCTGCTTGGGTGTGTGATTGATGGAAGGAGTGATCAGTGGATAATTGTTTGTCCGAGGGGAAGACTGATTGGTGACAAGTAAGAGGGGAGTCATGAGTGGATAATCATGTGGCTGCAAGTGGCACTGGATTGTGCACTTTCTGTGCAGTGAGGAGAAGGAACCTCTGCAGCACGAGATTTCATTCAGGTTGTTGTATTTTGTGTCTTTTATGGTTGTAATCTTTTAAACTTCAGGGTGTGCCCGGTGTTGTGTGACCATATGGTTTACTAACTGGCCCACAACAAAAAGCCATAATTTCTGGTAATCCACATATGTTTACACATATTTTGAGAGAAACTACTATTCTTGATGTTTTAAAAAGCTACTTCAATAAGTATAATATAATTGCAAAGTATTGATTTTTTGAATAACCAATATTATTGAAAAGCTTTTAAAATCTTTTACAAAACAAAACACCATCAAAACAGAAAAAAAAGTAGTACAAAAAACAAGACCATAGCATAGTACCATTGTTAATAAACAGCCCACTATTCTACCAAAGCAAACATATCTACTTAACTAAATCTAAACTACAAACATATTAAATAAATACTAGCTTAAACTATATTAAAATAACTTAAATTAAATAATATCTCACTACTTTATTCTATCTCACTCATCACACCTCCACTGAGGCTCCAATCCCTGGGAGTACCCCCTACAGTACCCATATTCTATTCCTTCCAATCTCCTCATCCTGGGGCCCCAAGGGCACCCATGATTCCCACAGCCCTGACTAATATTGCTGATAAGTCTGCTTTCTTATAATTTAAAAAGGGCCGCCATGTTCTATAAAACTGTTCCATTTTGTGGTGCACCATATTTGTGAGGTAATCTTGGGGGAGATGCTTCATCACCAGCTTACGCAACCCCGTTAAGACCTGGTGGTTTTTCTGACGGTCAATTCAGTAGAATGTTCTTCCTCGCGCAATGGGTAGAGATGTTACACAATCTCTTCCCGTGTTCCCCCAGAGAGGGCAAATTTGGCAACCCCAGAAGAAGAATTACCGGATCCATGTTCATTTCAGTCCCCAGAATGTCCTTTAACTCCCTTACTATCGCACTCCAGTATCTCTGGATCTTACAACATGACCAGTAGCAGTGTGTGAGAGTGCCTGTACTGATTTTACATTTGGGATACGCTGGAGACGCTCCTCTCTTGAACTTAGCTAGCCTCTCTGGCACCATATGAGCCCTGTGTAAGATCCTCAATTGCATAACCTGCGCTCTGTAGCATACTGAAATTTTCCATACATTCCCCCAGATGCCTTCCCATCTCTCCATTAACATGTCCGCTCCTGACTCTTGGTTCCATGTCTTACAAAGTCCTTCCAGGGCGCAACCTTTCTGTAAATGATATAATGTACTAAGTGGAAGAGTACCCATACACCAGAGTATTCTTTTATCCGTGTCTGATTTATAACACTGGGTCAAGAGCGTGGTCTTCCTCTGTACATAGTCCCTTATCTGGAAGTATCGGAAAAGGACCCTAGGACAATCCATATTTCTGACTTAAGTGACTAAACAACATCAGGGCCTCTCCCTCGAATAAATCTCTCTTTATGAACTACGTGTACAAGGGATTGTGAGTCATTACTTCAAAGAAAATGCATTTCAAATGTCTTGCAAGAATACCGTGGCAGGTATTAAAATCTCCTGGAGCTGGATCCAGAAATGAAGACTGTCAGAAGCTGTGAAATGGCAGTTTGGTCAGTTTAAACAACCACTATATCGAGAGATTGGAGCTTTTGACCAGTGAAAATGACAGTGAGTTGCTTGACTTTAACAGCACTGCCTTTCTGAATGTAACACATATATATTGCCTCATTTGTGTTGTGAATTTGTCCTGATTGGTCTTATCGATCCATGCTGTGATTCCTGTCCACTTTTGCAATTCTAAAATTTAACATTATATTGATGTTAATTTTTTTTAAAAGTTATCCAAACTAAATAATTATAGTGGATCATTCTAAATGTGTTTCTCTGACAGGTTGTGTGGTATTGGAGCCTTTATGCTATTGGGCTGATGCTAATAGTGGTGATGCATGCACAGATGACAAGGGCCAGAGATAACGTGAGAAACATAAAGTAGTGTTCCTGTGGTTTTTGATGAGCTTAAGATATGCTTCAATACTTTCTTTGGCATACCTACCCTTGAATAAAAAATCAGTTCCAAATCTGATTTTCCACCACTTTGTGTCTTATGTCATTATAAAAATACAGAACTCATTGAATACAGAAGTCGAGTGATCTCAGAATGTTTCAGTAAGTCTAGAGATAGGTACATAAAGGCTGTATTTATTTTTCATTGCTTATAACAACTTTAAATAAAAGTGAAAAAGATGGAAATTGCATACGGTGGTGAAGATGATTTCATAACTTTCAGTGTTGTGTGAGTTGGGCAGAAGTGTTTAATGATTTATAAAAAATGTTCCCTATTTCCATGATCCAGTGCAAACAATTTGTAAGTATACCAGATGGTATATTGGATTTTTTTTGCCCATATTTGGGCAAGGTTAATAGGAAGTGCTAAACATCAAGTTATTCTTGTGAGAAATATACAGCATGTCTGCCGTATATGTGAAGGACAGAATAGATTAACAACATGGATGTAGACCCACCATAGAACTGGAAGATGGAAGACAGTGAAGCTTGTTTAAATGGCTGAACATGAAAGAGGAGGAAGAGCTATGAGCAGCATTTAATGGAAACTGCTTGATGGGGGAAGAGCCAGGAGAATTGGTTGGAATTACTTGCATTTGAGTTTCTGGGATCAGGAAAACAGTCACAAATTAAATTGGATTTAAGTAGGGCCTTATGTGAGATTCTTACTCGCTGGATGTCAAAAAGCTCATTATTGGGCCATTTGAGAGCAATTACTACCAGAACCTAATGCTGACTCAGGTGTAACAGGATTTATTTTATCCTCCAATGCCTTCTGAAGGCTATCCATCAATCTCTGAAAGGTTTCCCTGCAGCACTGTTGGGAAGTCACCCATGATCAGGTACTTGGTCCTTCCTTGATCATCCTGGCAAGAGGAAGGGGTTGGGGGAGGCTGAACCTCCCAGAAGGAGAAAACAGTAAAACCTGCAAATTATACGTACTGATCAAATCTGTCGTCTTAACTCTTAAAATAAGAAACCTGTATTCATTTCCAAATATTACTGTTTCTTTTCTGCTCTGGGCTACTTTTGCCATTGACTTTTTCACACAGTGACTAGTTAGGTATTGAAAACACTGCCTTGAAATGTGATGGAGGTAGATTCAATGGAAGCATTCAAGAGAGCATTGGATTTATTTTGGCTAGTATTCATGTGTAGGGATATGGAGAAAAGAGAGGAGATTAGCATTAGGTAATAGAACTGGTGTAGGCGCCATGGGCATAATGGGCAATACTTGTGCAGCATAATAATTCTATAACTCTGTGATCTAGAGCTGTACCTATAGTATGATCTAGTCCACCTTATTTTCAAGAGAGAAACTCTCAGGGCTTGAAGTGATTAAAATCACAATTGTCTGTAGCAAGGAATTCCTGATGAAGGGCTCCTGCCCGAAACATCGATTTTCCTGCTCTTCGGATGCTGCCTGACCTGCTGTGCATTTCCAGTGCCACTCTAATCTTGACTCTAACCTCCAGCACCTGCAGTCCTCACTTTCGCCTATCTGACTGAGAGAGTCTGCTGCATTACAACTGACTGGGGCAGAAGAAAATCCATCTGCTGAGACCAAGGTACTGAAGGCAAGCTATGATAAGCTGATTAGTTGAAATGAGCAGCAGCACAGTGCACTTCAAGTCTTGGGCTGTATTGTGTAAATATGTGAGAAGGAAACCCCTCTGGAGTTTACTACAACTGTCATATACAAATACTGGAGTTATGGCAACACTGCTCCTATAGCGTTGTAGCAAATGAAATCTATGATGTGAAAGGTTATTTAACATTTTAATTTGTGCAACATCTGGCAACCTGAATGTAACTGTTTGTGTTTTATGTTAAAAGAGAACAAAACATATGACCGTTCTCTGAACATTATGTAAATTTATTTACATTGAATCCAAATATGCTGCAATTACATATATTTAGCAACGTCTGGTGTCCTCTATGACAGCAACAAACTAAACAACATTGACTGTGACAGCTCCAATGCTGCAGTGGTGGTGTCCCTACCTCTGAGCCAGAAGGTTCAGATCCCACCTGAGTGGATTACAAAATGTCCAAAAAACTTGGAGAATGGAGTTGTTGGAATTGCTGTGAGAATGCGCCCTCTGCCATACAGGCAGTTATGGTACATGTGTCAGCTTTGTTGGTGACCTCCCAGGTGTATCAAAAATAACACAGTTTAGTGGTTAGCATTGCTGCCTCACAGCGCCAGGGACCTGGGTTCGATTCCTGCCTCAGGTGACTGTGTGGAGTTTGCACATTCTCTCTATGTCTGCGTGGGTTTCCTTCAGGGTGCTCCGGTTTCCTCCCACAGTCCAAAGATGTGCAGGTTAGATGAATTGGCCATGCTAAATTCCCCATAGAATTAGGTGCATTAGTCAGGGGTAAATATAGAGTAGGGGAATGGGTCTGGGTGGGTTACTCTTCGGAGGGTCAGTGTGGACCTGCTGGGCCGGAGGGCCTGTTTCCATACTGAAGGGAATCTAATCCAATCTAATCTAATCTAATCTTGCTTGCAAGCCCCCATTGACTCACCTGGCAAGCAGGGCAGGAGAGGGGGCAGTGAGTCGAGTGGAATTAAGGTTTGGGGGCATGGAGCTAAGGTCAGAAGCAGGGAAACATGGCTGTCAACCAATATAGGAGGACAGTGGTATTAGTTGCGGTGTTGTGAACCACATGCACTTGGTTAGTGGAGTGGTTTCTGAATCAGGCATCAGTATTTCAGAATACTACCTCTGTGTAGTCAAATGTGTAATTTTCCATTTGACTGACAGTAAATGCAAATTGAGCTCTTTTCCACTTTATAACAACCATGTACAATGTTAAAAATATTTGAAAGGAATTATTACATAATTAGGACTAACCTCAATATGAAACATCTTAGCTGTGGCTCAAGAGTAGCATTTTCACCCCAGAGAGTAAAGGGTGTGCACTGAAGTCTCATTCTGAGAGACTTGAATAAGTATCCTTGGCTGACAAGTGAGAGAATGAAGCTCCATTAGATGTGACGTCATTCCGATGAGATGTTAAACCAAGACCCCCATCTGCTCTCTCAGGTGGTTGTAAAAGGTCATTGTCTTGAAGAGCAGTTATGTTCTCCTCGGTATTTACCCCTCAAACAGTATCACTATAACATGTGATCTGGTCATCATCACAATGTCGATGGGAGCTTGCTCTGTGAAAGTTTGCTCCCATATTTCCAACAATAGTGACTAAATTTCTGAAGTATTTTGTTGGCTGTGAAGAGCTTTGGAACACCCTGCCATTGTGAAAGAGGAGAAAGTGAGGACTGCAGATGCTGGAGCTCAGAGCTGAAAATGTGTTGCTGGAAAAGCGCAGCAGGTCAGGCAGCATCTAAGGAGCAGGAGAATCGACGTTTCGGGCATGAGCCCTTCTTTAGGAAAGACCCTAAGGAAATGATTTCTTGCTTTCTTTCTCCCAGTTGTAAAGAATTGTAAGAACATTTACATAAGTGACTGACAGGTGACTGTACCTCATAAGGTATCGAGTGCTAACTGGGAATTTATTACAGAAAATGCTGATGATCAGAAGAGACATTTAAGAGAATACCACTGACAGCTGACATTAGCATTATTTTAATTACATCAGTGAATTAATAAAAATGCAGTTGAAATAAATAAAAATGTTCAAAGATGTGATTTTTAATATGGAGGAAGTGACTACAAAAGTGAAGAATAAAACTTACCTACAAAATTAAATTCTGTAGAACCTTTTGGGTTTGTAAGGAATATTGTATAAATACTTCTACTTTTAAGAGTGAATGGGGAGATACAGATTTATTGGGGAAGACTTGTTAGGTAAGTGATCGCTTTAGCACAAACTGAAAGCAGATGCTATAACAATCAACATAATTTCAGAATTGGTTTACAAGCTTCTTAATTAGATCAGTAGATGAAAAGCTATCCAGTATGGCATTCGGTCACCCTTCGATAGGGCAATCTCTCAGGATCGAGAATGACTTATTTCCTTTCCCATTTGATTAAGTGACTGATATTTCCAATATGTGATCTGCAGACACTGTAGCACGTTAAGGATGGATGATGCTTACTTGTGTATTTAGGTGTGTCCTCCCAGCATCCCTCCCTTCTTTGATACTACGGCTCCAGCTTGCTAGTTCTCACTGAGTTCTCTGCGTTCTGTCCGAGTGAGTCTCCTTCATACACAACATTGATCAGAAAGTCAACTCTTCATCGGGATTGAGTTGTGTGATCTCAACCTCGTCTTGATATTTCTGCGAGAGATTCGGGAAAATTCAATTTGCCTCCCAATTCTAATATTATCTAGTGATTAATCTTATGGAGGATGGATATCACTCACAAGAAGAATCAGGCCTATTCACATGTGGTCTCTGAAAACTTTATTGATATTCAATACATGTGAATCAATGCATTTGGGAGAGGAGTCAAGAAGCATGAACCATGCGTAAAATATCTTTATTCCCATCACTCCTAATTTGCCTATTTGAAATACATTTTTGCATCTCAAAGCTGGTATTGTTAGTATAGGTTAATTAAATACTTTCTTCCCTTAGCAGAGGCCTCTTTCTCTCTGGCTAATCATAAGGCCAGATTCAAATCCCACCTACACCAGAAGTATGTCATAACATGTCTGAACAGGTTTCTTAGAAATATTTATACCTCCCCAAAGCTGAGAACAGCACTACTGTGATAATTGCATTATCCTCTTTTTAAGATTGTTAATTGGTTGCTGAATTAATGAATATGGAGAAAGTGAGGACTGCAGATGCTGGAGATCAGAGCTGAAAAATGTGTTGCTGGAAAAGCGCAGCAGGTCAGGCAGCATCGACGTTTCGGGCATAAGCCCTTCTTCAGGAATGAGGAAGGTGTGCCAAGCAGGCTAAGATAAAAGGTAGGGAGGAGGGACTTGGGGGAGCCAAGATTTAAGCTAAGATTAAAAAAAAACACAAGAAATGAAAGGGCAGTAGGGCTACACATTTTTCCTCAATAAAACCAAACAAAAGTTAGAATTCACACTGATCTGTTTAAGTACTTCCTTCAATGAATCAGGTCTTAACTAGACAACCTTGTTAAGATATAAATTGAAAATGAATAGAAGCTCTGAATGCAGTGTTGTTACTGAATATCCAACAACAATTTTACATTGATGAGTAAATAGCTGTGTTAATTGCAATCTATCCAGTGTTGAGCTGTTTTTCTCATTACATAGTTTTGATGAGTCAAAGCAAATCATCCAATCCTTTAATAGCTTGCCAATTAGCATGTCAGTGGGAAATGTATATGGAGATATATCATTGAATGGGGTCTTGTATAAGTTGCCTTCTCTATCCACAGATATTGCCTGACTACTGAGTATTCCTAGCATTTTCTGTTTTGATTATGATGCTGGGTTAAGTCCGTGTCCCATTTGGCAAACAAACAAACTGATTTTGGGTGCATCAAACAAGAAATGGTTGCAATTGAATTAGTATCCATTTAATTTGTGTGACTGTACAAAATGTATGCTTATTTAAACATAATATTCTCCTTAGAGAAGAATTAATATTGATTTTTGTGTTTTGGTTTTGTTAGTAGGCCAATGGGGGAAAAAAAATCACTTTGACCACCTCCATCGTAACTCTAGAATTAAATATATCAGACAGCAGGAAATGTTTTATGTTGAATAGACTGGCGAGTTTCTTCAAAATGGTCATGCATAAGTTTGTCTTGCCTGCTGCCTTTCCTGTTCCTCAAGTTCATCATTTGAATATTTGCACTAATTACAAGTGATGAAGATGATTATTGTATGATAATTTAGTATTTTTAAGATAGAAGTGTAATCTTTTGAAGTGATTTGCATTGAGTGATTGCTGTTGCATGTGGTCTGAAAGGGTTAATCCCACCCACTTGATGGTGTCCTGTGGTATTCTGAATAGAACAGCTTAGAATCTCATTGGAGTGACACCGAGCTTTGGATTCTCCTCAAAGTTTTTCTAATAATATCTCTAGTATCAAGATTGCCTGTGGCCAGTTGGTGACATGCAATAAACTATATCATGTTAACTACAACAAACTCCTCTAATTAGAGCAGGAAGTGGTTTTCCTCTACCAAACTGGGTCAAGCAGGCCCTGTAGACCCTATACTTAAGGATGATGGTGACAGTAATGTTTATCAACAGTAGCTGTTAGAGCATTGAGCACTGCTGTGCCCAAACAACAATTACTAGACAGTAAATGTGCTGAAAATTGCTCATATTTGCCTGCTGTCTGAAAGCTCACTACTTTATCCAGAAAATAGTTTAGATTGCACCAATCAGTGTCATCCTCTTGTATTTACCATGGTACAGGAGAAAGGGGGATTGGGGGGGTGGAGACGGTTGTATTCACTAGGGTCCATGCCTCCAGGGTGGCTCTGTGCTCATTGGCCATTCACATTGATGGATTACTTAACCAGTGCCCAGAGCAGCCAATCAGACACACCTGACTGAAAGGATACTTGGCGAACAACAAGCTGAACAACAATCATTGACTAAGGAGCATGTGTCAGTTCCTCATTCCTCCTAATGTACCAAGTGTCAATACTTGGAATTCAAGTGAATACTTTATTGCAGACCTGACTGAAAGCTGTTGCAGCAGAAGCTGAGGTTAAGTAAAGTGCCTCACCACCAGCCCCAATCTTGATGGTGCATGGCCCTGAACCAGACCCTTCCCATATGATTCCTGCAGCTCCACTACACCACACATGCCCCACAGAGTGAGTGCATGCTCGTGAGTATATTCATATTCACCTTCGGGGCATGGACCAGATGGGTCAGGGGTGAAAAGGTACCTGAGTTGAACCTCGAGACAGTAGATTTGTTTAGCTTATATATGTAGAGATCTTGTTTCATGATGAACACTACATAAAGACTCCTGTTGTAAATTTGTTTGGTGCGATTACAGGGCAGCTGCTTGATAGAACAATTCGGTCAGCTCCAGCAAACAGAAAAGCAAAATTCAAATGGGTGATCTGTCATCCAAGCAGTGTGATAATAACTCAGAAATCACTTAAACTCACTTACGTCTATATATTTCTATTAGTAATATATAGTCCGTTTGTGGTGAAGTCTATGAAGTGCTATTATTCCATTTTCGGTTGAAAGCTTTGCCAAATCATCTGTACCTGGCAATATATATTGTCACCATGTACTAACAATGCAGAATGAAGTGACACGGAAAGAAACCAGTGGCTAATTTTTTGGTCAAGAATTCAATCACTTTGATTCTTTCTTGTAAGGAGGTAGCCAGAAATCAAATTAAATGTACAAGGAAAACAAAAGTGGCTTTAGACTGCCATTGTGTAAGCCTAAAGTCATGGTAAGATTTTCTGATAACTTCTACATCACTGAGTCTCCCACAGCCTTTTCTCGATGAATATGGCTGGCAGTCCATTGCACACCACCTCTTAGCTGACTCAGTGAACAAGAGTTGTAGGCTGGAAATCAGTCCAGGCGAAGGCTGCTGCTGACGGATATGGACGTCAGTCGAATCCCTGAGCACGCAGGAATAAGGAAAAGTGACCTATGTGACACATCCAATGATGGTGGGGGGGGGGGGGGGGGGGGGGGATAAGCCCCTTTTCTGTTCTGTCTGATAATGGTGCATCCACATCCTGTAGATGCTCCCCCTCAGTGCTAATTCACTTGTGATCTGTATGAAAAATGGTTGAGGCTAGGACATATTATTCAAAGAGCAGCATTAATCTTGTTCTGTTCCAGTGTACTGTGAGATGACTTTTAAGGAAAGAAGACAATGGGTGATCACAATACAAAATTGTGCTACTCATGGATCATTTTTGTGACCTTATATTTACCTCACAACCCAGACTTCACTTTCAAAGAAATTGCTAGAGGGGTAGTGAAGTCCTTTGGAGACCTGTAGAGGTGTACCATGAACAGGCTTTAAGGAAACAATGTGCAAAGTTCCACTAGGTTTAAGAGACCCAGAGCAGTTGCTCAGATATAAAACTATGCCCAGGCAACTTTCTACCAACAAAATACTTATTCTACCATTGACCACCTTGGCTGTGTGCTGCTGCTCCTCAAAGGATCTCACTGGTCACGGATGATGCATGTGCATGCATGCATGCACAAACACAATCGTGCACACACACACACACACACACACCCCCTGGTGTGTCTTGCTCAACAGACATACTCAATTACTCCACCCCACACCCACAACACAAACCTCACAGCATCCCTAACTCGCTGGACACCCTTCCAGTGTGGGCTTGCTGTCACATCCCAACCTCCTCCAGCCCGGGCCTGTTTATCAAAGTTGACTTCCCACCATTGTTGCTACAGATTTGGTGCCTTGCTGTCTTCCCACTGGAATTTGGCTGTCAGTTTCCATGGTTGGAATTCTAATTCAACAGCTCCAGTCTAGTTTCCATTGCTCTTCCTGCCCCAGTTGGCTTGGTGGCATGTTGGCCTATTATCAGAGTCTTTTGGAACTGTGCATATAGGAGGAATGAGTTGACAATATCGAGCTAATTCCATGAAGTAATTCCATATTTACAATGAGGAGAAACTGGCTGAATTTCTCCCCCTGCAGTACAGTGTCTGCTATTGGTTTCACTTGTCCTCTTGAGCATGAGCAATGCCAATGTTTAACTAAGTTTGAAGACTGAACTGTATGAACTGTCTATTTCCTAGATTTGTAAAAGTTGGGGATACATTCAATGGAATGAATGGTGAGCCAGCAGTGATTTTAAGGGGAAGCTCTCCTTTCAAACTTTGCAGAGCCAGCTCCACTCCACCCCCTGCTTAGTTGTATGTTCCAAACAGAGATGGCAGAAGAAGTGTGACCAGCAACATGATTGACTCGAGATGGGGAACCTAGCAAGGCAGCTGCTCTTAAAGGTCTTTTTAATTAACTATTTATAGTGGGAATAACGGGGGAAGGCGGAATGTGAGAACGATATTTCCTTTTGGAGCTTAACGTGCACATCACAGCTTCTGGGTCTCATCGGAGGTGATGCCAGTTTCTGCAGGTATAACAAACTATTTTCACAGTGCTTTAGAATGTCTACTTATGCTTTAAAATCTGGTTTCCATGTTTTTCAACAGCTTTGTGTATTTTTCTTTGGTTACGCCTGGGTTTGGACTTAAGTAAGCACAGTGAGCATCAGTTGGAAACAGACTCAATCACGGTACAATTGAATGTTAGCAGTTTTGATGTTTAATGATGGTTGAAGGTGGCAGTAAAGGATGTCAGACAACTCTGCCCATCAGAGTGAAAGTCTACCTTTCCAGCAAAACAATCCAAAATAGACAAAGTCTTTTCCCTGGGGTGGGGGAGTCCAGAACTAGAGGGCATAGGTTTAGGGTGAGAGGGGAAAGATATAAAAGAGACCTAAGAGGCAACCTTTACACACAGAGGGTGATACGTGTATGGAATGACCTACCAGAGGCAGTGGTGGAGGCTGGTACAATTGCAACATTTAAGAGGCATTTGGATGGGTATATGAATAGGAAGGATTTGGAGGGATATGGGCCAGGTGCTGGCAGGTGGGACTAGATTGGGTTGGAATATCTGGTCGGCATGGACAGGTTGGACTGAAGAGTCTGTTTCCATGCTGTACATCTCTATGACTCTATTATTGTTATTACCTATGTACAGTGAAAAGTCTGGTTCTGAGTGCTGTACAGGCAGTTCATAGCATACAAAGGGTATTAGGGTAATAGAACAGAGCGAGGAATACAATGTTACAGCTGCAGAGAAAGAGCACAGAGATTGAGATCTACATTAAGTTTGAAATTTGGGAAGTCCATTCAGAAATCTAATAACAGCGGGGAAGAAGCTGTTCTTGAATCTGTTGCTTTTGTATCTTCTGCCCGATGGAAGAGGTTGGAAGCGACGATAACCGGGATGGGAGGGGTCTGTGATTGTATTAGCTGTCTCTCCAAGGCAGCGGAAAGTGTAGATGGTTTGCTTGGCATAAAGTGTAATTTGTGAAGGGCAGAGATGTCTTCATTCTTTACAGCCTACCTCCTGCAGGATACCGAGAAAACCTTTCCCTCACATACACGTACTTCTCTTTCAGAAAAGTTGAATGATGTGAAGAACTTGTAAAGTGATGTATAACTAGTGAAAGGGGTATTGAGAACCAGTGGAGCAACCACATTGGGTACACATTCTATATTTCACATAAGGGGGGAGAGAGCTATTCTGGTCATTGGGTGTCTGAATGAGTTTCTGGCAAATTCTAACTTCTGGAAGCCTTTTGTATGCTTCAAGGAGAAGATAGCACCCAGCCACCTTCTTAGTGTGCGCGCTAGCTGGAGACTTTCTAAAAGTTTAGTAACTGTAGCATCTCAGGGAGATGCTGCTAGGCGTTTCGGGCCTGGAATCTTTTTAAGAAGTTAGTAAGCCAAGGGTTTAATGTTGGAAAGCAATTATATTTCATTTATTTTACACTCATTACTGAATAAATGTAACATAAATGGCAAACATTATACAAATATTATCATTTTTCCTCCAATACCTGTGAGACTTCTCAAGTAGAGACACTTGAGGCAGACCAAATACATGCTTAAGTCTGTTTTCTGTAGCTTACCCTTCTTAAGCTTATCTTTCTTAGAATAGGTTATGAAATGACTCCACAGAGGCCGGTATCCCATCACCATGTCTGCCTTTATCCACACATGTACAGTACTTGACACTGATGCAGCTCCCTCAGAGCCACCTCTGAGTAGACAGAACCTCTGACAATCCTGTTTATATCTGTCAGCCGGGACTTGCATTCACTGGAAATTAGAAGAATGAGAGGGGATCTCATAGAAACATATAAAATCCTGATGGGACTGGACAGGCTGGATATGGGAGGAATGTTCCTGATGTTGGGGAAGTCCAGAACTAGAGGTCACAGTGTAAGAATAAAGGGCAATCCATTCAGGACTCAGATGAAGAGGAGTTTCTTCACTCAGAGTTCTGAGCCTGTGGGATTCTCTCCCAGAAGGAGGCTGAGGTACATTAGATATATTCAAGAGGGCACTGGACATGGCTCGTGTGGCTAAAGGGACCAAGGGGTATGGAGAGAAAGTGGGAGTGGGATACTCCAATTGCATGATCAGCCGTGATCATATTGAATGGTGGTGCAGGCCTGAAGGGCCGAATGGCTTACTCCTGCACCTATTTTCTAAGTAAATTGGACTGGGTTAACAGCCCCACTCAGGGAACTCATATCCTATGAGGTCCACCTGGCTGACCTCGTTACAATCACTTCAAGTTACTAACCTTGAGCCAGAATGATAGATTAAGGCTTGTCCGTATCAAACATGGCTGACCAGGGGCCTCACTCCACTCTTATCATTGACATATTAAAAGATGTTGCAGGTTGACAATTATCCTGTTTAACTAAGTTAAGAACCACATCTCTGGTCTGGACTGGGTCCTGAATCAGGAGTTTCTGGCTCGGGGCTTGTAATGCTACCTGTTGCTCAAGACCCCTTTCACCTGCTCTTTGATCTTTCAGAATAAAGTGGTATAATCTGGTGGCAGCAAGGACCTGAATCGTGAGAGAAGATCACACACTCCTTTTGGTGCAGGTGCATTCACAGCTTCAAATATGTTAGGAAATTTTACATAATGAACTTGAGGAGGTTTTCAGGAAGTGCTTTTGCAAGTGATGAGGAATAAAGGGAGTTGACAGCCAAGAGACAGCATTGAGCTGTACACTGTCATAGTGTTTAGCATCTGTAGAGACAAGGAATTGGTTCCCTACTGGGCCAGTATTCAAAATAAAGATTGTTGATTTAAAAGGCTTTCAAAGTATCATTTGAGACTGAGCTGAACCCTAAGTATTGGAAGATGTGCACTTCAACTCTCTAAGTCACACTGAATGAAACATTTTTACAACTGTAATGAGTGGCATTGTCTATCCCGTTCACAGGAAATCTGTAGAGGACAGAGAGAGAGAGAGAGACTAGGCTTGGGTTGTAGATTACCTCACAGACACAGTGGGTCAGATTTTCAGAGTTTGGCCAACTCCGAAGACCTTTAGAAATGGCGAGAGGGTCCAGATGTGGGTATCCCACTCTGTTTCTGGTAGATGCCAATTTTGTTGGCAGTGAGATGAGGCCATGAATCTCAGATGGGAAATCTGAACTTGGAGCCATTTGAAATTAAACAGATTTCAACCAGATCCCATTTTGCTGTTCAAAAAGAGCATTAAACCACAGAGTCACAAATTTATGCTGTGTATGTGAATATTGTCTCTTAAAATTTCATGATCTGAAGTTTTTTTTTAAAACTGCCAGTCCTTTAAAAATTAAGAAATATAGGCTGAAGCTCTCAGTTTGAAAAGAAAATCACTGACTGCTGTGCTACTTTGACAGGAGAAAGTGAGGACTGCAGATGCTAGAGATCCGAGTCAAAAAGTGTGGTGTTGGAAAAGCACAGCAGGTCAGGCAGCATCCGAGGAGCAGGAGAGTCAACGTTTGGCATCAGCCCTTCATTTCTACACCACACTTTTTTTACTTGGATTGACAGTCCATCTGGTATAAGCTGTAAAATACTATGACCACCCATTCTTTCCGTTTCAGTGAAGTTCTTCGAACGTTTTTGTAGGCCTGTTGTTCCAGCTGAGGTTATTATGAATCTGTAGCTGAGTTTCACAAACTCCAAAGGCATTTGTTTCAGTGGCAGGGAGTGCAGTTCACGTTGTAATTAACCATTTAAAGAGAGTATGAAAGGATTGGCTGATTTTGAGGTTGTTGCACAGAAATTTATTTGTTTTTTGTAAATGATTGACCACTTGAGACGGGTTTCATGAAGGAGAGTTCTTTGCTTTCTGAAACGTGTTTGAGTGCCGGCTCTGTTAGATTGTTAAAAATGTTTTTTATTCTTTCCATATAAGTTTTGGGGTCTGCCCAAAGTAGATTCTAGCAAAGTGATTATGTGGAGATGACATGGGAGTGACTGAGGTGTGAATTATGATGGTTAGAGATGATAATAGTACCTAAAGTAACTTGGACAAAGGTCAAGGGAACTAACCCTGTAACCACCTTGCCTTGGCATTCTCCTGCCCTTGTGGCCACGTACAAATTGCTTATGGCATTGGCAATACACATCTATGTGCCATCACCTTGCCAGAGCAAAAATGGGTGCAGTGTGACCCTTTCATCTTGAGCTGAGTCAGTGGTTGTGGTCGAGCTTTAATTCTGGACAGGTTGACAGATTTATTTTTACAAACAAACTGTCATTTAGTCTTTGAAACACTTTTGTGTCTTAGTCAGTTCTATTGTCTGTTTTCAAATAGAATGCCAGTGATATGACAGGGGTAAGAAGCCTTCCCCTCAGATTGGCCATACACCACTCAAACCGACCTATCCTCACAATGGAGCGAAGGTAATGGCAGTCCATGGCTGCTAATGTCTTCATGAATATGTTATTTAGTTGCAGCAAGGCTCCCTCGTCACCTTTTAAACTGGAAGCAAAATGGGAACTCCAGTGCCCATGGCTGGCCATTAACCCCAGCAGCCTCCTCCTCTGGCAGCTTCCTGGTGCCAGGGTTAAAGACATCACAGACAGAGTGCAGGAAATCCTCAAGGACGAAGGTGAAGAGCCAGAGGTGGTGGTACATGTCGGCACAAATGATGTTGGGAAGAAGAGGAGGAACATACTACAGCGGGACTTCGGAGAACTAGGAAGAAGGCTGAAAAGCAAGACGTCCAAGGTGGTTATCTCCGGTTTGCTTCCAGTTCCTCTGACTGGTGAGGCCAGAAACAGGGAGATAATGGACTTGAACGTGTGGCTGGGGAACCGGTGCAGGAAGCAAGGATTTAAATTCTTGGATCACTGGGGTATGTTTTGTGGTAAGCATAAATTCTACAAGAGAGACGGTTTGCACCTTAATAGGTTAGGGACCAGCATTCTGGCAGGCAGGTTTGCTACTGCAACACAGCTATGTTTAAACTAAGTAGCTGGGGGGGGGGGGGGAACAAACTGGATGTTTAAGAAGGAAATTAGAGGGAAAGTTAGAACAAGGAAAGTCAAGAAAGACAACTGTATCAATGAAGCAGAAAATTCAGAAAGGGATCATGCTGTAAGGTTGAGTGAAATAGGAGTTGATGGGAAGGGTGAGGGCAGTAACAAATTAAAAATACTATACATGAATGCACGAAGCATTAGAAATAAGATGGATGAGCTTGAGGCTGTTTTGGAAATTGGCAGATACGATATTGTGGGGATAACTGAGACGTGGCTTCAAGTGGGCAGGGCCTGGGAAATGAATATTCAAGGCTACACGTGCTATCGTAAGGACAGACTGACGGGCAGAGGGGATGGGGTGGCCTTGTTGGTAAGGGAGAGTATTCAGTCCCTTGCACAGAGGGACCTAGAGTCAGGAGATGTAGAGTCAGTGTGGATAGAGCTGAGAAATTGGACCTCAAGAAAGAGACTTTGTGGAGTGC
>NC_057719.1:78324897-78338188 GCF_004010195.1 Chiloscyllium plagiosum
GGATTGGACATTCTGGAGGCAGGAAACATGTTTCCGCTGATGGGTGAGTACCGAACCTGAGGACACAGCTTAAAAATACGGGGTAGATCATTTAGGACAGAGATGAGGAGAAACTTGTTCACCCAGAGAGTGGTGGCTGTGTGGAATGCTCTGCCCCAGAGGGCAGTGGAGGCCCAGTCTCTGGATTCATTTAAGAAAGAGTTGGATAGAGCTCTCAAGGATAGTGGAATCAAGGGTTATGGAGATAAGGCAGGGACAGGATACTGATTAAGGATGATCAGCCATGATCATATTGAATGGTGGTGCAGGCTCGAAGGGCAGAATGGCCTACTCCTGCACTTATTGTCTATTGTCTCTGACTGAAGGAGTACTCAGAAAGTGAAAGTTGCCATAGTCTCTGCTTTAAGAGGCAATTGGGTGGGGTAGACCTTGACAGTGAGGGGTTAGTTGACTGAACAGTTGGTTTGCATGTAAATTATGCCATCAGCGCAGATTTAATTCCTGTCCTAGCTGAGGTCCCTACTTTGATGTAAGAGGTTAAGCTAAAGAAGCAGCTCTTGGGCACTTTGAGCACCTTATTTCTTTTCACCAGCAGTTCAGGGCCAGCTTCTTACTGGCTGTTATTAGACTATTGAATGGGACTTTCTAGCCTCCAATAATGCTGACCTTGCTAGCACTGATCTCTCTTGTAGCCCTGTGCAATGTAACATGTATACATCTATCTAAATCTTTGCCGTACAGCCTTCCTTAATATGATCTGCCTGTACTGCTCATAAATGAAGCTTTTCACTGTACTTCGGTACATGTGACAATCAATCAATCAATCAATGCGGACAATGTTGTTCAGACACACCCTTTTAAGCAGCTGGGGTTCAGATGCTGTTAAGTTGCAGTCAACCGAATGGCTTGTTTACATCATCTGCAGCATTTGGCCAAGAGCCACATCTTTCGAAATTGCTGAAAGCAATTATCGCTGGTAGCTGTTGCACCAGTCTTGCTCACTGCTTGACTTTTTTTTTCCAATTTTATTTTCCACTGCCACAGCTGTACCACTGGCCTCCAGTTCATCCAGTTATGTGCTATAACCCTTTTAGCACAGCAAAACTTGGGAAAGTTGACTTGCATTACATTAACTGCTTTGACAACTCCTGGTTCAGAGTTTTATATTGAGTCAAAGTGTGGCCCTGGAAAAACACAGCAGGTCAGGCAGCATCCGAGGAGCAGATTTTGTACTCCTCACAAAGGATTCTGTCAGAATGATGAGTTTAAGGAGATAAGGACGAAAGTTTTCCTGTTCAGTCAAGTCTCAGATTCCCTGTAGAGGTAACTGCACTGAAAGAGATTTCTAATTGTAAACAGGCCACAGGATGTCTGTGGTGAGTGTAATAAATGACCAGCTCCCCCATTCATAAATCTGACCATAAATCTGAGCCATTGTGCTAACTTGCAGAAGGAGCCTGGTGGCAATGCCCACTGTGGCATAAGTATGAAACCCTGAAACCGAAATACTTTTGTTCATATTGTAATCTAACTTTAGCCACAGCAGGTAAGGGGACAACTATGGGAGAAGGAGGTGGTCAATGCAAGACTGAGGGTGTTGTATTTAAATGCGTGCAGTACAAATGCAAATGAAATGAGCTCGTGGTGCAGATTGAAATCGATGAGTGCAATGCTGTGGGTATCTCAGAGATGTGGCTTCAAGAGGATCAGGACTGGGAATGAAATATCCAAGAATACACATCCTATCGAAGGGACAGGCAGAGGGGTGGGGCTGCCTTGTTAGTAATAAATGAAAATAAATTGAAAGCAAGAAGGAATTGTAGGCCCAGAAAGCATAGTAACTGTGTGGGCAGAGTTGAGGAACTGCAACAGCCAAACGACCCTGATAGAATTTATGTATCAACCTCCTACCAGTACTGAGGATGTGGAACAGAAAGTAAATCAGGAGATAGAAAAGGCATGTAAGAAAGGCACCATTACAATAATCATGGGCATTTCAATATGCAGATTGACTAGGAAAATTAGGGTGGTAATGGATCTCATGAAAAATAATTTATGGAATGTCAATGAGGTTTATTTCTTTGGAGAAACAGACCCCTTGGTCCAACTTGTTCATGCTTACTAAATATTTGAAACTGATCTCATCCCATTTACCCGTATTTGGCCACATCCCTCTATTTATGTACCCACCTGGGTATAGATGCAGTATAAATGTTGTAATTGTCCCGGGCTCCACCACTTCCTCTGGCAACTGGTTCCATATACGCACCACCCTCTGTGTGAAAATGTTTTCCCTTGGGTCCCTTTTAAATCTTTCCCCTCTCACCTTAAACTTATGCCCTCCAGTTCTGGACTTCCCCACCGTTGACTATTCACCCTGTCCATTCCCCTCACAATTTTATAAACCTCTGTAACGTCACCCCTCAGCCTTTGATGCTCCAGCCTGTTCAGCTTTTTCCAAAGCTCAAACCCTCCAACCCTAGCAATATCCTCAAATCT
This sequence comes from Chiloscyllium plagiosum, assembly GCF_004010195.1. Lineage (NCBI taxonomy): Eukaryota > Metazoa > Chordata > Chondrichthyes > Orectolobiformes > Hemiscylliidae > Chiloscyllium > Chiloscyllium plagiosum. Next base: position 78,327,397 of record NC_057719.1, read on the forward strand.
TTTCTGAACCCTTTCAACTTTCACAACATCCTTCCTATAGCAGGGAGACCAGAATTAAATGCAGTATTCCAAAAGTGTCCTAACCAAAGTCCTGTACAGCTGCAACATGACGTTCCAACTCCTATACTCAATGTACAGATCAATAAAAACAAGTGTAAAAAATGCCGCCTCCGCTATTCTGTCTATCTGTGCCTCCAGTTTCAAGGAACTATGAACCTGCACTCCAAAGTCTTTTTTTGTTCAGCCACACTTACCAGGACGTTATCAGTTAGTGTATAAATCCTGTCCTGATTTGCCTTTCCAAAATGCAGCACCTCACATTTATCTAAATTAAACTCCATCTGCCACCCCTCAGCCCATTGGCCCATCTGATCAAGGTCCTGCTGTACTCCGAGGAACCTTCTTCACTGTCCACTACACCTCCAATTTTGGTGTCATCTGTAAACTTACTAACCATACCTACTATGTTCACATCCAGATCATTTATATAAATGACAAAAAGCAGTGGATCCAGCACCGATCCTTGTGGGACACTGCTGGTCACAGGCCTCCAGCCTGAAAAGCAACCCTCCACCACCATCCTCTGTCTTCTACCTTCAAGCCAGTTTTGTATCCAATAGCTAGTGCTCCCTGCATTCCATGTGATTCTAACCTTGCTAACCAGTCTACCATGTGGAATTTTGTCAAACACCTTACTGTAGTCCATATAGACAATGTCCTCTGCTCTGCCTTCACAAATCTTCTTCGTCACTTCTTCAAAACATGCCATCATGTTAGTGAGACATGATTTCCCACACACAAAGCCATGTTGACTATCACTAATCAGTCCTTGTCTTTCCAAATACACATGTAACTCCTGTGCCTCAGAATCTCATCCAACAACTTGCCCACCACTGACATCAGGCTTACTGGTGTATAGTGTCCTGACCTTTACTTATCTTTCTTAAATAATGGCACCATGACAGCCAATCTCCAGTCTTCTGGCATTTCACCCATGACTATCGATGATACAAATATCTCAGCAAGGGGCCCAGCAATCACTTCCTTGACTTCCCACAAAGTTCTAGGGTAAATCCGATCAGGTCTTGGGGATTTATCCATTTTTATGTGTTTTAAGATGTTCAGCATCACCTTCTCCATAATATGGACACATTTCATGGTATCACCATTTATTGCCCCAATTTCTCGAGCTTCCACATGCCTCTCCACAGTAAACACTGATGCAAAATACTTGCTTAGTATCATACCCATCTCCTGAGGTTGCACGCAAAGGCAGTCTTGCTGATCTTTGAGGGGCCCTATTCTCACCCTAGTTACTCCTTTGTCCTTAATATATTTGTAGAATCCATTTGGATTCTCCTTAACCCTATCTGCCAAAACTATCTCAGGTCCCCTTTTTGCCCTCCTGATTTCCCTCTTGAGTAGACTCCTACTGCACTTTTATCTTCTAGGAATTCACTTGATCCATGCTGTCAATACTTGACATATGCTTCCTTCTTTTTCTTCACCAGAGCCCCAATGTCTCTAGTCATCCAGCATTTCCTGTACCCATCAGCCTTGCCCTTCACAGTAACAGGAACATACTGTCTCTGGACTCTCCTTATCTCATTTTTGAGAAGATATACAGTCAGTTCTGTTATAACGCGGTAGTTCCATTCTCGTGCAATCCCATGTCATAAGAAAATCGTGTAATAGCAGCACCACTTAAATTGATGAGGCCGGAATTGCATTATAACCAATAAACACTTGTAAAACTTAATGCTTTAGAAACAGTATCCCTAATTTGTCAATCGTGTTATAGCAAATTTGTGTTAATGAAATGCAGGTTATAGCAGAACAATCTATATTTGAATTTCCAGATGGTCTTTGACAAGGCTGCTAATTAAGATAAGAGCTCATAATGTTAGAGTCAAGATACTGGCATGGATAGAAGATTGGCTGACTGGCAGAGAGAGGGGATAAAGTAGTCTTTTTCAGTATGGCAACCAGTGACTAGTGGAGCTCCACAGGGCTCAAGGTTGGGACAATAACTGTTCACGTTATACATTAATGATTCAGATGATTGAACCGAGGCATTGTTGCTAAGTTTGTAGATGATACAAAGATAGGTGGAGGGACAGGTAGTGTTGAGGAAGTTGGAGGTTGCAGGAGGAGACTTGGCAAAGATGTGGCCGATGGAGTACATTGGGGGAAAGTGCGAGGTTATGCACTTTGGTAGGAAGAATAGAGGCATTGACTATTTTCTAAATGGAGAAAAGCTTCAGAAATCTGAAGCACAAAGGGACTTGAGAGTCCTACTTAAGGATTCTCTTCAGGTTAACATGCAGGTTCACTTAGTAGTTAGGAAGGCAATGCAATTCATTTCAGTAGGTCTGGAGTACAAGAGTGGGGATGTACTGCTGAGGCTCTGGTCAGACTGCATTTGTAATATTGTGAGCAGTTTTGGGTCCTGTTTCTAAGGATAGATGTGCTGGTCTTGGAGAGAGCTGCAGAGGAGCTTTACAAGAATGATCTTGGGAGTGAAGGGCTTGTCATTTTGAAGAGTTATTGAGGACTCTGGGTCTCTATTCAATGGAGTTTAAATGGATCAGGAGGATAGATTGAAACTTACAGAATACTGAGATACATGGATAGGGTGGACGTGGGGAACATATTTCCACTCATAGGAGAGCCGAGGGCACATCCACCGAGTGACGGGACAACCCATTCGAATTGAAATGAGGATGAATTTCTTCAGCCAGAGGGTGGTGAATCTGTGAAACTCATGGCTGTGGAGGCCATGTCATTGAGTGTATTTAAGCCAGACTCCTTAATGCCTTTAGTGTCCAGAAATCTATCTACTTCTTAAATATATTCAGTGACTTGGCCTCCGAAGCTCTGTGGTGGAAAATACCACAATTTACGAGGAAATTTCTCCTCACCCCTGTGCTAAGTGTCTAAGCCATGTGTAACACGCATGCATGGAAACTTAATTTAATATGATGATAAAACCCAAGTTCTAAAAACCATGGGTCGGGGATAAAGTGTTGTCTTTGCAAGTAATTACATATTTCATGTAGTGAGTCATAGCATTTTCAGCATTTTACCTCGTGGGATGTTAGGTGCCTCATTGTCTTGCAGTGACTCTCCTGTAGTCCATTGAGCAAGAGCCCTTTATTTACAGGCACTTACACATTTATTTACATTATTTAGTTATATATTTACTTACTCAGAATTCTGAGATTTTAGTTTTCTGGAACTTAGTGTCTTCTCCCTGCAACTGTTCACTTTGCTCTTTTGAAGTCATGTGACTTGTTATAAAATGATTTTAGACCCGTGCTGTTAGTCCATTACCACAGCACCTGGGAACTGCATAAACCTAAGGTTGTAAAGGAACACTGTAAACACTTATTGGGTGATTTAAAGTGCAGTGACATGTCAGGAACACATTTCTCAATTGTTTGAACATTACAGATCATCATCTGTAGAATTTTAGACAGAATTCAATGGGTTTGTCAAGCAATAAGTGAAGCTTCACAAATCCACTCAGATATTTGGATCAGGTGACTAAATTAGTGGTGGCGGGTTATTTGATGAATTAAATTTGCTTGAAGCTATATTTGCAGTTTTGTAAGGTTTCATAAGCCAAGCACCTGTAAATTGTCTAATTTGATTGAAAATAAGATTGGCAATTGATAGAAAGATCAAGAGCCATGCCATTACATAGAAATACTGTTTGGCAGAACTGGAGAGCTAAGCTCGACATTGAATATTGAAAATGAGCTTGGTCATGATTCATCGAAACTGCCATTCACTCCTTTGAGCCTGCTGTACCATTCAGTCTGGTTATGGTTGATCCTCCACCTGAATGCCATGGTCCTGCTTTCTACCCCTATTTGTTGATCCTTTCATGTCTAAACAGTCATCTACTTGTTCTTAAATATATTCAGGGACTTGGCCTGCACGGACTTTGTAACTTCTCATCGCACCCAAATGGCCGACCCTGTGTCCTGAGCCTGTGACCCCTGATTCCAGACTCTCCAGTTAAGGAAGATATCCTCCCTGTATCTAGTCTATCCAGCCGTGTTAGAATGTTGTGCGTTTCAATCAGGTTTCGTCTCAACTTTCTAAACTCCACTGAATACAGGCCATGTTGAACCAATCTCTCTCCCTACGATAGTGAGACCCTATTATAAGCTAAGTGAACCTCTTCTGCACTCCCTCTATGACTAGTGTATCCTTTCTTCGTTAGAGAGACCAAAATTGGTCCCTGATAATTGCACGATCAAAAATGAAGGCACTTCTAGTGATCCCGCAAGCTTTGTTAGTGACATTGAGCTATTTGGCGAGTGTATGATTGATTGTGAGGGCGACTCAGCAGTGTCTTAATAAATTGACTGGATGAACCGTGTGGAGGAGTTGGTGAATGCTGATGTGAGAAAATGGAAGGTGATACGCAACTTGGAAAGGAAAGTTGTGAAATAGCCAGATTTTTCATGAGATGCACTAGTGAAAATCTAGAATGAGGCAATCCTGAGTTCTCAAATGGTGTAAATACTTCCCCTTGAATGGAGACAGCCCTGACATTTCTGCAGACATGCCATTAAAGAGTTAGATAAGTAGGCTCCTCGAAACAAAGTGAGGATGAAGAAGGATTTAGATCTAGTCATTGATCAGTTGCTGAGAGATAACAGTCAATTTAAAACCAAAACTAAGGTTAATCAAATGGGGAAAAAAGTGCTGTAAAGGTATTCGATTGAGTCAGAAAGTATTCTTTTTTAATTCTGTAACTCATTGAGAAGGTTGGATTGAAGATATTTGCACTCCACGATATCCTCCTTCCATAAGTAGATTGATACAGTCAATTATACAGAATGCTAAAATTATTCAGTGTTTTTCCAGAACCATGAAATAAAGAGAATATAATAATGGGAATATTTCCCATGATGTGAAGCACTGCTATTATAAACGCAATTTGGGCAAGTGAGCATAAAAGACTAAGTATATGAAGAATTTTCTCTCGCCCCATGTCAAATAGTGAAAATGTGGAACTGAGTTCCAGGAAAGTAATAATTACTGTGTTGGTTAAAATTACTGATATATTTTTGGTCAAAATTGCTGCTCAGAGTCATTGCCATCAGTAGAATACAGCTAGTCAGTGGTTTTAGGTTTAGGATTTTGCTTAAGCCCTTCTTTAAGAGGAGTTCTGATGAGCATAATCTTCTTGGAAATTCCTACCTCAGCTTGATTTTCACAACAGCAACAACTTCCATTATATAGTACGTTTTAGTGAAGTGGAGCAGTGCTATTTCTGACCCAGAAGCTCCAGATTTGAGTCCTACTTTGAATGTGATCCTCCTGGAAGGTGTATTTCATAGTATCCCTACAATGTGGAAACAGTCCATTCGGCCCAGCAAGTCCACACTATCTCCTCCAAAAAATAACCCACCCAGACCCATTCTCCCACCCCACACTTACTCTTGACCAATGCACCTAACCTACACATCCCTGAACACTTTAGGCAATTTCCCATAGCCAATCCACCCTAACCTGCACATCTTTGGACAGTGGGAGGAAACTGAAGCACTCAGAGGAAACCTGCACAGACACCGGGAGAGAGTGTGCAAACACCACACAGTCGCCTGAGGCTGGAATCGATCCTGGGTCCCTGGCGCTGTGAGGCAGCAGTAGCCAACCACTGAGCCACGTGCCGCCATGTTCATAATGTGACCAGGCAGGTTGAGTATTAATATGCAAATTCCTTTAATATTTTCATAGCTATTAGTAAGAGTGGCACATTGTCCTGTTCAGCCATAATTAACATGGAGTGATGCCCATCAATGGTGAAAGTGAGGACTGCAGATGCTGGAGATCAGAATCGAGAGTGTGGTGCTTGAAAAGCACAGCAGGTCAGGCAGTATCCGAGGAGCAGGAGAGTCAGTGATGACCTGCTTGAGGAAAAAGTCAGCAAGGAACCTGACATAAGGCATGTCTTTGTCTGCCCTGTGTGTCTTAGACACAGGAATGCCTTTAAATCTTTACATCATATAACTCATCCTAACATACTTCACAGCACTATAAACCAAAATTTGGGTATAGAACTATATAGAGGCATTAAGGCAGATGACCAAAAATCTGGTGAAAGAGATAGGTTTTAAGGAACTTCACAGAGGAGGCCAGGCAGAGAGATTTCGGGAAAGATTACCAGAGCATATCAGCTGGGAAGTGTTTAACATTGGGATGCCCAATTGAAGAATTCGAGGAGACCAGATGATAGAATCATAGAGATGTACAACACTGAAACAGACCCTTCGGTCCAACTTGTCCATGCCAACCAGATGTCCTAACCTAAACTAGTCCCATTTGCCAGTATTTGGCCTATATCCCTCTAAACCCTTCTTATTCATACACCCATCCAGATGCCTTTTAAATGTTGGAATTATACCAACCTCAACCACTTGCTCTGGCAGCTCATTCCATACACGTACCACCCTCTGCATGAAAAAGTTGCCCCTTAGATCCCTTTTTAAATCTTTGTGCTCTCACCCTAAACCTCTGCCCTCTAGCTCTGGACTCCCCCACCCCAGGGAAAAGACCTTGCCTATTTACACTATCCATGTTCCTCATGATTTTATAAACCTCGATAAGGTCACCCCTCAGCCTCCGACGCTGCAGAAAAAACAGCCCCAGCCTTTTCAACCTTGTAGCTCAAATCCTCCAACCCTGAAAACATCCTAGTAAATGTTTTCTGAACCCTTTCAAGGTTCACAGTGTCTTTCCGGTAGGAGGGAGACTAGAATTACACGTAATATTCCAAAAGTCGCCTAACCAATATCCTGTACAGCTGCAACATGACCTCCCAACTGCTATACTCAATGCTCTATCCAAAAAAAGGAAAGCATACTAAATGTCTTCTTCACAATCTTATGCACTTTCAAGGAACTATAAACCTGCACTTGAAGGTCGCTTTGTTTAGCAACACTTAACAATAATGTTCAGCTCTGTGGGGTTGGAAGACATTACAGAGATGAGACAATGGAGGAATTTGATAAGGGCGATTTTAAAGTCTTTCCTACTCCGAGGCCAAGCGATAACTCTGAGTTAGGATCAGAGATTTAAGATGGTTGCTACTTAGTTCCCTGGATGGTTATCCAGGAAAAGCCATAGTCTAACTCTTGGTTACTGTACAATACCCTCTCCAAAAAAGCACCCAAACTCCACAACAGACTACTGTTTTGACTCCGCAGCCTAACACTGGACTTTTATCTGACCTGGCCTTTCTTGACTTATTGACTCCCAGAGAACTCCAACTGAGTGACTACTACTGTGACAGCCCCTCATCACCCAACCACCCACATCACCCACTTATTCCTCCCCTGTCCTCTTTACCCACCTAGCTGATCCACCATACTGCTAAAACATTTACACATTCACCTATGTGGTACGGTGGCTCAGTGGTTAGCACTGCTGCCTCATAGCGCCAGGGATCTGGGTTCAATTCCCGTCTTGGATGACTGTGTGGAGTTTGCACATTCTCCCTGTGGCTTTCCTCCGGGTGCTCTGGTTTCCTCACACAATCCAAAGATGTGCAGATTAGGTGAATTGGCCATGCTAAGTTGCCCATAATGTTAGGTGCGTTAGTCAGGGGTAAATACAGGGTAGGGCAATGGGTTACTCTTCAGAGGGTTGTTGTGGACTTGTTGGGCCAAAGAGCCTCCTTCCATACTGTAGGGAATCTAATCTAAAATAAAACATAGTCCTTCACCCACCCGTATTCAATCACCAAGACAGAGAAACACTGTTTGAATGTCCGAAAATTTTCCAGTGTGTTTATGAATGAACACTTGCCAGAATGTGCAGCGTGTGCCATATGAATGATACATAGGTCACTTTCTCTCTGATGATTCAATGTCAGGAGGAGGGAGTTCGATTTAAGGACATTGATTTTCTGCAGTCCTAAAGCAGCCAAGATTGGAAGACCAGGGCGGGAATATGGAAGTCAGTTGTGGTGGATTAAAAAAAATCTGAGTAGCAATCCAATGGGGATTGCTTGTCCTCCAAAGATTTGGAGCTTTGAATGACTTGAATGCAGCCTCTGATAGGAAAACACGTCAATGATCCGTGGAAGAAAGGAACTTAATGAGCAAACTGGATTGTTTTCATGTGTAATTACATTTTGGGAGCAGACAATACAACTAATCTTTTTAACTAAAAATTCAAAAGAGTTACAAAGGAAAGCTTAGCAATAATTTCCCATGGCTGTAAAGCATTGAGCTTCCAACTTAAAGAATTCCATGTGATAAGAGTGGTAGGGCAAATACAGGAGTCTGTTGTAGAGGCTGTGGGAACACGACAATTAGAAAATGCCATTGGAATTACTTAGAGGCCACAAGGATATATGAAATGAAATAGTGCTTGATAAACCGGCTGGAGTTTTTTTGTTTGAGGGCATAACTAGTATAACAGATGAGGGAGAATTCAGTGGACATGGTGTATTTGACTTTTCAGGAAGCTTTTGACAAACTAGGAGGTTATTGTACAAAATGAAGCACGAGAAATTGCTGGTAAGCATGTGGATTGGGAACTGGGTAGCAGTGAAATCACAGTAGGAATAAAAGTGGAAGGCAATGACTAGTGACTCCCAGCTGCTCTCAATACATATCAGTGATATGGATGAGGGAATCAAATGTAATATTTACAAGTTTGCTGCTGACACAAGTCTAGGTGGATTTGAGAGTGGTCAGTACAGCATAAGATACTTTAAAGTGATTTAGGCAAGTTGGCCAACTGGGCAAATGCCTGGCAGCTGCAGAGTAATGTGTTTTAGTGTGCAGTTGTCTACTTTGAATAGAAAGAACACAATGGCAGAGAATTAATTAAAATAGTGATATACAAAGGGACCTGGACATCCTTGTACATATGTCACTGAAAGCAAAGTCTTTCTGCAGCTGTAAAGGGACTTGGTGAGGCCACACCTGGTGATTGTGCACAGTTTAGATCATCGTAGTTACGAGAAGATACCTTGCCATAGGGGAGTGCAGTGAAGGGTCACCAGATTGACTCCTAGGGTGGTAGGTTTGTTTCATGAGGAGAGATGGGGTCAACTGGATATGTATTTGTTGGAATTTAGAAGACTGAGAGGAAATCGTATTGGAATGTATAAAGCTCTGACAGGGTTGGATGATGCTCCCCTGGCCAGGGGTCCAGAACTAAAGGTCACAGTCTTACGTTATGGCTTACTTCACTTTGGACTGAGATCAGGGGCAATTTCTTTACTCAAAGGCTGGTGAACCTGGGGAATTCTCAACTACAGAAGGCTTTGGAGTCCAAGTCACGGACTATATTTAAGGATAAAATGTCTAGAGGCTAAAGGTGACACAGGATATGGGAAAAGATCAGGAATATGGTGTTCAGGGAGAGAATCAATTTGAGCTTATTGAATGGTAAAGCTTGTTTGAGGAGCCAAATGGCTTATTCCTGCTTCTATTTTCTATGTTTCCATATTTACAATGAAATTTCTTCACATATTTTTAACTTATGTTCCGCATTGAGAAGGGGATATTTACAAGGAATATTGATCCAGGTGATCTGAATCATGAAGAATTCTGAAAGCATTAGTAAGGAAAAAATATTCCAAGAAGGGTCAGTCATCAGAAAACATGATTGATAAACAAACTAGGGGCCACAAGGGTAAACAGCTCTTTACACAATGTATTTGATTTGGTTTTATTTATTGTCCTGTATACTTTGTTACAAAATGCAGTGAAAAGTCTTGTATAGTGTCACCACTCTCTAGTGCAATCATAAAACAGAGAAAAATACACCTATACGTAGAATGTAAAGGCAGAAAAACATATAGTTATGACTGAAAAGGTGAGATAGGCTGATTTAGTAGTAACCATCAAAAAAAGAATTGAATAGGCTGAGGAGTGGCAGATGGAGTTTAATTCAGATAAATGTGAGGTGCTGCATTTTGGAAAGGCATATCAGAGGAGGACTTATACACTTAATGGTAAGGTCTTAGAGAGTGTTGCTGAACAAAGAGACCTTGGAGTGCAGGTTCATAGTCCCTTGAAAGTGGAGTCGCAGGTAAATAGAATAGTGAAGATGACGTTTGGTATGCTTTCCTTCATTGGTCAGAGCATTGAGTACAGGAGTTGGGAGGTCATGTTGCGGCTGTACAGGACATTGGTTCGGCCACTTTTGGAATGTTACGTGCAATTCTGGTCTCCTTCCTATCGGAAAGATGTTGTGAAACTTGAAAGGATTCAGAAAAGATTTACAAGGACATTGCCAGGGTTGGAGGATTTGAGCTACAGGGAGAGGCTGAATAGGCTGGGGCTGTTTTCCCTGGACCGTCGGAGGCTGAGGGGTGACCTTATAGAGGTCTATAAAATCATGAAGGGCATGGATAGGGTAAATAGGCAAGGTCTTTTCCCTGGGGTGGGGGAATCCAGAACTAGAGGGCAAAGTTTAAGGTGAGAGGGGAAAGATATAAAGGAAACCTAAGGGACAACTTTTTCACACAGACAGTGGGGCATATATGGAATGAGCTGCCAGAGGAAGTGGTTGAGGTGGGTACAATTACAAATTTAAAAGGCATTTGGACTTTTAAATGAATAGGAAGGTTTTGCAATTAGATTAGATTAGATTACAGTGTGGAAACAGGCCCTTCGGCCCAACAAGTCCACACCGACCCGCCGAAGCGAAACCCACCCATACTCCTACATTTACCCCTTATCTAACACTACGGGCAATTTAGCATGGCCAATTCACCTGACCCTCAACATCTTTTGTGATGTGGAGGAAACCG
>NC_057719.1:78338202-78342718 GCF_004010195.1 Chiloscyllium plagiosum
GGTCTCTGGCGCTGTGAGGCAGCAGTGCTAACCACTGTGCCACCGTGCCGCCCACAAAGGGTTTAGAGGAATGTGGACTGAGTGCTGGCAAATGGGACTAGATTAGGTTAAGATATCTGGTTGGCATGGATGAGTTGGACCGAAAGGTGTATTTCCATGCTGTACATTTCTATGGCTCTATGAATGAATATGTAAAGAAGGAAAATAGAGGTTATAGACGAAAAACAGGACTGCTTACCCTGACATGATGGACTGAATATCACATGATTCTGTGATTTGTATGTACTGAAATTTTAAAGAGTAATAATGATTATTGCTCTGACATGACACTGATAATATAAAATGGGTTATGTAGAATTGGCAGCCAGTTCTGACCTCTCCCAATCTTCCATTGGGCATCACCTGTTTCCTGTTGCTTGATTTGCCCACGGAGTAAAACCTAACACCAGGCACTAACTGACTTCCTTGAATGTTGTTTGCTAACGGGCCAGATAAGTAATTTGCTCACTGACTACATTTTACAAACTTGCATATATTAGCAACCTCAAAGCGGACTGAGCTGGTCATCATTAATATTGACTGAAACATGATGTTCCCTCTGAAATGGCAGTGTGTCTGATGAATCAGTCATGTGAGCTGCATGATGTCATCAAAGGAGCGAAGAAGGAACAAAACAGACAAATGATCAAACAAAGAAACTAAGATAGTATTGGGGTAAAAGAAAACTAACTGAAATGAACTGGTTGCATGGATTCACAACCAAAGTGGAGATTAACTCAAAATGAAAATTGAAGTGATAAAGAGAAATTGAATTTAAAATCTTATTTATTCCGTCATTCATGAGGACCATGTATTATTCTGTATTATTCTGCTGTCAAGACAAATGGCTACCTGTTAAGATTAGTGAGCCCTAATTGCTGTCAAGTAGATCCAGAATGAAGTTTGCTTCTTTTTCAAGTCATAGCTCACAAACTTAGTTTTACCCCTTTTCTTTTCCACAAAATGTCAGTCATAATGTATACAGAGCGACCCCCGTATCTGCAGAATCATTTTCCCCGGTTTCAGTTACCCGCAGTTTACCGTGGCCAGAACATATTATAGGGAACGTTCTGGAATCATGGACCAGAAGGCTGCGGGGTACGTTTCCTATTTAATTGAATGGGTTCGCTCCTGATCCGTGGTAGGTCCTGCGGGTACAGGGAGACTATTGTATTCGTCAAATGACTTCACATTTTCTAAATGGGTACCGACCTTGCTTCCATGGCAGCAATCTTGTTTCTGAATCTGAAGGTTTTATGTTCGAGTTTTTTTTCCGGTTCTTGAGAACAAAACGCAATACCTCAGCACTTTGCCTTATTGACAGAGGTGTTTAAGCTGATTAGATTAGATTCTCTACAGTGTGGAAACAGGCCCTTTGGCCCAACAAGTCCACACAGACCCCCCAAAGAGTAACCCACCCAGACCCAACTCCCTCTGACTAACGCACCTAACACTATGGGCAATTTAGCTTGGCCAATCCACCTGACCTGCATATCTTTGGTCTGTGGGAGGAAACCGGAGCACCCAGAGGAAAGTCACGCAGACACAGGGAGAATGTGCAAACTCCACACAGACAGTTGCTAGAGGCTGGGATCGAACCCGGGTCCCAGGCGCTGTGAGGCTGCAGTGCTAACAATTGAGTCACCTTACCCCCCGCAGGATCTTACCTCTATAATAAAGGTAACAGATACCAGTGCATCGTTGCAAGAAGAAAAGGCAAGTTCTCCCAACACTCTGGCCAACAATTATTCTCTGCAGCAAAATAAACTAAAATAGATTAACTAGCTGACTGTCTCAAACTATTGTCACTGACACATTGCTGAGTGCAAATTGCTTTTGCTAATGTTTAAAAAGTAACCAATTGGATATTGGATATTTGAAAAGGTTTTGACAGTGTGGGAAGTGTGATTGTGGATTTAAGAGTTTTCTGTCATCTTTGTGGCTGTACAATATGTTAGAGACAAAACAGGTTTATTGGTTTGGAGGTTTGAATTGCCCTGATTTTATAATTAATATTCAGAGGAGGAGAGTGTTGTAGGGCATAGTACAAACAACATTGTTCGACTGCTAAATTTGTTTTGTTTTAGGGGTACACTGCTCAATTGTTCTTAAGTAAATATTGGGCGTGCACCATCAGTTAAGAACTGATTCTGTTGTTTTGTGTAACAGGGGAATATTCCTTCAAACTACATCCTTGATTTTTATTTTGTTTTACATAGTCTCACACAAACTTCAAAGGAGCAATTGGCAAGGGATGAGCTCATTTTCACTCGTCCCTCAAAGCAGTGAGTAATGCGAATCTCATGGAAAATGCAGATGACATAATGAAGAGCAACTTGAAGTTTTAGTTTGCAGTTGAACAGCAGACTGGAGGAGCACGTGAATAAGAAAAGTGCAGAGCTCGGCTCATTGTTCAGCTCCAATTCTGTCACCACACGTCTCATCAATATTTTCATCATCAGTTTTCAAGAGCAAAGCACAGAGCAGGAGCACCTGGCCCAGGCAGCCCAGCATGGCACCCAACAGGAGGACAGAGCTTGCTGACTCTGACTTCCAAACTCCTTGAGAAAAATGATTTAAGGGAACGCAGAGTGCCAGCTAACCATGCCAGCAGTCTTGCCAGGAACCTTAACTGGTGCCTCCTGGGGGAATGAGACAAAGATCGAGTGCCAGCTTCCTTATCCCAGGGCTGCTAATGAAGCAGCAAGAAAGCGAACAGCCTCACTAATGCAACTAAGGTAACACACATGATGCTGTTTTCTCTTGCTTACTCAGGGCAACAGCACAATCTCTTCAAGCAGCACCTGTACAACTAGGGTCCTCACAATGTGCTTTGGTTAAAGGATAGCTCTAACACTGGAATCTTGACTATCCAGGTTTTACTATTAGAATTAAAGATTGCTGTTTAAAAATCAAGGCCTGGCCATCTATAGACATTTAGGCAAAATCTTTTCTGTTAGGGTTGTGAGTCTCTGGTTATACAAACAATTCCTCTATAATGCAATTGTTGCGTTCTTGTGCAACCCTGCATAATAGAAATGTGTTGGCGATGTAATCACGTTACAGCCAACACATTTTTTAAAAGTTCACGCTTTAGAAACAGAGTCTGCAATTCTTCAATCGCATTATAGCGAATGTCCGTTAACGAAACCCTGAAAAGATATACTTTTAAGCTTGAAGTAGGTTCTTGTTTAGCAAGGGGATGAAAGGTTGTTAAGGTAGGCAGGAATGTGGATTTGAGATTGCAATTAGATCAGCAATGATCTTGGTAGAACAAGATCTTTTCTGGTCAACCTGTTCAGAGATATAATTACACACCTCTGGAGCAGGTGGGAGTTGAACCCAGGGCTCCTCACTCGGAGGGAGAGACACTACCGCTGCACCACAAAGAACCCTTTTAATGACAGAACAAACTCGAGGGGCTGAATAGTTTACACTTCTAATTTGTTGCTTTGCATTACTAGCTACTGTAGCTCTGGACCTTCAATTTCATGGAGGCTGATCCTGGATCCTTAACATTATCTCTTTGATATGGTATACATGGCTGAACTGCTAAACATGACCTTGTGTACTCAGTACCGCTTCTTGCATTTGTGATTAACTCATAATAGCCTCCACAATCAGTACGTTAAAGGAAGCATCGCCACCTGTAAATCCGTCTTGCAATATGAGGATGAGATCAAGCAGCTCATTTGATGCACTAACCACGGCAACTGGGGAGATTGGCAATATAGGGGCAGCATCATGTTAATAAAAGAGAACCCAAAGTCCTGTTACCCTTGTGACGCTCTGTACATAGACAGGCTGTCACTCTCTCAGTTATCTCCTTTAGCACTAAGGGAGTAATGCTTACCCATTCTTGGCTTCGATTGATCTTTAAAGGGATTGTCATGAAGGGGAAGAGAATCAGGAATTGGATTTCTTGCTGATTAATGATGCCGTGTAGAATAACAGGATCATGAAGGTCAAGCCACCTAGGACACCTTGAAACGTGATCCTGCTCTGTCTCCCTCTGCGACAATCTCCTCCCGAATTCAATAGATGTGATACAGAAACGTGTTTCTAAGGTGATGGGGATTGGTATGGTGGGTATAGAAAGTACTCATTTGGTCAGATGGGGTAGATAATTGAGGGAATTTCCCTTCCCTTGAAATGAGGAGAAAAGGTTAGGCCTTGTGGTTTCAGGAGTATACTCCCAGAGAAAGAAAAGAACTAGTTTGTGACTTGCATCTATATAGCTTCTTTAATGACCTTGGGATGTCCCAAAGGCCTGTGCAAATGACTTAGATTAATAGATATGTACAGCATGGAAACAGACCCTTCGGTCCAACCTGTCCAGGCCGACCAGATATCCCAATCCAATCTAGTCCCACCTGCCAGCACCCGGCCCATATCCCTCCAAACCCTTCCTATTCATATACCCATCCAAATGCCTCTTAAATGTTGCAATTGTACCAGCGTCCACCACATCCTCTGG
>NC_057719.1:78343278-78350472 GCF_004010195.1 Chiloscyllium plagiosum
CCTCTTATGCTCGCATCCAAATCATTTATGTAAATGACAAAAAAGTAGTGGACCCAGCACCGATCCTTGTGGCACTCTACTGGTCACAGGCCTCCAGTCTGAAAAACAACCCTCCACCACCACCCTCTGTCTTCTACCTTTGAGCCAGTTCTGTGTCCAAATGGCTTGTTGAGTACTGGTCCCTGTTTTCACAGAGGAAATGTGACAGCTAATTTGTTTACAGAAACAAACTCCCACAAACAGAGATGTGATCATGGCTGAATCAAATATCTTTTACGCTGTTGACTGTAGGATAAATAGTGGTCAGGATACTGGAGATAACATCATACTATTCTTCAAAAATAATACCATGAGATCTTTCGCATGCGCCACAGAAGAGCAAATGGAGCCTTAATGTCCCATCTGTAAAATGACATCTCTGATGATCCTCTTATGCTTGGGTCTCAGGTGTGGAAATTGAACATACAATGTTCTGACTCTGAAACAACAGGAGTGCTACTAACTCAGTCTCATAGATCATCCATTACTCTATTGTTGCTCCTGGGTAACCCTCACTGTCAGAGAGTGGTCGGGGACAAAGTGAGAGGCAGGGTTGACTCAAGGTCATCTATTGGACTTTTGGTCCAAGTAAGTGTTTTGCTATTTGACCAAAAATGTTGTTTTAAAAAATGGTGGGGTGGCATGGTGGCTCAGTGGTTAGCACTGTTGCCTCACAGCATCAGGGACCCGGGTTCAATTCCAGCCTCGGACGACTGCCTATGTGGAGTTTGCAAATTCTCCGTGTCTGCGTGGGTTTCTTCCCACAGTCCAAAGATGTGCAGGCTAGGTGAATTAGTAATGCTAAATTGCCCATAGTGTTCAGGAATGTTAGGTCGGGTGCATTAGTCAAGGGTAATTGTAGAGTAATAGGGTAAGGGTGGGATTTGGGTGGGTTATTCTCCGGAGGGTTGGTGTGGACTTGTTGGGCCAAAGGGCCTATTTCCATACTGTAGGGATTCTTTGATCTATTTCTATGATTATATATATATATATAAAACATACAGTATGTTGTTTCCCAGGTGCAGAAATTGTCCCAAATCCCCAGACACTTCTGTGGCAAAAATTCTTCATCTTGACAATCTCCAACACCTGATCCCAGTGTTGCCTGCACCTCATCAAACTCCGTCTAAGTGTTGCCAAGGGAACTGTGAACTGCAGCTCTATTGGTTGATGTGACAAATGAGGGCAGTTGGATCACAGGGCGGCTCAAAGTACAAGGGAATGCTCCAGAGTTTTAATGAGGGAAGATGGGCTTGTACCTGATTTTCCTGCCCAGTATAATTCTCTCCACTGTCTGTGTTTAAAATGCTGATGAAATTCATTCCTGTTTGTTGTGTGTTATCATTGGGAGCTTCTAAGTTTGTAGTTTGTTTGTTTAGCCACCTTCAAGTCTAATGAGAAGAGTCTTCTCGAGTAAACAATGTATTTTTTTTTGCACCTCTTGTAGTTTGTAACACGAGGGAGAATGATACTGCAAAGACTATTGGGTAGACCTAGCCTGTCCCTCAAGATCCTACTCCCCTCCCCCACCAAGTCTATGCAACCTCATCATCATTGGTGGTGTTTTGAAATGTTTTCTGTTCCTGGAGAGTTTCCTGTAAGTTTTGGAAAATGTTTGATTACTTTCTCAGACCATTTTGAACAATGGAATACAAAATTTGGTACTGAACAACATGGAATACCTGAAATGTTATGGAAACAGTTGGCCCCATTCAGAGAGATCTTGGGTTATGAATTTATAACCTGTTACGTGCAAAAATGTTTGTTTCCTTTTCCAATATACGTGACCTATCTCAGTTTAATTCTTTGCATTCCTGTCAAGCAGTGGCTGTACAATTACAGAAACATTGTGATTGTGATTTGTGATGCTGATAAAGTTGACTAATCTTTCTAATCCTTGGAGAATGTGTGAACATGTGATTGTGAGTGATGCAGCTGTTATGCTTCATTTGCTTTAGTAGTACAGGTCATCGCTTCACAGATTAATTGGGTTGTAGGAAATCAAGTTTGTAAAATGGTTCTCCAAGAATTCCTTCAATTTCCAGCCTGGTCCTAAGGGTGCTGCATATTCAAATGCAATAATGACCCAAACAGACTTGCCTACTGATAGGAACTAATTATATGAACAGCAAGGTAATGGACTTTAATTGCCTGTTCATTTAAAAACTAATGATTATAGCATTGCTTGTGGGCAGTGTTGTTACAAACTGCCAATGCCAGAAGTTGATGGACAATGAATGGACTATATCCAAAAGCAGTTAAGAGTGTGGTGCTAGAAAAGCACAGCATGTCAAGCAGCATCTGAGGAGCAGGAAAAAAAAATTAACATTTTGAGCAAAAACCCTTCCTGATAAAGGGCTCCAGCATCTGCAGTCCTCACTTTCGCCTATATCCAAAAGCATCTGTGTTGATCTCTGTATGACTAAAGTTCATCAAGATGGTCACTGATTCAGAACTTCTTAAAATTAAGAAATAAACAAACTTTAAAATAAGTGTAGTGCATTGAATATTTCATGGGATGTGAATGTTACTTACTTGGCCAGCACTTATTGTCCATGTCTAAATGCCCTTGTGAAGACCCTGGTGAGCCACCTTTTTAACATGCTGCAAACCTTGGGTATAGGTCCATTCACAGTGCTATTAGAAAGGGAGCTCTGGGAATTTGGCCCAGTGACCATGAAATTTGCAAACAGTTTGTTTCCATCTCTATGTCCTTTCTAGGTGATGAGGTCATAGGCCTTAAGTGGTGTTGAAGGATTTTTTTTAAATTAACCTATTTTTCTGATCAGGTGGGAAATGAATGCAGGCCTCCATGGTCCAGGGCAGGGACACTACCACTGCAACACACAAAGGCTCTGTTGAAGGATTATGGTATTTAATTAAGATCAGCTGATCATAGATCACTGTATGGTGCGGGATTGCTTCAGTTTGTGGGTGGAGCTAGTGAGTTAAATGACTAGCTCCTGATTCAGAAAATTCTAGAAAAAGACCCTGTATGCTGCTTCTGGCTATGCTTGGCTGTATGTTGAAAATTCTTTATGGTTTTAAGTCATGTAAATTAACATGTTTGAATTTGGAACTATCTCTGGATAGTCTGATAAAAACAAGATACAATGTAACTTAATCCCAGTGTAATATTGATGAGATGCTGTGTGTCTTGAATAGGGCCTTGTGTTAGTAGTGGGTCTGGGGGTGAACGTGTTGCAATTGAGGAGGCTGCTCTGTCCTGGATGGTATTGAGCGACTTGAGTTTTGTTGGACCTGCGCTCATTCTGGTAATTGGAAAGTATTCCCATAGGACTCCAGTTGGGAGACTGGTTTTGGGGTTAGGATGTTGAGGGAGGGGTGGGGTGTGGAGGGGGTTAGTTGTTGCAGAGGGATGAAGGTGTCAGGAAATGAGTTAGTTCCCATAGGATTCCCAGGCTGTGATCTGTTCTTGTAGCCACAGTATTTAACTGGGTGGACCACCTTTGGTTTCTGGTCTGGACAGCTCATTCTGATTGTCAGAATAACATACCCCTGTTACTGACCTGCAATTGTATGGGAATTGATGGAATCTTTTTCTGGTCCAAATGCGTCAGTCGGCAGTCAGGTCAATGCCACAAACTCATGATCTGAATGGAATTACTCCAGCTGTAGTCAGCAGTATGCAAAAGTTAAACCAGCTACGGTGCAAAAGGAGATCTAAGATAGCTAACCTTCCTGAGAGAAAATTAACAGCAGTATTATGGTTACCCAGGATTTTTTTTTATATTGAGGTGCTGTGTTTCAAGCAATATCAATGCAAGTTGTTCTAGAAAACTCACTTCTATGTATGTTCTTGTCCTTTTACGCTAGTTAAACAAAGGAACCCATTAACCTGATAACAAATACACGTGTAACTTATGTGACATTGAGCTTCATAATATTGAGTACGTGCAAGCATTCTCATTGTACCCTGATCAAGTGAAGAAACCTAAACCAAGCTTGATAGAGATGCTGGTCTTCAGCTATCTCTCCTTTTTAATCACATTTTTAGCTGTCGGAGCTATCTGTCAATATTGACTCATTGCTGTATGTATGTGCAATTTGAGATTTTTTTCTTATTCAAATGTGGCAAATGACACTCCGGGTTATGATTTAGTTATGAGCAGTTATTACTATTTTTGGAATAATTTCTTTTGATCATCAAGCATTAATAGATGTTCAATTTGCATTGTGGTGAACAGATGTTATTATGACGTGTAGGTCCACTGAAGGAGCAAAGTTCCCATTTGAGCTCTCATTCATTTTGGTTAAATGACATTTTAAAAATTTTGTCAGTTCCAATGCTATAAAGTATAAGGTAGAATCTTTCAGATTCATCTCAAATGAAGTTGACTGCTTCATCTGACGAAGGGCTCCTTAACTACTGAATGATTAGTTGTGCATATGTGTTCATTATTGGGCGGCATTTTCCCATTCCTAATCATTGTGGTAGTTAGTGTATTAAGATGTTGACCTACATACTGCTGGAATCACCACTTCTGAGAACCCGTCACGCCGTGTACCAATCAGCTCCCGTGTACTTGCAGCATGCACAGATCAACTGGCAGAGGTCTTCTCGGACATCTTCAACCTCTCCCTGCAGCAGGCCACTGTCCCTGCCTGTTTCAAGAGGGCCAACATCATCCCTGTGCCTAAGAGGGCTCACACAGCATGTCTCAATGACTACCGCCCAGTGGCCTAAGTTTGGTCAAGAAGCACTTTGAAAGGCTGGTCATGGCATTAATCAACCCCAGCCTCCCCACTACTCTTGATCCACTCCAGTTTGCCTATTGGATCCACGTCAGAAGCCATTATCACTTGCCCATCACTCCTCCTTAGAACATCTTGACACCAAGAACAGCTACATAAGAATCCTACTCACTGACTACAGTTCAGCCTTCAACACTATTAGTACCTCGAGACTGATTACGAATCATGGGCTCTCTGACTAAGCCCCACTCTCTGCAACTGGATCCTCCGTTTCCTGATCCACAGGCCACAATCAGTGAAGACTGGGGACAATATCTCACCCACACTAACACTAAACATGGGAGCCTCCAGGGTGAGTACCCAGCCCCTACTGTACTCACTGTATACCCATGACTGTGTTGTCAAATACCAGACTAATGCCATTTACAAGTTCGCAGATGACACCACCGTAGTCGGTTGAATCTCAGATGCAACGAAACAGACAATAGACAGAAAGACCTGGAAAAATGGTGCACTGAGAACAACCTAGCTCTCAATGTCGGCAAAACCAAGGAACTCATTATTGACTTTCGATGGGATGTTACTCATGCCCCCCTACACATTTTACAGCGCAGAGGTAGAACGAGTGGAGAGAGTCAAGCTCCTGGGAGTGGTCATCCACAACAAGCTTTCTTGGACTCTTCATGTGGACGCACTGGTTACAAAGACCCAATATCTCTTCCTCAGTCACGTGAGGAAGTTTGGCATGACTTCCTAACTTTAATAGGTGTGCCACTGAGAGCATTCTGTCTGAATGTATCACTACCTGGTATGGCAGCTGTACCATTCAAGATCGGAGACGGTTACAGAGAGTGGTGAACTTGGCCTGAATAATCACAAAGGCCAACCTCCCATCTATATAGAATCCATCTACCAGGCCCAATGTCATGGAAAGGCAGTCAGTGTTCTCAAAGATCCATCCCATTTCAGCAATGTTTTTCTACAATCTCTACCATTGGGAGAAGGTCCAGAAGCCTGAATACACACACCAACCGATTTCGAAACAACAGTTTCTACCCTACTGTTGTTAGAATACTGAATGGCCTCACAAACTCTTAGCGTTCGCCTGTACCTGTGTTTTTGTTTTTGCTGTTTGCCTATTATTTACAAATCTATGATACTTTAACTATGGAATCTGCCTGTATTGCTCGCAAGACAAAGCTTTTCACTGTGCCTCGTACACTTGACAATAAATTCAATTCAAGTTGTTTTAGCCTATTACAGTCCTTGATACTGGGGTTCAGGGCCTCCAGAAAGTGCGGGCCAATCAGAGGCTAGTAGCTCCTGGTCTTAAGTCTTTGTTTGTCGTTCAACAGCGTGTCTGTAATATTATCCTTGTAACAACAGGCAACTATCATGTGAGCAATGTGGTACTGAAAAATCCAATAGATATTTAGGTAAGATGCAATAAGCATGTCCTACCTCTATCTGAAATATGTCTTATTACTACATACACGGGTGTATCTGTGTCTGGGCTAACACTGTAACTGAGTTTAAAGAGTGGCATAGTTCTATCAGCATCTCATGCTTCAAGTGGTCAGAGTTAAGATGGTTGAGACCTTTATAGTCTCAGGTCAAATGCGGTGATACAGTGATTATGAAGCGATACTAATTGTGAGACATAACACTGAAATCCAATAGTTGATACCTACTCCCTTGAGGGATCGATTGGGAATAATTTTTTTATATTCTTCCCAGTTAGGCAAAAAAAAAGTGATTAACCTATCAGGCAGATGTGTTGAAGCCCTTAAGTGCACAATAATCAATCACTGAAAGGCAGAGTGGTGGCAGGTTGAGGACGTTGCCCATTGAACGTCTCCCCTTTAATTACTGAGTTGGTGAGGGGGGGGTTTCTCTCCAAGGTCAAATCTCCCAATTCTTTCTTTCCTCTTCTTACCCCCCCCCCACCCCAGGAGGGGAAATTTTTGTGTCCATTGTTCTCTGGTTTTCTCAAAGCATATATTTTCAGTGCCTTCTGAATTTAGTATGCAGCAAGGAATAGGTAGTACTTTTGGCTAGGATGGAATTTCATGCTTTGCACATCATTACAAATCACTTTCTCCAGTTACCATTTGTATTCTTTTGGGAATGTTGAGAAACAGAGCTGAAAATGTGTTGCTGGAAAAGCGCAGCAGGTCAGGCAGCATCCAGGGAACAGGAGAATCGACGTTTCGGGCATAAGCCCTTCTTCAGGAATGAGGAAAGTTTGTCCAGCAGGCTAAGATAAAAGTTAGGGAGGAGGGACTTGGGGGAGGGGTGTCGGAAATGTGATAGGTGGAAAGAGGTCAAGGTGAGTGGGATAGGTCAGACTGGGGTGGGGGCGGAGAGGTCAGGAAGAAGATTGCAGGTTAGGAAGGCAGTGCTGAGTTCGATGGATTTGACTGAGACAAGGTAGGGGGA
>NC_057719.1:78351052-78450175 GCF_004010195.1 Chiloscyllium plagiosum
GAGAGGTGGGGAAGAAGATTGCAGGTTAGGAAGGCGGTGCTGAGTTCGATGGATTTGACTGAGACAAGGTATTTCCCCTCCCCCCACCTTGTCTCAGTCAAATCCATCGAACTCAGCACCGCCTTCCTAACCTGCAATCTTCTTCCCGACCTCTCCGCCCCCACTCCCGTCTGACCTATCACCCTCACCTTGACCTCTTTCCACCTATCACATTTCCGACGCCCCTCCCCCAAGTCCCTCCTCCCTACCTTTTATCTTAGCCTGCTGGACAAACTTTCCTCATTCCTGAAGAAGGGCTTATGCCCGAAACGTTGATTCTCCTGTTCCCTGGATGCTGCCTGACCTGCTGCGCTTTTCCAGCACCACATTTTCAGCTCTGATCTCCAGCATCTGCAGACCTCACTTTCTCCTCAATGTTGAGAAACAAACAGGCCTTCTATATTGGAACAAGCAGTACATAAAAAAAATTTGTTTTCCTAATTATGTTGTTTTCAGCTCTCTGAAGCAAATCAGGAAGAACACTTCCTCCCCCAAAACATTTGGTGACCTTGTTTGCATTGGGGTAAGCTTTTTTTGACACACTAAGTTTATCAGGACCTGATAACCAAAGTTAATATAGTTCAATTGTGTTGTTGCAAGCATCTGAATACCATGTTAACTTACATGGGCAAAGTTCTATTTTGGTGAAGCTTACTTGACCAGCCCTACCTGCACATTACCAAGAGAAGGGGGTCTTTTGCCCAGCATTTACTCAATTTCTCCTTTGACAGATGCTGTGTGATTCTCTATACAGCTCTTCCAACATGTACTTTAGCACAGTGGCACTTCGCCTACAACTCATCCATGACTCTGATTCCCTTGCTCATTGTGTCTACTAATTAAAAAAAGCACAATAATATGTTGGGAATTCCAGAACCTCCAAGTCCCTCACTAAATTTGTGTTTTTATTTTGCCCCAGTGCAAAGTCCTAAGTTCCTAGTTTAGCTTGCTTTAACCAGGATACTAATATTCAAGGTGAATTCTCTCATGACACAGACAATTAAATTTGACCTTGTTGTTGTAGCCTGTCCAAGAAATAGATGTTTTTGTTTACAAAATGCGGAGAATTGCATTTTTAGATTCCCCTGAAAAGAGGGATGAGAGGGCACATTTTGTGCATCTGCAACCTTTTCGCAAAGTGTCAAGCTAGGAGAGGTTCACCTTTTGCCCAACACTCCTTCGATTCCCTCCTTAGCAGGATTCTTTTTCCCGGAGGCTTTTGTTGAACCTCTTGTGAAGGTTAACTGAATTTTTCACACTGTTGAAGGTTCAAAGCAAACTCTCAAATTCATCGTTACAAGGTTTTCAGAGAGAGTTTTATATCAAGGAAGGCCTTGCTGGTAGGTACGTGGAAGCATTGAGTAACCTGGCTTTGTGATCTAAAGCTTGACGATTGACTTTCCATTGCATAGCCTAAGGATTTTTTTTGCTTTCAGCAAAGCAAGTGCTTTGAAGTGTAATGGATTCAGATAATTACCATTGCTTTTACTAGACACTTCGATATTCTCCTTCACTGCAAATGTGGAATCTATAGATTTTGCACATAATGTCGATGGATAGCAGTTGGCGGAACTGACTGAAACAATGCAGTCAATGCAATGGATCCCATCCCAATTTTATGCAATCCATTTGCCTTATCACTATCCTCCAGTCAGATCACAAACTATTTGGGCAATGCCTGAGAGGGCTAATGCCTTCAGGAGACTGTGAATGGGCAATATTTTAGATTAACAAAAACAGTTGAAAGTGAATGTATTCTGATGTAAACTGAAGTGAAAGCAAGTGTGCTCACCATTAATATTTTGGAGATTGTTCGACTTGCATATTCTAATGGCTTTTCCCTCTAAATTGAAAGCAACTACATCAGAGATCATAGGTCAGTCAGGGTACAAATGCATTTCTCTAAATGTCCCCTTTGTTTTATAAGACACAAAAAATGCCCATTTTATTTGCAGCTACAGCTTGCATAATATACAAAGTCTATAAAGATTATTGGTCATGAACAAAGACTATTTGTTCATTTCCAATCTGTCCTACTTGCATCTGCCCCTGGACACACATTGCAAGCACACTTTTAAATGTGGAGAAAGTGAGGACTGCAGATTCTGGAGATCAGAGTTGAGATCTGAGGGGCAGGAGAATCGACATTTCGTCATGAAGGGCTTATGCCCGAAATGTCAATTCTCCTGCTCCTTCGATGCTGCCTGACCTGCTGTGCTTTTCCAGCACTACACACTTTAATGTATTCCGATTTTACAGACAGACCTGTGAGCCATTGGCAGTTTGTTTGGAATCTGCTTGTCCCTGGGGTGATGTCTCTTTTCCAGCTCGAGGGAACATCATTAAGTTTGGATTAACATCCCAGATGCAAACAAAACATGGTTGCTCCAAGACCTATCTAGTTAGCATTAAATTGCAATGTGACTTCAACGTTGAGACGATACCGCCTCAGCACTTGTGCTGTCACCACTAGTTATTTGAAAGTGAAAGCGCTTGTTTTGTGTTGCAACACTACAGCGCATCTTCTGCTGTGAGTTTATGCAGAGGGTATTCTAATGATTATATTGGACAAAGATTTTGCTTGGCAGTTGTCAAATGCAGCCAATTGTTGCACTGCTCTAACATCTGTTGGCTGCGTATCTGCTCAAGCTCTCTCCTTGTTAGGATCCTTGCACAACTACCCAGTCGCTTCTCGATTGGCAACCGATCTAACGGAATAGAAGAAGCCCTTTAGCCCATCCAGTCTATGTTGACCTGTCTACACTAATCCCACTTTCTAGCACTTGACCCGGAGTATTGAACATTGATATTTCACTTGCTCATCCATCAAAGGTTGTGAGGTTTTCCACCTCTATTTCCCTCTGAGACTGTGCAGTCCAAATTTCCAACACTAGTGGGCGCATTTTCTTCTCAAGCCTCCCCTAAGCTTTCACATTTAAAATTGTCACCTTTTATTGACTCTTCAACTACGGGACAAAAGCTGCTGCCTCCTAATTGCCCTGTCTGTGCCCCTTATGGTCTTTAAATATCTCAATCAGGTTCCCCACCCCCACCACCCAGCCTTTTCTGCTCCAAAAAAAACAACCTGAGCTTTTCCAGTCTCTCTTTATCATGAAGACCAAGGGACCCAGCATTGATCCCTATGGTACGCCTCCAATGACCAAACAAACAGACTTCTACTACCACCACCCTCTGTCTCCTGGCTTTTCCAGTCTCTCTTTATCATGAAGACCAAGGGACCAGCATTGATCCCTATGGTACACCTCCAATGACCAAACAAACAGACTTCTACTACCACCACCCTCTGTCTCCTGCCTCTTGCCAAGTCATCCTGGATCCCATCTGCTTTTACCATCCTTACCAACCTCTAGGTGGGACCTTATTAAGGACTTCACTGCCCTCAGCTACGCACTTGATCATCTGCTGGAAAAATTCTATCAAATCTGTTTGGTATGACCTCCCTCTGATATGCTGACTATCCCTGATTAAAACCTTGCCTCTCTAAGTGGATATTAGCTCTTCCCCTACCCGCCACCCCCCGAAAAGTTTCTCCAAGTGTTTCTCTACCACTAATGTGAGACTCACTGACCTATAATTCCCGAGTTTATCCATACCCTTTTTCCTGAAAAGTGGAGCCACATGAACTATCTCCAGTCCTCTAGCACCTCCTCTGTGGCCAGACAGAATTAAAAATTTGGGTCAGAGTCCCAGTAACGTCTTCCCTCCCATCTCTCATGAGCCTTGGACTCCACTCCCCTTGACCTGGTGATTTCTCCCCTTCTAATTCACCTTGAGGAGATGGTGAGCCACACTCTTGAACCAGTCCACGTAGGTATGCAAAATGCTGATCTGATAGGAATTCCAGCATTTTAACCTAGTGACAATGAAAGTAGTGCAATGTATTTCAGAGTTGGGATGATGTGTGGCTTGGAGGGAGACTTGCTGGTGATCATGGTCCCCTGCATCTGCTATTCTTCTAGGTAATGGAGGTAGCAGGTTTGAAAGGTGTTGTCAAAGGACCCTTGGTGAATTATTGCATTGCATCTTGTAGGTGGTATACACACTGTTGCTAATGTGTGCTGGTGGAGTGAATGAATATTTAAAGTTTGTTAATAGGTTGCCAATTAACTGGGTTGTCTTGTCTTGGATGATGTCAAGCTTATGTGTTGTTGGAACTGTGCAAGTGGAGAGCATTCCATTAGACTCTTCCTGATTTGTGCCTTTTTTAGGTGGTGGGTAGGCTTTGGGAGTCAAGAGGTGAGTTCCTCATCACAGAATATCTCCGCTTCAAGCTTATCCTTGGACACAGTAGCCAAATGACGAGCCTAGTTCACTTTCCAGTCAATTATGACATCACCCCCCCAACGCTCAAATGGTGATCGTTTGCAATGGTAGTAAATAAGAGATGTTTAGATTCCCTCTTGGTGGGACGTTCTTTCCTGATGCTTGTATGGTATCAAGTGTCTTGCTGCATAAAGATTGGAGATTGTTCAATACAGTTCTCCATTGTGCAACTATCAGTGAACATCCTCATTTCTGAGCTTAATGATGGAGGGAATGTCATTAATAAAACAGCTCAAGATGGTTGGGCCCAGGACCCTATCCTTAGAACCTCCTGCAGTGATCTCATGCAACCAAGATAACTGACCTCTTTTAAAAACCACAACCATCTTTCTTTTGTGCCTGGTATGACTTCAGCCAGTGGGAAGTTTTTGGCAATCCCTATTGGCTACAATGTTGCTGGGTTGCTTGATGTTACTCAGTCAAATGCTATCTTGATATCAAGGGAAATCAGTCACCTCTGCTCTTGAATTCACCTTTCTTGTTTGTTTTTTGGTTCATTGTTGTAATAAGATCTGGAGCCACGTATCTGTGCTGGAACCTAATCTGAGCATCAGTGAGCAGCTATTGCTGTATAAGTGCCATTTGCTAGCACTGTTGACAACACCTTCCCACACTTTGAGAGGAGGCTGTTGGGGTGGTAACTGTGCCAGTTGGATTTGCCCTGTATTTTGGGATGAGTTTCCGAATTTATTGATTTGACGCTTGTGTGGTTATGTTGAATTAGACAGGCTATAGGCAGTGGCCAGCCTTGCAGCTGAAGTCTTCAGTACTACAGCAAAGATGTTGAGGCTCAGAACCTTGTGATTCTCCTGGATTAAACCATTTCTTAATATGTAAATCAAATTGGCTGAAGGCAGGCATCTTGAAGATGTGGTGAATCATCCAATTGACACTTTGACTGTCGATGAAATTAAGAAGTGGCTAGTTGTATCTCTGACCATTTAAGTAAACAGGTTTTGTTAATCAGCACGTTCTGAAACACCCCTGGAGCAGATGGAACTTGAACTCTTGCCTTCTGGCTCAGAGGCTCACTGTGCTGCTGTCATTGAACAAGTGATTTCAATATCCATATGTAAATTGCGAGCATGTGGACAATTCTCATTCAGGGGCTAACGATGGTTTTGCTATGACAACACTTCAGCTGGTCTTCTCGAATGGATTGTATCAGATTCAAAAACATCACTATATCTTTTCATGTTACAAACCTTATGTTAATGATCAAAGTACCACGAAAGGGTAAAATAGAAAACAAAGTTTTTCTCCTCACACCTCAGAAATCGACGTTCCATGCTTGGAGTATGCGTTATATATGCGCTGTGGTGATGGAGTACTCCTCCAATCGTGCAGGGGAAGTATCTAGCGTTTTTGTCAAGTTGTCACTCTCTCTTTATGCAGGAACTTTGCAATGAATACTGGCTATTGAATGGTCAAGGAAGCATAATACCTGAGCCGGAATTCTATCTATCATTTACTGACCGTGTGAGTCCATTGTCTGACAGGAGTCACTGCAGAACAAAAATCCTTTAATAGTTGCTGCATCTTTGAATTGTGACTTAACTTCAATCACTCCAATTCAATCTGATTAACACAATACAGAAAGGAACATAAGAACCAGGAGCAGGAGTAGACAAGTAAGCCCCTTGATCCTGCTCTGCCATATGATACAATCATGGCTGTTCTCATCATCTCTGCCTCAACTCCACTTAGATTAGATTACCTACAGTATGGAAACAGCCCCTTTGGCCCAACAAGTTCACACCAACCCTCTGAAGAGTAAACCACCCAGACCCACTCCCCTTCCCTATATTTATGCCTGACTAACTCACCTAACACTATAGGCAATTTAGCATGGTCAATTCACCTAACCTGCACATCTTTGGATTGTGGAAGGAAACCGGAGCATGTGGAGGAAACCCATGCAGACACGGGGAGAATATGCAAACTCCACACAGACAGTCGCCTGAGGCTGGAATCGAATCCAATCCCTGATGCTCTGAGGCTGCAGTGCTAACCACCGAGCCACCATGCTGCCCCCTTTCCTGCCCTTTCTCCATAACCCTTCAACTAACCAAAGATCTGTCGGTCTCCTCCTCACATTTACTGTGCCTCTCATCCACACAGATTCATGACCCTTTTTGAGGGCTGTAATTTCTCCTCTTCTCTGTTTTAAATCTCCTACCCCTTTATCCTGAGCAAGTGTACTTTCTTACTACATTTTAAGTGACTAACTCTGAAGGTTAATTTACAAATTATGTCCGTGGTGATAAAATCAAATGGTGATATCCAGAAGTGTGGCACCTGTGCGTTGGTGGTGTGATGTATATTGAAGCCTGAGCATCATTCTTTATTCTCTATTATTGATCTCTTATCATGCAACAGAACAGGAAAAATTGATGCTGTTACTTTTTACTTTAATTAGTGGAACAGACTGAATTCGGAGAATTCCCAAGCCTTTTTGGTCAGCTTTTGAATTACCTGCTTTCTCTTCACCTGAAGCCCAACTTTTCCAGAAGGGGGCTGTTAGAAAATATTTTGACGGCACATTTAATTATTAAATCTCTGCAACAGCAACTTACAGCTGGTAAGTCCTGTTTCTAAAAAAAATTCATCATGCTTTGTAAACCTCCTTTTCCTTTTCATCTTAACCCTCTCGGTGCAATAGAAGTGAAATGCGTGCACAATTCGATCTTCCAGTTGGTGTTTACACTTGTTCTCTTGCTCATTTTGAAAATATTTCATGAAGAAAAGCTGTGTCCATGTCCTCTAGAGGACATGGGCACATCTTATTGGTAAGTAATTATACGTAGCCCAAAAGGGATTTTCGATATTTCTCATGCGCTCTTGCACTCTCCCCTCACTGGAGAACAGTGGGCTTGCACCACCTGAGGAGCATCTCACAATATTAAACCCAGGGTAGGCTAAGAGGGAGATTTCTTATCTACCTCAGCTGGAATGGAAATTGAAACATGTGTTGGTATTTTGAAACACAAACAATTAGTTGACCCAGTGAGTTAAATATTTAAGTATGCAGTGGAGGGTTTGGAGTATTGATGATAATGGTGGTGAATTCTGCAATTTTAGGTATTTTTCAAATTAAAGCAAGAAACATACAGATCCACTCAGGCATGTCTCCAAAGCAATCGAGCTCTCGGTTGTCATTCCAGAATCTACAAATTTCAAGATGAACTGTCATAACCTAGTGCTGCTTCTCAATTTGAATGCTCTTCTTGCCTCTTGTTACTCCCTACTTTAGCTAGCTTCTAAACTATGAGTCTTAGTTCTTTAGCTGCATTGCTTAATGAGAATAATTAACAATTTTCCTTCTACTGACAACATGCATGAGTTTTCCAATCCATTCTCCTCTTGTGCAAAAGCCAGTAAAATAAGGCTTTCCCTGAGCATCATCATAGAATTGACACAATATATTGTGTAGGAGATAGTGGTGTAGTGCCAATAATATTGTAATACAGAGGCCTAGGCTATTGCTCCAGGTACATGGGTTCAAATCTCAACATGGGTGTTTTCCAGTCCAGGGGGGTGTATTTTAAGGTGAGGAGAGATTTGAAAATAATATCAGTGGCAAATTGTTTTACTCAAGAGGGTGGTTCATGTGTGGAATTAACTTCCTGAGGCAGTGATGTCATTGTATGCAGGTGCAATGTTTTAAAAGACATTTGGATGGATACATGAATGGGAAAGGATTGGAAGGCTATGGGCGAGGAACAAGAAGGTGGGACTAGTTTAGTTTGGGATTATGTTCAACATGAGCCTGTTGGACTGAGGGGTCAGTTTCCATGCAGTATGGCTCTATGGCTGATCCCTTTCCTGGTCTGACCTATGTGATTCCAGTCCCACAGCACTATGGCTCTTAATTACCCTCTGAAATGGCCTCCCAAGCCCCTCCGTTCATGGGCACTTAGTGATGCGCAACAAACACTGACTTTGCCATTGACACTTTCATTCATAACAGAGAATTCCAATTGCAAATCATAAATGTAGGATTCAGAGCTCATTGCCCAAGAATAATGGTGGCGCATTCACACTTGCACATTAGGTCATGCCTGGCATTGCAGCTATTGCTCTACTGAATAATTAAAAAAGGTAGGCTTGTGCAAAATGCCGAATTAAATGCTACATTTTGTTACTGATCCTGCCATAATGTGTGGATTTTCAGTTATACCAGTAAATTCCTGACATGATTCCTGCGCCTTTTAGAAACCAGGTGAGATTTCCACAGGCTTGGTTTGTGTGTGTGCGTGTGCGCGCATGCGCTCTGTAGCCTGAGCGGTAAACTGGTGCAGACACTACCCACCCCTTCAAAATCCATGGTTTGAAAATGAGGTTGGCTCCCATGGTTGGGTAACCTACTCCATCAGATCCCTCTCAAACAGCAATAGGGAAATTTCAACTCCACGCTCCTCAACAAGGTCATTTTTACTTTCATGAGCATTTCTGACTCCGGTGCTGTTCCCAGCTATATTGAGGTATAGGCACTGGTATGGCCGGCACAGCAGATGGCATTGTTGTGGAAATTTAAATCTAGTGCACCAATGACTGCTGGAACATGGCCATTCACTTAGCCTCAAAGGGATTTTGGTGCCTTAGCTCAGTCAACAAGGCAGAGAAAACAGCAACAATAGAATTAGTATGTTCAAGTGATGTACGGTCAGTACAAGTTAGATTTTAGAAGCAGCTGGCACTGTGCTGCTGTTCTGTTTGTTTGTAGATTTATTTTTTTGAAAAGGTGAAACGTTATGATGGATTTTTTAATGTCCAACAAGTAGAAGTTTAAATTGGCATTTCTGGCACCTTTGCAGATTTCCCACCCATTCCCAGCATTCCTAGGTGATGACCTTGTAAACTTCTGTGGTGCAATGCCTCTTCTATGATGCAGTCATGAAAGCTGTAAAAATCTGGTTGAGATGAATAAAGGTTTAAGTGACTTTATTAAAATGGGATATCTGGTTGGCATGGATGCATTGGACCGAAATGGTCTGTTTCCGTGCTGTACATCTCTATGAATCTAAGACTCTAAAAATAACTAATGCTGCAGTCATCTTCAATTGCATCAATTAAATTTTTGTTGTAGAACTGCTGCATTTTATTCTGTCATTAGTCCAAAAAAAAAAGTAAAATCTCCCTCAGACCATGGAAAGGAGGGCTCCTTCAGTATTTCCTTGCCTCTACTGGAGTGCTATTTTGAGTGTAATTTGAGTTTGGTGAAACAGGAAGGATCAAGAAATAATTTACAGGCTAATTTTAATCTTAAAATCTAGTGTGCTCTTTTAATTTAGCAATTGACTAAAAATTGCTCTTTTCATTGGGTGCAGTTTAGTTGCAGCTTTAAAACAGAAATTTAAAGGTATTCAGCTGAAACTGGCTGGAAAAAATAGTAATGGGGGAGAAAAACAACTGGGTAACTGAATAGGTACTTTGCATCGATCTTCTTGGTGGAAGATATCAGAGCTTTGAGAACTGGGGTAGAGGTCAATATAGTGGCCATCACTAAGGAGAAACTATTGGCGAAAGCTGAGAGTGGAAAATTAACCTGGACTATGCTCTAAGGTTCTGAGCAAGCTAGCTGAGGAGATTGTAGAGGCTGATCCTTTAGGCTTCACTGGAGTCAGAGGCTCCCTGAGGGTTGGAAAATTCCTGATGCGAAATCCCTGTTTAAGAAGGCAGGGAGGCAGAAGATCAGAAATTATAGGCTGGTGAGCCTAACTTCAGCCATTGGTAAGATTTTATAGTCTGTTATTAAGGATGAGATTGTGGAGTACTTGGATATGCATGGTGAAACAGGGCTGAGTCAGCACTGCTTCATCAAGGGGAGATCATGCCTGACAAATCCAATGAGAGTTTGTTGTGTAACTTGCTCATTCCTCAAAGGAGAGACAGTGCACGTGATCTATTTTGATTTCTAGAAGGACTTTTGACACTCTGCCGCATAGGAGGCTACTAAATAAGTTAAGTACTAGGGGCAAGGTATGGATAGAGGATTTGCTGACTTTCAGAAGGTAGAGAGGATGAGCAGGTCTTTTTCCAAATGCCAGGCCCTGAAGAGTGTGGTTCCGCAGAGGTGAGTTTTAGGTGCACAACTGTTCACATTAAACATTAACAATCTGGAGGAAAGAGCTAGGGGCATTGTTGCAAGTTTGCAGGCGATGCAAAGATAGGTGGAGGGAGTGTTGAGGAAGTTGGGAAACTGCAGAAAGACTTGAACAGGATAGGAGAGTGGGCAAAGAAGTGGCAGGTGGAATGTGATCTAGCAAAGTGAGGTTATGTATTTATATTAGATAAACAGTATAGACTACTTTGGAGAAAGGCTTTGGTCAGACTGCATCTCGAATATTAAGCAGTGCTGTATCGCAGGAAAGGTGTGCTGATATTGGAGGGGGTCCAGAGGAAGTTTACAAGAATGATTTAAGGAGTGAAGGAATAGTCATAGCCACAGGTGAGGTGCTAGAAGACTGGATGTTGGTGAATGTCATGATATTTAAGGGTGGTAAGGACAAGCCCGGGAACTATAGATCGGTGAGCATGACATCAGTGGTGGGCACGTTATTGGAGGGAATCCTGAAGGACAGGATGTACATGTATTTGGAAAGGCAAGGACTGATTAGGGATAGTCAACATGGCTAAGTCCATGGGAAATCGTGTCTCACTAACTTGAGCTTTTTGAAGAAGTACTGAGGAGGATAGAAGGCGGAGCAGTGGGCATGACCTATATGGGCTTCAGTAAGGCATTTGACAAGGATCCTCATCGTAGACTGATTAGCAAGGTTAGATTGCATGGACAAATCCGGGAGAACTCTCCATTTGGATACAGAACTGGCTTGAAGGTAGATGACAAGTGGTGGTGGAGGGATGTTTTTCAGACTGTTGGCCTGTGATCAGTGGAGTACCACAAGGATGAGTGCTAGGTCCACTACTTTTCGTCATTTCTATAATTGATTTTGATGTGAACATAGGAGATGTAGTTAATAAATTTGCTTATGACATCAAAATTGGAGGTGTAATGGACAGCGATTATCAAGTACAAAGGACCTTGATCAGATGGGCCTTTGGGCTGAGGAGTGGCAGATGAAGTTTAACTTGGATAAATGTGAGGTGCTGCATTTTGGGAAGGCAAGTCAGGGCAAGACTCAAATGCTTTAATAGTAAGGTTCTGGGGAGTGTTGCTGAACAAAGAGACCTTGGAGTGCAGGTTCATAGCTCCTTAATGCGGAGCCACAGGTAATTAGGATAGTGAAGCAAGTGTTTTAGTATGTTTTCCTTTATTGGTCAGGAGTATAGGGGTCGAGAGGCCATGTTGCAGCTGTACAGAACATTAGTTAGGCCACTTTTGGATTATTGCATTCAGTTTTGGTCTCCTTGATACACAAAGGATGTTGTGGAGCTTGAAAGGGTTCAGAAAAGATATACAAGGATGTTGCCGGGGTTGGAAGGTTTGAACTACACGGAGAGGCTGAATAGGCTGGGGCTCTTTTTCCCTGGAGTATCAGATCCTTTTGCAGAGGTTTATGAAATGATAAGCATAGAAAGGGTTAATAGACAAGCTCTTTTCCTCAGGGTAGTGGAGTTCAAAACTAGAAGGCATATGTTTAAGGTGAGAGTGGAAAGATTTTAAAAGGGATCGAAGGGGCAACTTTTTCTCAGAAGATGATGCATGTATGGAATGAGCTGCCAGAGGAAGTGACAGAGGCTGGTACAATTACAACATTTAAAGGGCATCTGGATGGTTATGAAAATGAAGGGTTTGGAGGGATATGGACTAAATACTGGAAAATGAGACTAGATTAGGTTAGGATATCTGGTTGGCATGGATGAGTTGGACTGAAGGATCTGCTTTCCATACTGTACACCTCTTTGACCTGTAACTCCCTATGGTTGAGATATCTGGGTGTGTACTTGGAGTTTAGATGGATGAGGGAGGATTGAAACTCTCAGGATACTGAGAGGCTTGAATAGAGTGAACGTGGCTATTTCCACAAGTAGGAGAGGCCAGGATCCGAGGGCACAGCCTTGGAGTGAAGCGACAGCCTTTTAGACCTGAGAGAAGTTTTTTTCAGCCAGAGGGTGGTGAATCTGTGGAACTCATTGCTGAAGAGGGCTGTGGAGGCCAAGTTATTCAGTGTATTTAAGACCAGTTCTTGATCAGTAAGGAGGCCAAATATTGTGGGGGCAAGGCTGAAGAATAGGGTTGAGAAACATCAGCCATGATCGAATCGGAGGGCAGATCTGATGGGACAAATGGCCTAATTCTGCTCTATATCTGGTGGTCTGATAGTAAATTGGGTTAAATTATCACTTTTGCTTATGTAATAATTACAATAGCTAGAACATAACCGGGGCTTTATGGAAAGGAATGAGATGTGCTCTTGTAGCACAGTTGTCAGTTTGATGGAATGAACTTCGAGTTCAGTGTTTATCTGTTCAGACATTATTTTACCTCGGCTGACTGAATACAGCAACAAATAGGAAATCTGGGTGAGATCTGCTGAGAGTTGTTGTCATCCTCTTTCAGGATTTGGAGGAGAAAATGCACAGAAATACGAGCATTACTTTTGTATTTTGCTGACTCTAAACCAGATTAAGTTCAAATATAATTTCAATTTGTAAATTTGGAATGGAGTGGCTACTCCATTATAATGTGAGTCATCTACTTACATAAGAGAAACTGTTTTCAATTATAGATATCTATGTTAGAGGAAGTTTTGAAAAAGCTCTTGTTTTGCAAATGCTTCATGCCTGAAACTGTTGCCTTTAGCTGTTGATCATCTAATGAACCCACAAATACCCACTTTGAGTACTTAAACAACTTCCTTTTGAAAGTTAAGGTTAAATCTGCTTTTAGTGCCCTTTTTGTTTGGTCAGGTTGTTAAATCCAGATTAAACTTGCATGAAGTTAATGTCTTCACGTTTCCTTCAATGTCCCTATATCACCTGTCAAACAGATGACTAATTAAAAGGCATAAGTTTCAGCCCTGGTCTGCAGTTGAAAACATAGAAACTAGGATCAGAAGTAAACCATTTGGCTCTTCATGCTGTGTAATGCAGTATTATCACTGCTGATCATTTACCTCAACATCATTTATTTCCACTTTCTCTCCATAGCCCTTGACACTTTTTTAAATATGGAAAACCTTATCTTTTTTTTCTTGAATATGCTCAATGATCCTAGCAGCCACAGCCTCTGATAGTGAATTCCACAAGTCACCCACCCTCTAAATAAAGAAATGCTTCCTTATTTTAGTCGTAAATGACCCTCTGTTTCATCCGCACCTTAGCTGCTTCTACTTGCAATTACCCATTGGCAGGTGCATGATGCATCATAGTCATAATTCCACGAGGCAAGACTGAACTTTACAGTCTACCGATGAGCAATTCCATGTAAGAACTTGGCAGAAAAGGAATAGAGGGGCTAGGTCCCTGTAGGCATGCAATTGTAATCCTGTTTCTGTGAAGTTATGCTCCACAAATTATGTACGGTTCATAACCCAGGTGGTAAATTGATCAAAATTGTCAACACCTTTATTTAAAAAAAAAATTGACCAAGTGGAATAAGTTTTGAAGCTGTAATCTACATTTGGAATATGAACTACACCATTGGCTTGTGATAGCATCTGAACCACCTAATGAGATTAATACATTGCAATCACTCATGTATAGCCATTTATTCCCAGTGCTTTAAGATATAGAATTTGCAAATGCACATGTTTGTGTCTCGAACTTGTCATGCACCCCTGCAGCTACTGTAACATTGGGCTGCTGGACAACATTTCATTAGTATTGTACTCTTGAGATGGCAAGCATTTTTAAACCTAACTACAAATCTGCCTGCACACTCAAGTGGTTTTTTCTTAGCTGTTGGAGACGGGCAAATAAATGATGAACATCTATGTTTGCAGTTATTAATACCTTGTTACTTGAAAGTGAAGTTGCTGCACAAAACTGCTAATCCAGTATATGTTCAGATGTGGTTTTTTTAATGTTTTGGACCTCGATTTGACCGAAGGCATGGGGGCATAGATGTGAACCTGGCAAACCTGAAGTTTTGGGTGCCACATTGACTTTTTTTTTATTAGTACGGCCACGATTTGCTAAGTTGTGCCAAACGCCCTGCCATTCCATTAACCTTGCTGTGTGCCTAATGGGCAGGAATATCCAATTAAAACCATGCAACTGCAGCTAAGGATCATCCCTGGTCTTGGCAGTAAAAGGAGGATTATAATTGAGGTCTGGCATCAAGGTTTAACCAAGACCTGGGAATAGGGAGGCTCAATGACTGCTGGAGTGACAATGTGGGGAAGCATTGGTATTGCTTCTGGCCAACAATAGCAGGAGGTGAGCAGATATTACATCCCTGGTATTTTAATGCTCTTGCATTGGATCTGCTGCTGGATGGCCAACAGCATGCTATTCCTTCTGCTAAGTTTAGCACTGTGCCAACAGTATCTTTTCTTAACTCTTTTTAGTTGTTATCTTTTTGTGTTAGAGCTGCACTGCATTTAGCAGGGACCTTTTTTTTTTATTTGTGACCTGATTTGGGTTTGCAAAGTTTAAAAGGCTGTTTATAAACCAGTTGAGCTGGATGCTGGGATTTTGTGTTGACCCTGGTGTCGCATGATGTGGGTAGAATTGGAGTCCTTGAAAGCTGAAAATTTTAGTGCATGTTTTCCCCTCCCTGAGGGGGAGCCCTAGAACACCATGTCAAAGTAACCCCTCTCCTTGTGGAGACAAATGAAAATGTACTTTTCTCCAAGGTGGATTAGTGTTTGTGCACACACACCCTCCTTTCCCCTTCAAGTTAGTGGTGACCCACAGGCTGGGTCGTTGAATCTATTCAGTTTCAGTTAGATTTTTGATTCACATGGGAGTTGAGGAATAGGCAAGAAAATGAAGTTAAAGCCACAATTAGCCAGACCACAATGAGCCAGCTGAAGGAACCGAATATCCTACTTGATTCCTTATGTATTTTTTTGTTCTGAACCTGCTGTAGTCTGATCATAAGGATCAGACAACAAAGCAAACAATTTCCCTTGGCTCTACCTAAATTGCCACAATCTGTCTCTGCCTCCCTCTCCTTGCAGTAATGAGGATCTAAAATTTGAATTTAGGCAACAAAATATGTAGATTTTTTTGTTATAACAAAATGGTTTCTCGATTTTAAAAGAATACTATAAAATGACCATACTGCTGATTTGCAGAATTAAGTTGCATTTCAAAGATAAGAGAACAATTAGCGTTTTCAAAAGCTGAATACTGACACATTAATTGACCATTTGAACGAACCTTGAACCAGTACATGGCATGACAATTTATGTAAATAAGATATCTTTTAGCATAGAACACCATTGGATTAGCCTGTCTTCAATCATGTCACCTTGTTACGGTTGATTGGACCTTTCTTGTAATTAAGAACCCTTTCCCAGGAAATATCATTGGAATAACTTGCTGTAAATCATGTCATCTTACTATATGTGATTGGTCTTTCTTGTAATTAAGGCTGTACAATTTCTTAAAAAACATATAAATAATGTGTAATTTTCAAATGTAATTGCGCAACTTCACCACGGAACACAGAAGCTTCAATCGCTGTGTTAGTGGATAGAATTGCTTCAAGGTAGCTTAATTCAATAAACTAATGACCCTTGCTTTTTGAATAGACCGCATTTGTCGATTCCTTTGACCGATCTCGAGCCAAGAGGCCCCTCTCGAGGGGACGCAGATCTTCAGTAGCACAGTTAAGATGCACTCCAAACAGTAAGGATCAAAGCTGGGCTGTATTGTAGACACTTACACACTGGAAAAGTAAACGTCGTTTGTGTTTATTCTGTGGTTAATTATTGCAATTGGTTTCATTTTTAGTGATATTTTTGGTTTACCATGCAATTATTTGTTGAAGCATATTATGCTGCTTTGGCGTCATATGCAAGTTAAATACTTCCTGTTTTGATTTTTACATTTGTTAAACCAGCACAGATGAATTTTAGCGCGCACTTGCGTATACAGCATTCAATCATTTTGTGTTGATGTAGCTTTTAACTTTGCTTCGTTTCTCATGTCAAAAGGGCAAGTCATCAGGGTTTCTCAATTGAGATGTTTACAGGCTAGAAAGCTCCTAGGTTTAAAGTCTTTCCTAAGCTTTGCCTGAACTCTGCCTGTATTATTGCTGTATTGGCTTAAACAGTCTGAGGCTCTAAGGTAATAAGTCAGTCACGGATTCCACCCTTGCACACCGTCTCATAAAACAAAACTGGAGTGTGTAAATGATTAGTCATCCCATGAGGACAGAGTTGAACCAGATGTGAATTAAGTCTTGGTAGGGAGGGGATGTTCAGCCCAAAGCCAGAAAATTTCAGTATCCTAAATAAACCTAGTCCCATTAACCAGCATTTTGGCCCATATCCCTTTAAACCCTCCCTATTCATATACCCAACCAGATACAATTACATGTTAAAAGGTATCAGCTCCATCACCACCTAGCAGTTCATTCCATACACTCACCACTCTCTAAGTATGTTGCCACCTGGGTCCCTTCTTAAATCTTTTTCCTCTCCTTAAACCTATGCCCTCTAGTTTTGGACTCGCCCACCCTGGGGAAAGACTTTTCTTTTTGCCTATTTCCCCTATTCATGCCCCTTGTGATTTTATAAATCCCTGTAAGGTCACCCCAACAGCCCCAACCTATTCAACCTCTCCTTTTATAGCTTAAACCCTCCAATCCTGGCAACATGCTTGTAAATTTTTTCTGAATCCTTTCAAGTTTCACAACATCCTTCCTTGCTATAGCAGGGAGACCAGAATTGAATACTCTATTCCCAAAGTGGCCTAACCAATGTCGTGTATGGCTGCAACGTGAACTCCCAACTCAATGCACTGACCAATAAAAGCAAATGTACCAAACACAACTTTCTCCACCCTGTCTACCCATGACGCTTTCAAGGAACCATGAACCTGCACCCAAGGTCGTCTTTTTATTTTTGTTCGGCCATTGCGTGTATAAGTCCTGCCCTGATTTGCCTTGCCAAAATGTAGCACCGCATTTATCTGGATTAAACTCCATCTGCCACTCCTGATCAAGACCCTGTTGTACTCCTGAGGTAAGCCTCCTTTGCTGTCTACTACATCACCCATCTTTTAATGGGTCTGGGTTGGGTTACTGCTTTGGAGGGTTGGTGAGGACTTGCTGGTCTGAAAGGCCTGATTCTAAAAAGTAATCTGCTGATATTGTGGGAGCCTGCTATGCACAAATTCTGCTATGCTCCTTGTTACAACTGTGACTGCACTATGAAACAACATCATTTGCTGTACAGTGCCTCGGACATTAAGGAGGTGGAAGACACTTTTTATAACAAAAAATATACCTGTCATTTCAGCCGCATATATTTTTCTGAATAGTGGGCAGCAATTAACCTTGTGAGTGCAAAGCATAAAGGTGAAGCACTAACAATCAGCTTCAACCTTTTTAGGGTGACCCACCTCTTCCCTCCTAAGGTGCCAGTCTTCAGCCATTCTTGATTCCTTTCCATGTGATACCAAACGCTGAGCACATGGACACAGCAAAGGTGGACGAGGTCTAGAATTGAAGACCTACTACAAAAGTTAAATGTCCTGAGCTAAACTGTTTCAGTGCAGTTACAGCACTCAAACATGGAATATTCCCTGTTCAAAGTGCAGGCCAAATTTCAGCCTAGGAAGTGATCAATCCGTCATCCTACTCTGTTCCCATCAGTGATGGAAGGTGTCATCAACAGTGCTATTGTGTGACTATTTCACACACAACCTACTCACTAATGAGTTAGGTGATAGCTTTTGACCAGTATGAGCATGATGGGCTGAATAGCTGCTTTCTGTGCTGTAGCCCTGACTCTAATTTTCAGTTTAGGTTCTGTCATTCCCATCTCACTCCAAATCTGTTTTGATAGCCTTGTCTCAAATATAAGATCATGGCCAAAAGAGCTGAATTTCAGACGTGAGGAGAGAGTGACTTCCCTTGAAGTGGCATGAAGAAATTCCACCCAAACTGAAGTCCTTAAGAATCCGGGAAAGCTCTCCCTCCTTTTTGGGAGTCATTCTTACCACCAAAGGTTATTTCAAGGTCAATCGTCTCAGGACATTGCTGCAAGCATCCCTTACTGTAATGTCCTTGATGAAACCTCTTCAGCTGCCTCCTCACTATTCTTCCCTCCCTACCATAAGGTCAGGAGTGAGGATGTTCAAGATTGCTCTGGTATTTAGTGTGAATCCCAACTTATCAGTATGCAGAAGATCAACACAATATTTAAACGTGGGTAGCAGGAAACTAGCATTGAACCCACACAAAAATACTGGGTAGTGAGCACTTCTGACCAGAAAGAGCCTGATTACCCCCCTTGATATTGACTGATGTTACCACAGAACAGAACTTAACTGGATCAACACACGTTATGGCCACGAGCAGGTGGTGAATTACTGAACACCTGGTGCTTCAAAGTCTTTCCAGCTTCTACAAGGCACAAACCAAGAACTGTATCCACTGTCCTGCTTGTGCAGCAACACTTGAGCAACTTGACGTTGTCCAGGACAAAGACACTCACTCACTCACTCACTCAGTTGGCACCCCCATCCACTAACTACTGCTTCTGCCACCAGCCCCCAAGTTTGCCAGGTGTATCGTTGGCAAGATGTACTGCAGAAACCTCCCAAAGTTTCCTCATGAACACCTTCTCAACTCTGACTAATAGAGTTTAAAAGATAAAGGCGGCAAATGCTTGGGGGTCCTCAACTATGTCACTATTCCTTCACTGTTGCTGAGTTACAATTCCGTTACACAGGACAAAACTGTGGGTTTAAGTAGACCAATATAGACTGCACTGTTTCAAGAAGGCAACGAGCATCACCTTCTAAGAGCAAGTAAGGATTGGCAATAAATACTGACCTTGCCAGTGATGCCTACATGATAAATTCGGAGAAGAAAAAAATCTTCCCCCTTTCCTCTGGAAATGGGTTTGATGGTGGAATTCTGGTCAACTATTTTGACAGTAGCGCAGCAGTGATCAAGAATCAATTCAACTATCTTTTTGTGTTTGTGTCAATTTCTTAGATTTTTGGCTGTGCGTTTCCTTCAAGAGAATACGGATCTAATCATGAGACCAACCTGCTTTATTCACTAAGTCAAAATGTGCAGAGACGAGCAATAGTCAGTTTAGATGGTAGAAATTAATTAGCAGCAATTCCTGTAAGAGTACGTGAGCACAGATAGAAAAGTTCCCTTTTAAGGAAGGCCTTGGGGAAGGATCTTTCCAAGAACTAATCGAGGCATGTGAGTCAACTTGGATGCATGATTTATTGCTGCATCAAATTAAAAAGTTGTTATA
The DNA here is from genome assembly GCF_004010195.1 of Chiloscyllium plagiosum. Classification (NCBI taxonomy): domain Eukaryota; kingdom Metazoa; phylum Chordata; class Chondrichthyes; order Orectolobiformes; family Hemiscylliidae; genus Chiloscyllium; species Chiloscyllium plagiosum. The sequence continues at coordinate 78,370,795 of NC_057719.1, forward strand.
TGATAGTTGTGGATTAGGTAGTGTTATGGACCATGTAAAATCACGTTTTAAGGAAATCAAGATATCTATGATAGTGTTAGGTTTTTTTGATAGAATTTGAATATCTGGCTAACCAAGCTCAGACTTTTCTAGTTTCCTAGCTAAAACTTAAAGTTTTTATTTAGAGTCATCAAGTCATAGAGATGTCCAGCACGGAAACAGACCCTTCGGTCCAACTTGTCCATGCTGACCAGATATCCTAGCCTAATCTAGTCCCCTTTGCTAGTACTTGGCCCACATCACTCTTTAAAAACAACCCTCCTCAACCACCAGCCTCTGTTGTCTTAATTTGAGCCAGTTCCATATCCAGATGGCTAGTTCTCCCTGTATTCCATGAGATCTAACCTTACTAACCAGCCTACCATGAGGAACCTTGTCAAACGCCTCACTGAAGTCCATATAGATCATGTCCACTGCTCTGCCCTCATCAATCCTCTTTGTTACTTCAAAAAAAACTCAATCAAGTTCATAAGATATGATTTTCAACACGTAAAGCCATGCTGACTACCACTAATCAGTCCTTGCCTTCCAAATACATGTAAATCCTGTCCCTCAGGATTCCCTCTAACAACTTGCCCACCACTGATGTCTGTCAGGCTCACCATTCTATAGTTTCCTGGCTGTTCCTTACCACCTGTCTTAAATATTTGTCAGAAGCATTGATGTGTATGCGTTATACTTTGCAATTATGGCCATATGCTTAAATCTGTGTTAAATCTGAAGGCTGAGAACCCTATTCTTGCAAGTAACAACTTAGTGAAAGTGAGGACTGCAGATGCTGGAGATCAGAGCTGAAAAATGTGTTGCTGGAAAAGCGCAGCAGGTCAGGCAGCATCCAAGGAGCAGGAGAATCGACGTTTCGGGCATAAGCCCTTCTTCAGGAAGGACTGAAGAAGGGCTCATGCCCGAAACATCGATTCTCCTGCTCCTTGGATGCTGCCTGACCTGCTGCGCTTTTCCAGTAACAACTTCGTGCCAAGATCACCCTGCCTTCCCTCATCGAATCCATGCAAGACACTTAACAGCTACATTGTTGTGCGCTCTACTCCAGCAAAATCTTTCTTGATATCATCCAATCTCACACAACATAGGCCCTGTATTGGTCAACTGGGATAACTGACTTAGAAAGCTGATGGTTGGTGCCCTCTGGTTGTTTTAATGACACTGAGAGATCCATTGTACCTTGGAAAGAGGAGGAAAGACTGTGTGCTGATTGAATTGACTGGATCTGCACTTGGTCCATTAGATTAGATTACTTCGATTACTTGTAGTGTGGAAACAGGCCCTTCGGCCCAATAAGTCCACACCGACCTGCCGAAGCGCAACCCACCCAGACCCATTACTCTACATTTACCCCTTCACCTAACACTACGGGCAATTTAGCATAGCCAATTCACGTAACCTGCACATTTTTGGACTGTGGGAGGAAACCGGAGCACCTGGAGGAAACCCATGCAGACACGGAGAGAATGTGCAAACTCCACACAGTCAGTCACCTGAGGCAGGAATTGAACCCGGGTCTCTGGCGCTGTGAGGCAGCAGTGCTAACCACTGTGCCACCCGTACTTTCTGCCACTTAAGACAACTGCAGGTTTGTACATTGATACTTATCAATTAAAATATGTTAGGCTGTAATCTGAAAAATGTAAAGTGATAAGAACAGGGGAAGACTTCAGCTCCTTAAATTAGCTCTAATGTTCAGTAAGGTGATGCTTTTGCCTTAAATCTACTTTTCTGCTCATTCCTCCATGATTACCTAACAACAAAAATCTATCTATCTCAGCCTTAAATACGAGACAACACATCTGTCTGGGTGAAGACATTTGCCCTCACCTTAGCCCTAAATAATCTACTACTTATCCCGAGACTTTGCTGTTTGAATTCATGTATCACTGGACATCAGCGTGCGTCTGGGAAAATTAACAAAACCAGTGAAATTCACAACTGATCTTGGAGGAACCTGTTTGGGAGAGATCACAGCACAGAAACAGAAGTGAATATTTAAGCATGGCCTTACAGTAAGTCTGCAGTAGTGAGTAGAATGGGTTGTTTCTTGATTGTTATATTGAGATTTGTCTCTAGATTAAACTTAAAGTATAAGCCATAACTATTGATTTGACTGGAGCAGTGTTTTGTAGAGGAATAAGACGGTGCTATTGTCTGGGTCTGTAGATTATAAAGGAGAAAAAATGGCCTTTAGTAGAGTGATATGCTGCTCTTGTCAGATGTGGGAGTTTAAGGAGAGTTTATGGGTTACTGCAGATTATATCTGCAATAAATGCTGTTGGTGGCAAATCCTATCAGATCGAGTGGATTGGTTGGAGAGACAGTTAGAAGCAATGAGGAATTTACAAGAGCAAGGGGATGTGATGGGTGGCAGTTATAGGAAGGGGGAAATGTCACAAATACAGTTACGTAGATGGGTTAACTCCAGGAAAGGTAAGAGATGTAGGCAGTGAATGCAGGAGTCTTCTGTGGCTATCCCCATTTCAAACAAGTATGCTGTTTTGGAAAATGTAGGGGCTGATGGATTCTCAGGGGGTCACATGAACAGCAACTTTCTGACAACTAGACAGGCTCTAATGCAATGAGGGGTACGTCGGGTTCCAAAAGATCAATTGTGTTAGGGGCCTCTCTAGTCTGAGGCACAGACAGGCACTTCTGTGGCCAGCAGCAAAAAAATCTGAATGGTGTTGCTTCCTTGGTGTCAGGATCAAGGATGTCTCAGAAGGTGCAGAATGTTCTCAAGGGGGGGAGAGGCCAGGAGGAGGTCATTGTCCACGTTGGGACCAATGACATAGCAAGGGAAAAGGTTGAGATTCTGAAGGGAGATTACAGAGAGTTAGGAAAGAATTTAAAAAGGAGTTCTTCAAGAGTAGTAATACCTGGAATATGTCCAGTGCTACGAGCTAGTGAGGGCAGAAATAGGAGGATAGAGGAGATGAATGTATGACTGAAGAGCTAGTGTATGGGAGAAGGATTCACATGGGGTAGAAGTGCACCTAAATTGGAAGGGGACTAATATACTGGCAGGGAGATTTGCTAGAACTGCTCAGAAGGATTTAAACTAGTAAGATAGGAGATGGGACCCAGGGAGATAATCAGGAAAGAGATCCATCTGAGAATGGTACAGTTGAGAACAGAAACGAATCAAACAGTTAGGGTAGACAGGGACAAAGCAGAGAACAAGGTAGGACTGATAAACTGCATTTATTTCAATGCAAGAGGCTTAACTGGGAAGGCAGATGAGCTCAGGGCATGGTTAGGAACATGGGACTGGGATATTGTGGCAATTACAGAAACATGGCTCAGGGATGGGCAGAACTGGCAGCTTAAAGTTCCAGGTTATAAATGCTACAGGAAGAACAGGAAAGGGAGGCAAGAGAGGGGAGGGATTAGCTTTTTTGATAAGGGATAGCATTACAGCTGTACTGAGGGAGGATATTCCTGGGAATACATCCAGGGAAGTTTTTTGGTGGAACTGAAGAAGAAATAAGAAAGGGATGATCACTTTATTGGGATTGTATCATAAACTCCCTAATAGTCAGAGGGAAATTGAGAAACAAATTTGTAAGGAGATCTCCGTTATCTGTAAGAATAGTAGGGTGGTTATGATAGGGGATTTTAACTTCCCAAACATAAACTGGGACTGCCATGGTGTTAATGGTTTAGATGGAGAGGAATTTAAGTGTGTACAAGAACATTTTCTGATTCAGTATGTGGACGTAGGTAACTAGAGAAGATGCAAATCTTGACCTATTCTTGGGAAATAAGGCAGGGCAGGTGACTGAGGTGTTGGTGGAGGAGCACTTTGGGGCCAGCGACCATAATTCTATTAGATTTAAAATAGTGATGGAAAAGAATAGACCAGATCTAAAAGGTGAAATTCTAAATTTGAGAAAGGCCAATTTTGATGATATTAGGTAAGAACTTTCAAAGTCTGATTGGGGGTAGATGTTCGCAGTTAAAGGGATGGTAGAAAATGGGAAGCCTTCAGAAATGAGATAACAAGAATCCAGAGAAAGTATATTCCTGTTAGGGTGAAAGGGAAGTCCGGTAGCTGCAGGGAATGCTGGATAATTAAAGAAATTGAGGGTTTAGTTCAGAAAAAGAAGGAAGCATATGTCAGGTAGAGACAGGATAGATTGAATGAATCCTTAAAGTATAAAGGCAGTAGGAGTAAACTTGAGGAAAATCGGGAGGGCAAAAAGGGGACATGAGATAGCTTTGGCAAATAGAGTAAAGGAGAATCCAAAGGGTTTTTACAAATACATTAAGGATAAAAGGGTAAGTAGGGAGAGAATAGGGCCCCTCAAAGATCAGCAAGGTGGCCTTTATGTGGAGCCACAGGAGATGGGGGAGATACTAAACGAGTATTTTGCATCCATGTTTACTGTGGAAAAGGACATGGAAGATATAGAATGTCAGGAAATAGATGATGACATCTTGACAAATGTCCATATTACAGGGGAGGAAGTGCTTGATGTCTTGAAATGCACAAAAGTGGATAAATCTCCAGAATCTGATCAGGTGTGCCCTTGACCTCTTTGGGTAGCTAGGGAAGTGATTGCTGGGCGTCTCGCTGAGATATTTGAGTCATCGATAGTCACAGGTCATCGGAAGACTGGAGGTTGGCTTACGTGGTGTCACGATTTAAGAAAGGTGATAAGGAAAAGCCAGGGAACTATAGACCAGTGAGCCTGACGTCGGTGATGGGCAAGTTGTTGGAGGGAATCCTGAGGGACAGGATGTACATGTATTTGGAAAGGCAAGGACTGATTAGGGATAGTCAACATGGCTTTGTGCATGGGAAATCATGTCTCTCAAACTTGATTGAGTTTCTTGAAGAAGTAACAAAGAAGATTGATGAGGGCAGAGCAGTAGATGTGATCTATATAGACTTCAGTAAGGCGTTTGACAAGGTTCCCCATAGGAGACTGGTTAGATCTTATGGAATATAGGGAAAGCTAGCCATTTGGATATAGAACTGACTCAAAGAACAAAGAAAATTTACAGCCCAGGAATAGGCCCTTCAGCCCTCCAAGCCTGAGCTGATCCAATTGTACTGTCTGTCGGTCAATTCTTAAGCATAAAAAACTCAAAGGTAGAAGACAGAGGGTGGTGGTGGAGGGTTGTTTTTCAGGTAGAGGTCTGTGACCAGTGGAGTGCCATAAGGATCAGTGCTGGGTCCACTACTTTTTGTCATTTATGCTCCCATCCAAATCATTTATAGAAGAGGGTTAGTTAGTAAGTTTGCAGATGACACCAAAATTGGAGGTGTAGTGGACAGCCAAGAAGGTTACCTCCGATTACAAAGGGATCTTGATCAGATGGGCTCATGGACTGAGAAGTGACAGATGGAGTTTAATTTAGATAAATGCGAGGTGCTGAATTTTGGGAAAACAAATCTTAGCAGCACGTATACATTTAATGGTAAGGTCCTAGGGAGTGTTGCTGAACAAAGAGACCTTGGAGTGCACGTTCATAGCTCCTTGAAAGTGGAGTCGCAGGTAGATAGGATAGTGAAGAAGGCATTTGGTATGCTTTCCTTTTATTGGTCAGAGTATTGAGTACAGGAGTTGGGAGGTCATGTTGCAGCTGTACAGGACATTGGTTAGGCCACTGTTGGAATATTGCGTGCAATTCTGGTCTCCTTCCAATTGGGAAAGATGTTGTGAAAATTGAAAGGGTTCAGAAAAGATTTACAAGGATGTTGCCAGGGTTGAAGGATTTGAGCTACAGGGAGGCTGGACAGGCGGAGGCTGTTTTCCCTGGAGCGTCAGAGGCTGAGGGGTGACCTTATAGAGGTTTATAAAATCATGAGGGGCTTAGATAGGGTAAATAGACAAGGTCTTTTCCCTGGGGTGGGGGAGTCCAGAGGTTGAGGGCATAGGTTTAGAGTGAGAGGTGAATGATATAAAAGAGACCTAAGGGGCAACTTTTTCACGCAGAGGGTGGTACGTGTATGGAATGAGCTGTCAGAGAAGTGGTGGAGGATAGTACAATTGCAACATTTAAAAGGCATCTGGATGGGTATATGAATAGGAAGGGTTTGGGGGGGATATGGGCCGGGTGCTGACAGGTGGGAGTAGATTGGGTTGGGATATCTGGTCAGCATGGACAAGTTGGGCTGAAGGGTCTGTTTCCATGCTGTACATCTCTGACTCTATGATTAGATTCTCCAGAATGTAACTGCAGAAATAAACTGTCAAATCCCTTCAAAGTATTGTATTTCTTTCAATAAAATTTTCTCACGTATTCTTCCAAACATCAGAGGTTCATTCAGATTGAACCACTTGGTGTAATGTTTCAAACGCATTAAACAACTGGAAATCCTTGGACAGAGTAATGCAACTCATGGAAGTTTCAGAACGTGTTTGTCTGGGATTCTTGACACTAAGGAGAAAGTGAGGACTGCAGATGCTGGAGATCAGAGCTGAAAATGTGTTGCTGGAAAAGTGCAGCAGGTCAGGCAGCATCCAAGGAGCAGGGGAATTGACGTTTCGGGCATGAGCCCTTCTTCAGGAATGAGGAAGGTGTGCCAAGCAGGCTAAGATAAAAGGTAGGGAGGAGGGATTGGCGGAGGGGCATTAGAAATGTGATAGGTGGAAGGAGGTAAAGGTGAGGGTGATAGGCCGGAGTGGGGGTAGGGGCGGAGAGGTCAGGAAGAAGATTGCAGGTTAGGAAGGTGGTGCTGAGTTCGAGGGTTGGGACTGAGACAAGGTGGGGGGGGGGGGGGGGAAATGAGGAAACTGGAGAAATCTGAGTTCATCCCTTGTGGTTGGAGGGTTCCTAGGCGGAAGATGAGGCGCTCTTCCTCCAGCCGTCGTGTTGCTATGGTTTGGCGATGGAGGAGTTCAAGGACCTGCATGTCCTTGGTGGAATAGGAGGGGGAGTTGAAGTGTTGATCCACGGGGTGGTTGGGTTGGTTTGTCCGGGTGTCCCAGAGGTGTTCTCTGAAATGTTCCGCAAGTAGGCGGCCTGTCTCCCCTTGGATGCTGCCTGACCTGCTGTGCTTTTCCAGCAAGACATTTCAGTTCATTCTTGACACTGACACTGTCAAGAATGGTGCAATGAGTTGGGGCAACTTTCTCATTTTTAATGCTGCTAGAATTTTCACATGTTGAAATAACCAGCGAGTATGTCCTCAGGATTCCAATTCTGAAAGGGAGAAGGAATCTGAGGTTGTGTTCAAATTAAAGTCTTCAACTCTCTGTAAACAGGTCACCTTTGTCACTTAAGTGGTGATATAATTAAAGAGTTGTAGAGCACTGAAACAGACCCTTCTGTCCAACTCCTCCATGCTGACCAAGTTTCCCAAATTAAACTTCCCCACTTGCCTGTAGTTGGCCAATGTCCATCTAATCCGTCGCCACATATGTCTTTAAAATCTTGTACTATACCTGCCAACACAACTTCCTCTGGCAGTTCATTCTACATATGGACCATCCTCTGTGGAAGAAGTTGCCCCTTAGGTTCTTTTTTGTCTTAGCGTAAAAATGTGACCCCTAGATTTGAAAACCCCCAAACTCATGAAAAGATGTTTGTTATCCACCTATATCTATGCTCCTCATGATTTGATGAACCTCTAAGTTCATTCTCAACCTCCCCACTCCATTGGGTGAGTGGGGTTGTGGAGTGGAGGGGTGGCAAAGTCCCAGCTTCTCTTTATAACTCAAACCTTCCATTTCTGGCAATGGCCTGGTAAATCTTTATTGAACCATCTCCAATTTAATAATATCCTTCCTATAGCTGAGTGACCAGAACTGTACATAGTACTCCAAAAGTTGCCTCACCAACGTCCTGTACAACCTCAGCATGATGCTTAGTTCCTATACTCTGTGGTCTGAGCAATTAAGGTAGGCATGCTAAATGCCAACTTAACAGTTTGTAGATGACACAGTTGCTGATTGTTTAAAATTCAAAAATGAGCAACCATGCTGAATGACAAGGCAAAAATCCCCATTCCCGAGTTTTAAAGATATGTAGTTTATTCTTGGTCACATATCATTGTGTTTTTATTTTTGTACTGTGTCGTTTCTTCACTTGAAACATGATTCACCGCTCAGCAATGTCCCTGTAACATAATGTCCCTGTAACACAATGTAATGATGTGTTGCTAGGGTACACATGATCTTCAACATGCCATAGTCACAAAAGACTGGAATGCAAATCAAGTATTTTATATTAAGGTGGATTATTTATTGCAATCTTTATTGCTGGCTGTAGTACAAAGTTCACACTGGTTCTGGCTTGCCTTTTTCTGGACTCTGCAGAGAATGCACATGCCACATTGGTTAACATACATACCTCTGGACAAAATGAAGGCTGTGATATGATCTTTGAGGTGGCATTAAAAATCATCATCTTTGTGCTGAGCCAGTACCGATATGTTTATTGGCAACTCGACTATGTAATGTTTATTAAGAAATCAGCAAGTTATTATTTTTTGTTGGGGTACATTTGGAGAAATGTGGAGGTATAGTGTCCATGAGCACAGATGAGAGATGGTTAAGAGTGCACAGTCATACAAGATCTAAAACAATAATGTTTCAAAGAACAATTTATGTAGAGGGTTGATGGAGGAGAACTGTTCTTTTGTGACAAGTTCCAGGTTTTGCAGTCTTTACAAATAAGCTATTTTGAATTGACTCTTCACTTAAATTTTAAATATATTTGATGTTCGATTAGAGAGTGCATATCTTGTTCTAACTGCAAGGAAACCACACCTACTTCTACACAGCATATTGTAGAAGTGAACTGTCTTGCCTAGCTTGTTTGTAATTCAGAAATCTACTTAAAAATATCTTCTTCACCAGAGCAGTTTGGTTCTGTGCAATCCATACATAGTGAGAATTATCAAACATTTGGAGTTTGGCTGTCCTGACAATTTCATCAGCCCCAAAGGTGTTTTTTTAAAATATATGCAACATCTAGTTATTTGCATATATTTGAGTTACCAGAAGGCTTTGACAGGCATGTTTGGGCTCATCAGGATGCCAGACCTGTGGGCAACATGGTGGCTCCATGGTTAGCACTGCTGCCTCTTAGCACCTGGGACCTGGGTTTGATCCCACCCTCTGGTGACTGTCTGTGTGAGGAGTTTGCACATTCTCCCCACGTCTGAAAGGGTTTCCATTGGGTGCTCCGGTTTCCTCCCACAGTCCAAAGATGTGTAGGTTAGGTGGATTGGCCGTTCTAAATTGCCCACAGTGTCCTGGGATGTCCATGTTCGGTGGATTAGCCATGAGAAGCGATTTACAGAAATAGGCTGGGGGGGTGGGTTTCGGTAGGATGCTCTTCAGAGGGGCAGTATGGACTTGAATGGTCTGCTTCCATACTGTAGGGGTTCTATGTTTCTATTCGAGATGCTGAATAAATTGTCCATCAGAGTTTTCAATATCCTGAGCAATTGCAGTTTACTCAATATGACAGGTTCTCTGAGAGGTCCTGACCTGCATTCAGTGTAGTCTAATCTATCACTGTGCAAGGTCTGTGTGCAACAGAAGCAACTTCTGGAAGTTGTGTCCTTGTGCCAACTGGTGTATGCAGATCTTCAGAACAGTTTAGAGAACATTGGTCCCGATGCATCTTTCAGGATATATCTCGTCTCCAACTATCTGGAGTTTTACACCACCTTCATGGCCAGTGGTCTATAAGTCAAGGAAAATACAAAGAAGGATTCAATGCAGAAGGAGGCTTTTCAGCTCATAATGTTCTTTCTTTTTTTTTGATGGCTATCCCATTAGTTCTACTCCTCTGCTCTTGCCTGGTGCCCTGCAAATTTCTCATTTCAAGTGCACAGCCTTTCAAAAGCTACTTTTATAAATATATGCAATTAATCCAATGTAATGGTTGGGGTAGAATTTGGATCAATAATAATGTCATAACCCTGTTAGAGATTGTCAATGTTTAGAGAAGAAATACCAACAACCTGTAATGAAGCAATAGATCATGCCATAATATTTCAGGTCTGTCAAAAAAAAGTAAATTAACACGAGCTCGTAACAGGGAGTGGATATGCTGGAGGCAGGAAGAATGTTCCTGATGTTGGGAAACCACTGATCATAGTCTAATAATAAAGGGTAAGCCATTTGAGGACTGAGATGAGGAAGAATTTCTTAACTGTGGAATTCTCTGTCACAGAAAGCTGTTCAGGCCTATTTTGAAAATATATTCGAGAGAGAGGTGGGTGTGGCCTTTGTGGTTAAAGAGATAAAGGAGTATGGAGAGAAAGTGGGAGTGTAATCCTGCAATTGCACGATCAACCATGTATTGAATGGTGTCTAGATTAGAGTGTTGCTGGGAAAGCACAGCAGGTTAGGCATCCTGCTCCTCCAGATGCTGCCTGACCTGCTGTGCTTTTCCAGCACCACTCTAATCTAGACTCTGGTTTCCAGCATTTGTACTCCTTGTTTTTACCATGTATTGAATGGTGGTGCAGGCTCAGGGCTGATTAGTAATGAAGTAGGCCAATGTTCTGTTTCTATAAAGAATCATATTATAAACTCAAGTTTTGCTACCCATGTCTCCTGCCCCACCCCACCCCCCTCCATTCTCATTTGAAATCTTGAAGGCTCTTTCCCTTTTTCTTGGAACCTAAAGTTCCAGAATTGAGTTCTTTCCACCATTCCAACTATTGTCCAGGTGCAAGATTTTGTGAGGGACATTGTTAGCTTTTGACCAAGTGCCCCCTCCCAGTTTATCTACATCTCAATTCTAGATAACACAGCCCCAGAAGAGGCAACTACTGTGTAGTGAGTTAAATATCAATGAGCACTCTCTTAGCTCTATTAAACCCATTGCTTTGGTATCATCCAATATGCTGAGTACTTCCGGAAGTCCAAACACAACAAGGTCAACTGAATTTTGTAGAAGGATGCTCTTGCTTTTTATCTACCAGCTGAATAGATCCTCCCGCTTGGGTTTTCTCCTTTCCAAATTTATATACTGAATTCTGGGGCTCCGATGACCGGGCTGGCTGGATGACTGGGTTGTGATGCAACATAATGGGCTCAATTCTTGTACTGCCCCTGCCTTCTCATCCTCTCCATGCCTGAGGCATAGTGTTCCTCAAGTTGAACTCATCATCTAATGAGAGTGAGCATCCTGTAATTCTCTTGGATTATAATGACTTTCTCTAGCTAGGTAACTGCTGTCTTACTATCTCCCTTTCTAACTAACTGTTCACTGCTTAAGTCAACGTGAAGCAAAACCTAAATGTAACAAACTCCAAGTTTGTTTTATTTACATTCAAGCTCCAGTTGTTTATTTAGTTTCCCAACCAGATGCTACTTTTTAAAATTCATTTGGTGGGACATGGGTGTCACTGCCTGGCTAGCATTGATAGGCAAAAGTGAGGACTGCAGATGCTAGAGATTAGAGTCAGGATTAGAGTGGTGCTGGAAAAGCACAGCAGGTAAGACAGCATCCGAGGAGCAGGAAAATCGATGTCCGGGTTTCCTTGGGTTGGTGATGTCATTTCCTGTTCTTTTTCTCAGGGGGTGGTAAATGGGATTGTTGATAGAGTTCCGGTTGGAATGCCATGCTTCTAGGAATTCTTGCGCATGTCTCTGTTTGGCTTGTTCTAGGTTGGATGTGTTGTCCCAGGCAAAGTGGTGTCCTTCCTCGTCCGTATGTAAGGATACTTCTGAGAGTGGGTCAAGTCTTTTTGTGGCTAGGTGATGTTTATGTATCCTGGTGGCTAGTTTTCTGCCTCTATCCATAGTATCCCCATGTACAGATGAGCAAAGACATCACTTCGACTGGGACAACACCTCCATCCTAGGACAAGCCAAACAGACACACTCAAGAATTCCTCAAAATGGCATTCCAACTGGAACACGATCAACAAACACATTGACTTGGGTCCCATTTACCACCCCCTAAGAAAAAAAGAACAGGAAATGATGTCACCATTGGAAATGACATCACCAAACCAAGGCAACCCAAACACCAATGGAAAGCAGTCTACACCGCCAGTGCTTTATCCGGAGGATCACTAAAAATGTTACCTAGTATGGTGACAAAACGTCTGAAAATGAACCTTCCAGCTCAGCGAGCAAACCTACATCCAGCAGAATCATATGTAAAGTCAGTGAGTTTTGCAAGTACAGGCTGATTTGGGTACAGTATAATTTGTTTAAATACAGTTAGTAATTTGCCTGTTGTGAACAACTGAAGGGATATGCTGTTTGACATAATTGGCCAGTTTTGGAACATACAAGTTACATAACTGGCATCACACCAGCACTGAAATTCATAAAGTATGTTACACACTTCTGCGACACACAATATCACTTTTGGGAGAAAGTGAGGCCTGCAGACGCTGGAGATCAGTTGAAAATTGTGGCCCTGGAAAAGCACAGCAGGTCAGGCAGCAGCGAGGAGCAGGAGAATCGTCGTTTCGGGAATTCCTGATGAAAGGCTTTTGCCTAAAATGTCGATTCTCCTGCTCCTCGGATGCTGCCTGACTTGCTGTGCTTTTGCAGCACCCCTCTCTCGACAATATCTTTTTGGCTTGATGGCTGTATCCTATTGATGGCAAACTTCATTCTAATGTAGCTACTGCATTGCAGCACTACGAAATAGCAAGCTTAAATTGTTCAACTTTTGAGATACCTTTTGGCCTTCCAAAGGAATCTGAGGTAGACCAGAGATCTGAACATCCTTGACTGTTTCTACACAACCATCGAAGATGCCTACCGCGACATACTCCGTCCGCAGTTTAGAAAATCAGGTCACAATGCTGTGTTCGTCCTTTTGACTTGGAAATTGAAACTGAAACTGAAACTTGAGGATCCAGTGCAGAAAGTAGTAGTGCTGGTCTGAGGCAGCGGAGGAGCTTTGACAGGACTGCTTGAAACAATAGCTGAAAATGTGTTGCTGGAAAAGCGCAGCAGGTCAGGCAGCACCCAAGGAACAGGAGATCAGGAAAGAAGGGCTCATGCCCGAAACGTCGATTCTCCTGTTCCCTGGATGCTGCCTGACCTGCTGCGCTTTTCCAGCAACACATTTTCAGCTCTGATCTCCAGCATCTGCAGCCCTCACTTTCTCCTGCTTGAAACAATAGACTGGTCCGTATTCAAAAACCCAGCAAAATAATTGTGCCACTAATGTTCCAGACTTCATTAGCAAGTGTGTAGAAGACTATGTGCCAAAGAAGTTAATCCAGATGTTCCCCAACCGGAAACCACAGATGAACTGGGAGATCCATTGCCCACTGATGTCCAGGTGTGAGGCGGCCAAGTAAGATGACCATAACCTTTTACAGGAAATCCAGGTACAACCTCCATAAGACCATTAGAGATGCCTAGAGGTAATACCAGTCAAAGCGAGAGACCCAAACCGTTTGTGGTACAGCTTACATGGCGTAGCAGGCTACAAAGTGAAACGGAACAAAATAACAAAATCTATCCCTCCATGATGCACTCAATGCATCTTTCTCTTGTTTCGAACAGAAGGTCAGTGAAGCGGTGTCACCGGCTCTGACAGCCTCTGATCTGTTCCCTCAGTTACTGCGACATGTTAGATCAACCTTTTTGTGACTGGCTCATATGGAGTCAACAGCCATGCACTCAGGTTCTGTGCGGACTAACTGGTGGGAGCATTTGCTGATGTTTTTAACCCTCTTACTACAACTTAATGTCTCCATGTGCTTCAAAAGGACCACCATCATCCCGGTGCCAAAGAAAATTCGAGCAGATTGCCTCAATTGCTCCTGCCCAGTAGCGTGCTCTTCCACAATTTATGAAGTGCTTCAAGAGGTTAATCATGGCTCACTTCTACTCTAGCCTCCCAGCCTGCCTTGATCCCTTTCAGTTAGCCTACTGTTGCAACAGGTCCACTGAGACACCATCTCCTTGGCTCTACACTTATCCCTGGAGCGTCTGGTTATCAAGGATAGCTATATGAGGCTCCTACTTAAACTACAGCTGCACCTTCAACACTGATTCCAACCACACTAATCTCCAAACTCTGGTAACTAGGTCTCTGCTTCACCCCCTGCAACTGGATCCTCTACTTCCTGGCCCAAAGACTACAATCGGTGAGAATAGACAACGTCACCACCTCCATACCTCAACACCCAGGGCTTCACAAAATTGCATACTCACCCACTTACTGTACTCCCTATATACTCATGACAGTGCATGGCCAAGTTTCATCTTAGCTCCATCTACAAGTTTGGTGACAACACCAGTGTTGTCGGCCAGATTTCAAACAACAACAAGACAGAATATAGGAAAATGTGTACGCCTGGTGGCATAGTGGAGTAAAAGTAACACACTCTCCCTCAATGTTAGCAAAATCAAAGACCTATTCATTTCAGGAAGCAAGGTGATGGGCATGCCCTGTCTATATCAATGGTGCTGTGGTTGAGATAGTCAAGACTATCAGGTTCCTCGGAGTGATTGATCACCAACAATCTATCCTGGTCCACCTACATTGATCTTATGGTCAAGAAAGCACAACAACATCTCTATGTCCTCAGCCAGCTAATGAAATTCAGCATGTCCATAAAGGCACTTAGTGATTTTTATAAGTGTACCATAGAAAGTATTTTATCCGGATTAATCGCTGCTTGGTATGGTAATTGCTCTGCCCAGGACCATAAGAAACTACAGAGTTGAGAACATAGCCCAGTCCGTCACACCAACCTTTCATCCATTCACTCCATTTATACTTCTCACTGTCTTGGGAAGGCAACTAACATCATCATAGACCCCTCCAACCCTGGTTATCATCTCTTCCAACCTTTTACCGTCTGGTGGAAGATATGAAATCTTAAAAACTTTTCATAATTTAAATCCATGATTTGGGATGTGAGCACAAGAGGTATAGTTAGTAAGTTAGCTGCCATCAACGTTGGAGATATAATGTACAGCGAAGAAGGTTTCCTCAGATTACAAAGGGATCTTGATCAGATGGGCCAATGGGCTGACAGGTGGCAGATGGAGCTTAATTTAGATAAATGCAAGCTGCTGCATTTTGGGAAAGCAAATCTTAGCAGGACGTAATGGTACGGTTCTAGGGAGTATTGCTGAACAAAGAGACCTTGGAGTGCAGGTTCATAGCTCCTTGAAAGTAGAGTTGCAGGGAGATAGGTTAGTGAAGAAGGCATTCGGTATGCTTTCCTTCATCAGCGTATCGAGTACAGGAGTTGGGAGGTCATGTTGAAGCTGTACAGGACATTGATTAGGCCACTTTTGGAGTATTGTGTGCAATTCTGGTCTCCTTCCTATCAGAAGGATGTTGTGAAACTTAAAAGGGTTCAGAAAAAATTTTCAAGGATGTTGCCAGGGTTGGAGGATTTGAGCTAAAGAGAGAGGTTGAATAGGCTGGGGCTGTTTTCCCTGGAGTGTTGGTGGCTGAAGGGTGACCTTAGAGGTTTATAAAATCATGAGGGACATGGACCTGTCAGATGTAAAATTTGATTTTGCTTTTTGTGTACTTGCTCTGCAACAGTTATGTTGAATTCTTCACTCGCTGTGTTCAATTATTCTAATGCAATTTGTATGGTGTTATCTGCCAGTACTGTATGTATGCAAAACAAAACTTTTCACTATGCCTAGGTACATGTGACAATAATCAATCAAAATTAGACTTGGTGCTTTTCAGGACCAGACATGGCTGCCATCGGAACTTTTTGAAGAGTTTGTGATATATAGTCACAAATATAATCAGGATGGACATTATCCTGCAGGTCAACTTAAATATGCCCTACTTCAGAATTACATTTGCATGGGGTGTTTGCCATTAAAAGATGCTGTCATCATGCCAAAAGGGCATTTTGCTACTCCATTCAGATGAGTAATGTGGTATGAGTTTCAATACTGGCATGATGCCGGATCTGTTGGTTTCTTGTACCAGACTAATCAATTTTGTATCAAACTATATATTTACAGTTCAAGTCCACATGTTTAGTTAGAACTTCAGTCAACCACACTCTATGCAAGTCTCAACCATCTGATCAGAGGTGTTAGGTCCCCTCTGATGCAGGTGAGACTTGAATCTGGATTGCCTGTTTCAGAGGTAGTGACACTACCAATTACTAGCTCTCCCATTTGAACCTCACCTAATAGTCGGGAACCCTGTTCCTTGTGGACAGAAATAACGTATCCGTGCAATACTCCTGTTTCAACTCAACAAAATACGTGATAGCTACGCATGGCTACATATCTCAGGGCACTGCTCTCACCAATCAAATCACCTTGCACGGTCCAAAAATTAAAGATTAAATCTTTAAAGATGTAAAATATTCTTTTTTTTTTGGCAAAAGTTTACGTACAATATTTAAAATTCAGAGTTCCTTCTACAAAAGAAGATTAGTCATTGCTACTCGTATGTAAATTTGCACGATTTTAGTGTTTCAGAGTCCGTTCTCTTGTATGTCAGTAGTTTTCTCATTGTTTATAACTGTCTGGGATTGTTGCTGTATTGTATCCAGAATAAGGATTGATGCAGATTGCAAGAGTCTCAGTTGTCAATAAACATTATCTCTCAGAATCTGCTAACTTCACGATACACATGGACAAGACTTTACATGAAGGATCCAAATCAATAGATTTCTCAGTAATTCTGGTGCTTGTATGATTTCATGTTGACAACATAGACTATCTTAGTTACAGATTAATATTAACCACTTTTGTACTATGCCTCCAAATCTTTCTCTTTTGTTCAATACATGATTTATTTTGAAGAGAAAATGAGGTCTGCAGATGCTGGAGATCAGAGATGGAAATGTGTTGCTGGAGAAGCGCAGCAGGTCAGGCAGCATCTAGGGAACAGGAGAATCGACGTTTTGGGCATTAGCCCTTCTTCAGGACCTCCTGCTGCGCTTCTCCAGCAACACATGATTTATTTTGTCAGTCATCTTCCAGCTTCATATTCACTTTTAAGTTCATTTCTCGAAATCAAACATTTGATAGTGTCTCTTTAAGAAGTTCAAAATGGCTTCTTTTTGGGCGACCAATACGTTCCTCCTATGGTCCAAATCCTGTTTAACCATGTTAAGTATATCAGTATTTTTTTTTCACGTTTTCACAGAAAAAATTGATCGTCCTGATCCACCTGGTCTTTGAACATTTTCAAACATTTACATCGTTTTTATCCCATCCAGATGGAATTTTATTGAACTCTTTTCAAGCAATTTTGGTAGCTTTCTCATTTTGAACTTCCAATTTTCCTTCATTCCTATTACTTTGAGTTTTCCACCTTTTTTTTTATTACCAGCACTTCTGGCTTTTGAATTGCTATTTGAAGTTGGTCCAGTTGCCTGGGTTTCTGCAGCTATTATTTTTATTTCTCTGGCTGTTGCAGCACTAGCAGGTATGTTTAATTTGGAGTTGAATATCATTTAACTTTACTGAGTCACTCTGGGGTCTGTCCTTTATATGAAAATCTTTGATTTTGGACATTCTGTGTCACACACCCACTCCCTGCCATGATTATCCATTTATTGATGGGGCGACATCTTTTTGTTTTTGTTTTTGTTTGTTGCCAAATTGGATCTCGAGCAAACATCTGAAGTGTGGCATTCTCAAATAATGGAAAAATACTGCATTCCCAACAGTATAATTTCCCAACTTCATAACTACATGCTTAATGGATGTTGTAGAAACCAGGCCAGCAAAAACTAATCCTTTACCAAAGCGCAACTTAAATCTCCCCCTATGCAATGGAATTTATTCTCACGCTCTTGTTCGCTGTCTCGGTCGCTTTCTCGTCCCATCAGTATCCTTGACAAGTATAAGTGTGAAAGTGTAAATGCCTTACTAACAATGAGCTTTTGAGGTGAATTAGCATCCTATAGAACAGCAGTCCTTTAGGTTCTAATTTGGACAGATATGGAGTCCATTCCCCTTCAAATTAAAATCCTTCAAAAACTTCATACCTTCAACTATTCCATGTTAAAATATTTGGAGCAATGACTTTCTCACTTCCTTTGGTATAGATTTTTCTGGGAAAATTCATGAAGCAGATATTCAAAACCATAAATAAAACTGTTCTGCATAACGTTTGAGGACTAACGCAAAAAGCAATGCTGTTTTGTTATGAGAACTTAATTTCAAAGAAACACCTGTTGGGTGGAATAGAATTTACTGTGGTTGCTAAGTGGTTGAATAGATATTAGATGAACATAGCTGCTTGACTGTCTGCCTAGAAATATTAGACAATAGGTGCAGGAGTAGGCCATTCTGCCCTTCGAGCCTGCACCACCATTAAATATGATCATGGCTGATCATCCTTAATCAGTATCCTGTCCCTGACTTATCTCCATAACCCTTGATTCCACTATCTTTGAGAGCTCTATCCAACTCTTTCTTAAATGAATCCAGAGACTGGGCCTCCACTGCCCTCTGGGGCAGAGCATTCCACACAGCCACCACTCTCTGGGTGAAGACGTTTCTCCTCATCTCTGTCCTAAAAATGGTCTTCCCCGTATTTTTAAGCTGTGTCGTCTGGTTCAGCACTCACCCATCAGCGGAAACATGTTTCCTGCCTCCAGCGTGTCCAATCCTTTTAAGGATCTTATATGTCTCAATCAGATTCCTGTTGTTCCTGTCCTTCTTTTTCACAGGAACATGCCTGTCCTGCCCTCTAACCAGTTGGTCTTTAAAAGGCTCCCACTTGTCAGTTATGGGTTCACCTTCAAACAGCCAATCGCAATCCATCTTCTCCAATTCTCACCGAATTTGGTTATGGTTGACCTTCCCCCAATTTGACACATTCACCCGAGGTCCACTCTTGTCCTTATCCATAATTATCTGAAAACGTATGGAATTATGATCACTATTCCCACAAAACTCTCCCACTTAAGCTTTTATTGTCTGGCCGGGCTTATTTCCTAATATTTCCTTCTATGTTGGCAGCCAGTATTTTCTCCTCGTTCCTCTTTGCTTCTCTAATATGCTTTCTCACCTCCAATCTGAACCTTCTGTATAATTACTCTTTGGTTTTCAATTGTAATTTCTACCTGACCCTGTCTTAAGCATATTTTAATTTATCTTAATTTCCAGCTAATTGCCATCCGACACCTCTAGATTTGTTGGTCTGACCTTTCTTCCCTTTTCTTTTGATTTAATGCACTTTGTGTCTGAACCATCTCCACTTTGAAGGTAGCCCATCACTCAGTTGTAGTTTTTCCCTTTCATTCTAACCTGTCTGTCACAGCTCCATTGAAGATAATCCTTCCAACCATGACCTGATGGTTAAGACAGGCACTCATTAACCTGCCAAGAATCTACGCCATCTTCTCACTGGAGATGAGAATTGGAAGTGGGATATAACGAAGTTAAATTTTGAGGCTACCATTAGATCTAAATACGTCAGAATAGTTCATGTTAATTTGTCAGCTAGAGTCTGCAAAATTCCTGTTCCAAAGGTTTTGTTTTCCACTTGCTATAGTTTGGGGCTGTTGTATAGGCAGCTTTAACCTTCATTTACCCCCCTTCCCCCCCCCCCAAGAAATCTGAAAAAAGGTACAAATCCTACTTTTGCAGGAAGAAGTTACCAATGACAAAAAAAATTCAATGCATAAATGATGTGATGAAGTCATCTGATTTATAGACTCTTAACTTTCTATAATGTTCATTGAGACAATGACTGTGATCTAAATCACTCTTTTAGGACAGAGGTGGGATTATCTTCTTTTGATGGTTGTGAGACTTTGGAACACTCCATCTCAATGTGGTGGAAGGGGGAATGGTTGAATGTTTTTAAAGCAAAAGTAGAGGGATTCTTGTGAGAGGAATTGAGGGATATTGGAGCTTGAAACTTCGAGATCAGCCATGACTTACTTGAATGGTACATTAGGCTGAAGGAGCTGAATGGCTTATTTCTGTCCCAACTCATTGTTTGCATGTTGAGCAAGGTCATGTCATTGGTTGATTTTTGAATAGTAAATGTCCAGTTTCTTCTAATTGTTCTATTTATAATTCAATTGTTGCGTTATTCATTTTACTTTTTTCTCACTGCTCCTCCAAATCTGTTTTCCTGATTCCACTCTGCTCTCACCAAACTGCAAATCGAATGTTCTGAGGCTTATACTCTCCAATCATCTATGCATTGAGTGAGTCACTACAACTAGGCTTTTTCCCAGCTAAACTGTGGAACAGATCAAACCCAATTTGATTTTTCTGCTGGCATAGATAGAGCATGAAATTCAGGAACTTATTTATTTTTCTCAATTCTTCAGATAATTGAAATTTCTTATCACTCTCAAATCTAACCAGCATTGATCACCTTGTACTTTCTGACTTGCTTCAGCCTGTATCTTCTATCAAAAATACATAGCTTCACTATCTCTGACGAACTGAAATCGAATTCCCACAACTCTTCCGTTTCAAACACAATTTCCAGAAAGTTGATTTTTCTTTTCCCCCTTTTTAGAAATGCCAACACTTTACTTTTAGCTTAGCGGTTCCGTCTGCCTTCCAACCTCAAGTTTATCAATGTAACAGCCTTTGTTTAAGTACAAGAGTTGTCAGGTCATGTTACAGTTGTGTAAGACTTTGGTTCGGCCACATTTGGAATACTGCATACAGTTCTGGTCGCCACGTTACCAAAAGGATGTGGATGCTATGGAGAGGGTGCAGAGGAGGTTCACCAGGATGTTGCCTGGGACGGAGGGTGCTAGCTATGAAGAGAGGTTGAGTGGATTAAGGTTGTTCTCTTTGGAAAGGAGTAGTTTGAGGTGGGACCTAATTTGAGGCCAAAAAAATCATGAGAGGTGTAGATAGAGTGGATAGCAAGAAACTTTCCCAGAGTGGAGGATTCCATTACAAGGACTCACGAGTTCAAAGTGAGAGGGGAAAAGTTTAAGGGAGATGTACGTGGAGAGTTCTTCATGCAGAGAGTGGTGGGCTCCTGGAACACATTGCCAGTGGTAGGGGTGGGAATGATAGCATCATTTAAGATGTAACCTAGACAGATATATGAATGGACAGGGAGAAAAGGGATACAGGTCCTTTGAAAACAGTCAGCAGATTTAGATAAAGGATCTGGATCAGCGTAGGCTTGGAGGGCCAAAGGGCCTGTTCCTGTGCTGTAATTTTCTTTGTTCTCACAGAGATCTTTCTCTGACCCCTCTCTCCTTTTTGGGTAGAGCTGCTTTTGATGGGCTGGAGTTCTAGCTTGACATATGTCAAAGTCTTTCCTTTTGGTTTATATCTTACTGATGCTCTGCTCACCGCTGCCATCCACCCTCTGTAACCTTCCTGCTTTAAAATCGCACACACTGAATTTAGTAGGAGTCGTCGGAGTCAAGTCAGGATGTTTGACAGAATCAGACTGGACTTCTGCAAGGCCAATATTGACATTGAGACAGACAGACAGACAGACAGAACCTCATTGACACTAGCTAGAACAGAGGTGGGTGCAGCAAACTGTGTTGACTGTTAACATTTTTTTGGGATGTGCCGCCAAAACGTGGTGACAGGGCGTGGGGTGCAGTTCAGCTTCTGTTGCTTCATTTCTGTTCCCTTTTCCTATCCACAAATAAAAGCACCTGTTTGTGTTTGGGAATATCTCACTGGTTTCCTCTGTGGTGATTTCCTCCTGGCCAATGACGTGATGCAGTGGGCAATGGGGGACAAGGCAGTATTGACTTTGAGGGTATTCAGATAAGTTGTTACAACAGAAGAATGTATGTTAAACTGCAAGGAGGGTGAGAAAATGGGGTTACACACGTGAGGGAGTGCCAGATTGTCAGTTCCGTGTCATTAATAGCATAGGTGCTGTAACATGATTTTGCTGGTGAGGGGCACTGCTATTTTCTCACCTTTTTTTGTCCCAGTGCACAACAGCAGCATCACCCTCTTCCCCCCCCCCCCCAAAAAAACTGACCCACTCTCCCTGCCCCCGCAACCGCAGGAATTGCAAAACCTGCATCAACACCTGCCCCCACCTACTCAATCTCTGTCCAAAGCCCCAAAGGAGCCTTCCACATCCATCAGAGTCTTACCTGCATTTCCACACATCATTCACTGTACCCGTTGCTTCCAATGTGATCTCCTCTACACTGGGGAGACAGGACACCTACTTGCAGAACGCTTCATAGAGTCATAGTGTCATAGAGGTGTTCAGCATGGAAACAGACCCTTCGGTCCAAATCATCCATGTCGACCAGATATCCCAACAGAGAATTTCCGGAACACCCACACCAACCAACCCCACTGCCCCTCTCCCTTCCACTCTGCCAAAGATATGCAGGTGCCATTGCCAAACCCTAACTACCTGATGGCTGGAGGAAGAACACTTCATCTTCCACCTTGGGACCCTCCAACTACACAGGATCGATGTGGATTTCACCAGTTTCCTCATTTTACCCTCCCCTCACCTTATCCCACTTCCAACCTTCCAACTCATGACCTGTCCTACCTATACATCTTCCTTCCCACCTATCCATTCCACCCTCCTCTCTGACCTATCACAATTGCCCTCCACCTTCGTCTACCTATTGCACACTCAGCTACCTTCCCCAGTGCCATCCCCCTCCCATTTATCTCTCTACCCCTGGGGCTCATAAGCCTCATTCCTGATGGTGGGCTTTTGCCTGAAACATCAATTCTCCTGCTTCTCAGATGCTGCCTGACCTGCTGTGCTTTTCCAGCACGACACTCTTGACTCTGATCTCCAGCATCTGCAGTTCTCACTTTTTCCTAGCCTTCGAATCTAGTACAAGTGAAAGAATTTTGGGCAGATATCTGCTGAGTGACGAGTTGTCTAGGAGTTGCCAAGATAAGGTGGAATTGGACATGAGAAATGCCAAAGGGCCAGTGCAGGTAACTAAGGAGGCAAGTAGGTAAGGTAGAGTGAGAAAGCTTGCTAGGCTGTGCTGCAGGAAACCCCTCAAATACTTCACTGTAACTCTGACTTACCTGGGGGAAAATAGCATTCGCTTCAGCACAGTCTCCTACCTAGTGTTTTCCTGCTATTGGATGTCATTGCAATATCCTTTCCTCCATCCAGTCAACACACTTTTATGGCATTGCCTCATTGAGTTAATTTCAACTTTGATTGTCCCTTTGCATTGCCTTCTCAGTAAAGTCATGGTTAAAGGTTCTCCCTGAGGGGGGAGTCACTTAGCTTTGACTTTTAAAACAGGATGCACTTATCTCTAGGTTTCTGGGAAAAACAAGTGGTTTGCATGTAATTTGTTTGAAACTTTTTTGCTATCCTGTAATACGCAAAAATAATAATGTCCTAAGGAATATTTTCTGGTAAATACCCTTAGCATTACATATCACTTTTTTGAGCACTGTTGTCTTTGAGGACTCTTGCACCACATGTAGTCATTATTATAACAGTACCTTTCTCAGTATTGATGTGTGGGCAATGCAGTCATCAGTAGGGCTAAGCATGTAATATTGTAAACACCCAATTATCCCAACATTTGTGCTTTCTATTTTGCTTGACTGCATCTACTTCTGAGAAACGAAATTGGTTTAGAATGACAAAGACCACATGTTCACTATTATTTTGCTATCTCCCAAGACTAATTATTTCTCCTCTTCAAACTATGCCTTCTCATTTTGAAGCAATTTTTCTTGGTTAGAAGCTGCACTGCAGAACTTTTCCTCATTCTGTAGCCTTACTGTTAGACAGGTTCACACTGAATTTACAGCTCAGAATTAGACCGTTCAGCCCAATTATTCTGTGTTGGCATTCTTGCTCTACATGAGTCATCTTCATCCAATTCTGACAGTGTAACCATCAGCTCCTTTTTTCCTTCATGCGCTTATCATATGCTTGAATGCTCTGCTTTGTATTTCCCTCAATAACTTGATGTAATATATTCCACATTCTTCTCAATATTTTAGATAAAGTTAACTTTGAATTTCTTATTACATTTAGAAGTAACCATACTTGTATTGAATCTCATTAAGGATTCTTGGCAAGGTGGAGGAATGGGGGATCTTGCTGTCCATGTCCATAGATCCCTCGAGGTTCCCACCCAAGTTGATGGGGTTGTTAAGAGGGCTATGGTGTGCTGGCTTTCATTAGCAGGGGGATTGAGTTTAAGAGCCGTGAGGTTATGCTGCAGCTCTATAGAGCCCTGGTTAATTCATACTGAGAATATATTGTTCAGTCCTGGTCGCTTCATTGAAGTGTCCACATCCTTCCTACAGAGAGGATGCAGAGGAAATTTACCAGGATGCTGCCTGGACTGGAGGACATGTCTTATGAGGAAAGGTTGAGGGAGCTAGGGCTTTTCTCATTAGAGCAAAGAAGGGCGAGGGGTGATTTGAGAGAGGTGTACAAAATGGGCATGCATAGAGTGAATAGTCAGACTTTTTCCCCTGGTGGAAATGTCTATCACGAGGGGGCATAACTTTAAGGTGATTGGAGGGAGGTTTAGGGGAGGTGTCAGAGGTAGGTTCTTTACAGAGTGGTGGATGTGTGGAATGCACTGCCAGCAGTTGTAATATAATCAGATACATTAGGGACATTTAAGCAACTCTTGGATAGGTGAATGGAAGATAGTACAATGAAGGGTATGTAGGTATCGCTGATCTCTGGAATAGGATAGAAGGTCAGCACAACATAAAGGGTTGAAGGCCCTGTACTGTACAGTTGTATGACACATAGTTTTAAATAAAAAAAATCCCTATTCTTTGTATTAACCTGTGAAATAGTTTAATTGTCTGATAGCTAACCCTTTAACTGTTTAACTTCCAGAGAATAGAGCAAAATCCTGACGATACTAATGTTGGGAAGCTGTCCTAACTTTCTCGATCTGATGGATATCGCACTCCTCCCAGGTGTGTGTGTGTGTGTGTGTGTGTGTGTGTGTGTGTGTGTGTGTGTGTGTGTGTGTGTGTGTGTAGCATAATCAATTAGCTTTTCAGTTCTGTTCGTGCCCTGTTTAATGATTTTTGATTTATGGATCTGAACTCCTGTGTGTTTCTTTACCCCATTTCAAGAGTTAATTTTGAGAAGTAACATACATTGAAGTTAATTTGCCAATTGCATACCCATCCTATAAGTTTATGAATTTACAGCTTATTCCATACTTCCTCATCACTAACGTTTAATGACAGTTTTAACTGCTGATTCTGAAGTTGTATTTCACATTCCTGTCATTTGTGAGAGAAGGCACCTTGAGCCACTGCCACTCCAATGGGATTCTTCAGGGTCTCCATGTGGTCTAAAGCTTTGCCTGAGAGCTCTGATTTCTGAATAGATATCCGGAAAGGAAGCGTTAGCAACTAAGAGAAAAGACAAAACACACAACGTGAGACAAACTCAGGTCTGGCAGCATCGGTGGAAAGAGAAATGGGATCTTGCTGTGCCTGCCAAGCATTCTGGCTCCTGTTTTAGATTTGTTGCATTTGCAGGGTTTTGCATTTATTATAGTGGCAAAGATATACTGCAGGAGATGAGTGGCAGGTCAATGCGCTATAAATTGCAGATTGAATTTTCTTGCTTCAAAAATGTGTGGCGATAAAGCGAAGCCACTCAAAGTACCTCGCTGACAGGACTTTTCTTGTACTTTGTACATTTTATGCAGAAATGACACTAGTTTCAAGTTTGCAACCGTTTTATTTACAAGGGTTTAAAATTTCTCTACAATCTCAGAATATCTGCAGTCATGCTTATAGTTCAGGTTCTGCTAACTACTGTGATGGCTCTTTCTTTTGTTCTGAGTCCCAAAACTAGGCTTGTGCAGCCAAGCACAAGGGATAGACATAAGTTGTCAGACTCAAAATCACACTCGAAGAACAATGGAACACTCTACCATCTGTAATATATGTACTCTCTCGCTATGCCAATAATTGTAATAACAATCTGTTCCATTGGTATGAGCACTTATATTCAACATTCTATGACACTCCCTTGCTTGTTTTGCAATAAAGAGTGGAAAGGTTGTGAAAATGTGAGGTGGTTCAGCGTGTTATGCATGCTGACAGGAAGGAGCAGCGGATGCATTGAAAAGGCAGAAATTGTGATGAAGGCAATAGCAGATCCTGCATGTGCAATTTTAAGGAGCACGAGGCACAGTGAAATCTCTGGAGGAGAGCCAGTGAAGGAATAATGGTTCTTGGGTTAATAGACTATGTACAGAACTGGTAATTGGGTGTTATCAACAGAATTTGTCTTTGTACAAATGCAACGCATTCTCTTTAGAAAATACCAAGAAAGACTGTCACTTTGTGATGGCTGTTTTTGATTTGGAGTCAAAGCTACAAGTGTAGTTGGTTAGTTTGGAACTCCAAAAATAATTTAGTGATTTACATTTGCATATTTGTAAATGCTGATAAGCAAAAACTTAACTATAACACACAGCTATATCCTAGTCCTGTTACCATCAGTGAGCCTCATTAATCTAGTTTATAAACAAATGCATAAAATGTGTTTCTCCTTGGATCCTTGAAAATGACACATTGAACTCATGATTGCTTTTAGTTCTAGACCTTGCCTGTCAACTTGTACAGACTTAATTCAAACAAGTGCACAATGTATTCAATGGTGAAAGCTTTATGGTTCCATTAAGTTTTTGGCTTTTAATGGCTTGGTAGGAATGATTTGGAGATGCCGGTGTACAATGTTTAAAAATCATACAACACCAGATGAAGGAGCGGTGTTCCGAAAGCTAGTGTGCTTCCAATTAAACCTGTTGGACTATAACCTGGTGTTGTGTGATTTTTAACTTGGTAGGAATGGAAGGAGTTCTTTCATCCCAACTGTTACTTTTCTCCTTTCAGTGTGTATCTTGTTTGTGTAAATGTTTCTCCTTTTTCGCGCATCACTTTCAACTTCACAAGTTGATGCGTTGATCCTGGATGACAACAATTTGTGACATGATTTGTGGGATTTCATTTCAGGCAGAAGTAAACGGAAGTGACATACGTTGAATACCACATAATAAATGCATTGACTTTGTAAAATGGAAAACCTAAAATGAACCATGACACATAGCTATTCATTTGAATTTGCTTGTCATTATTCTAACGATTGACTTATCAGATGCTAGCTAGGGAAACATTGTGGCTGGAAATTGCTAGGAAAACAGTTGAAATGCTTTAGGAATGTCCTGAAAGCATCCCTGAAGAGATCAAAGCTCTCTGCTGACTGAAGTAAGGTGCTGGTTTGACCAAAATGAAAAAAGGTTATTTGGAAAAGCACCAACCTCATTGATAGGATGTGCAGAGGTGAAATCACAGAATTCCTCCAGTGTGGAAACAGGCCATTCGGCCCAACAAGTCCACACTGGCCCTTCATAGAGTAACCACCCAGACACGTTTTCCCTATCCGAGTACTCCTTATGTATCCCTGACTAATGCACCTAACCTATACATCCCTGAACACAAAGGCAATTTAGCTTGGTTAATTCACCTGACCTGCACACCTTTGGATTGTGGTAGGAAACCAGAGCACCCAGAGGAAACTCACACGCACAGAGTAGTGTGTGTATGGAATGAGCTGCCAGAGGAAGTGGTGGAGGCTGGTACAATTGCAACATTTAAAAGGCATTTGGATGGGTAAATGAATAGGAAGGGTTTGGAGGCATATGGGCCGGGTGTTGGCAGGTGGAACTAGATTGGGTTGGGGTATCTGGTCGGCATGGGCAAATTGGACCGAAGGATCTGTTTCCATGCTGTACATCTCTGACTCTATAACACTGCCTTGTACAACCCTTTTGAAAAAATCCAAGGACAACACCACCTCATTAAAGGAACAGCATTGTCACAAATTGAAACCAGGTCCCTGACCCTGAGAGGCAGCAGTGCTAGACCCTGAGAGGCAGCAGTGCTAGCCACTGAGCCATTGTGCTGCCCCACGTACATGGGCACACAATGCCCCTAGAAATTGGCAGATTTTGCACATTGAACATCTTACCCATTTCAGAACATGGTGGACTGGACGGGGGACAAGTCATCCTCCATCACTAGAGACTACTTGGAAAGAAGGTGAAGGGAAGATAGTCTTGTTCAGGGAGGGCTAACAAATTTTATATGTAAAACACACACTTTAGAATGTATTGCATCATGTAATGTCATTAAAGCTTTGCATATGAGTGAACTTTTGGATTTGTTCAATGTCGTATGGTCTGTTAATTAAACATATAATCATTGTGGAAGGCTAGTCAGCTTCTCTTATCCATCTTAAAAAAAGTAATCAGGAACACATTCATCTGTATGAAGAGAAGGGCAGAAATTATCCTTTAATATCAAACCAAAAAGAGTTGATTATAGATTTGTTGGAGAAGGTTATCTTTAGAATTGCCTCAACTATTTAACTTCCCATGGTTGAGTTATGTTATTAATATGCATCCAAATGCAAAAAGCTATGCTATACCAAGCATTAATTTGTGCTGTTAAGGCTGAAGAAGAGATCATTTAAAGAGTATGCCACTTTGAATTCAAAGTAACCTACAATGTTCAAATAGAAAGAAATGTATCTATGAGTACGTGGTGTTAGCATGCAGTTACAGCAAACGATAAGGAAGGAAAATGGAATGTTTGAGTTTATTGCAAGGAGAATTAAAATATAAAAACAGAAATGTTATTACAGTCAAATAGGCCTTGAGTTCACATCGAGTACTGTAGGCAGTTTTGATCTCCTCATTTAGAAGCAGTTAAGAAAAAATGCACTTAAAATGATTACTGGTGTAAAGTCATAACCTTGAGGGAAAAGGCAACTTGGGTTAGACTTAGATCCATTGGCATTCTGATTATTGGGAAATAATCTTATTAAAACATATAAGATCTTACGGGGGCTAGGTAGTGTGAATATCCTGAGGATGTTTCCTCTTGAGGTAAACTAAAACTGAGGGACATAGGTTAATTATAAGGGGGGCCTCCAACTTTAAGACAAGGAGGAGAATTTTGCTTTCTCACATTCAGTAAAGGCTGGAATTTTCTCCAGAAGGTGGTGGAGGAGAGTACTTAAAATGTTTCAAAGCTTTGTGGATAAAATTTGAATACAAAAGGGAGTCGAGGGTTATGGCATAAACACAGGCAAATACAGCTGAGACACTGGCAGATTCAGCTCAAAGGACTAAATAGCTCTCACTGCTCCTAACTCCTGTGTTTGTCAGTATTATACAGCATGTCTGTTGCTTTGAATCCTCACTTTTGGTCTTTTCCTGGAACTATTACTGTTAAGTTACTGACAAATTGGGGAATTGCTTGCATCCTGGCATCTGTCTGTAACCATGACCCTGCCTTTAGATATGGGACTGGAGAATGTCAATCTGAAATTCTCTCCAGCATTGAAACGAATGGTGTCACCTAGGGTGAGATCGCTTACACCTTGGAGGTAGTGACATCTCACAAGAACAGCCTTATTCTTGTCTGTGTACATGTGATGTAAAGTCACCATTGTCTTGCCAGACCATAATGCTGCTTTCCCATGGAGGGTGGGGAGGGGAGAGAGTGAGAAAGTGAGAGAAAAAGGAGACACCACACCTCTGGCATGGTGAGTGGTTGAGAAGGAGAGTCCTCAGCTGGTGTGGGAATTGAGTGATTTAACCAACCTTCTGGAGCTAACTAACCCCTGTCCCATGTGATGGGTGACTGAATGGGAACCATGGTTAGCATGCAACAGTTACTGAGAAATGGTAAGGTTAAGTGCAACAGATAACGGAGAGATGTTCAAAGAGTGTTTAATGGCAACCGTATCAAACATAGAGAGATTGGGAAATGGTCATGAGCCATGGTTTATTCTGGTCCTGAGGTTAAGCATATGACGAAAGCTTGATTTTGGGGGTTTTATCCAGAAAACCTTCTTATTGACAAATATGTCCCAGGAATACAGAAATGAGAGGAATGGTTGGAGGTGGATAATAGTTGGAGAAATTGAAAGGAATTAAACTAGGTCTTTTCAGAGGGGTTGATGATGACTTTGAAGAACCAGGGGCCATCCTGGAGTTCAATGACTGTTGATTATGTTGAGAATTAAGTTCAGGTGAAGCTCAGTGGTTAGGAATTGCTTTAGGGGTAGTGATAAGGCATACATGATTAGCATCATGGTTGAAATATGTTTAGTGTTAACAGGGAGCAGACGTGGAATAAAAACTCCGGAAGGGGTAAGGGATGAGGCTCGATTTTAAAAATCTTTGAGGCTTTAGTGGTGTCTCCTTTTTCATTGCTTTGTAACTAAAACATTTTACTATGTGCCAAAAGTTGTAATAGTTTGATTCCCATGGACAATTAAATCTTTAATGAAGTGCTCCTCTACAATAAAGGAAACTCATCAAGGTTAATGCACAATAAAAATATTTCCTTCAGTGTAATATATTCCAACGGAGAAAATTTTAGTAATTACATTTTGTTCTTTGAACTTACAAGTAATCTGTTTCAGCCAACTTCATTTAATAGATACTTTATATTTTAAAATTAAATTGTTTGAGTTTACATAAATGCATGGGTAACACATGGGTACTTTGAAGTCTATGCGATTAATCTGCTTAGCAAAATTTAAATGGGAGGAATTGGAGAATGGCCTACCAAATTCTATGTTTCAGTGTAACAATATAAACTGTTAGACGCTACCTTTTATGCAACTGGCCAATTAATTACTTAACAGACTGTTCTTTTAATCATTTAAAAAGTTAGTTTTTCAGAAATGAGCCTGCTTCATTGTTGTTACTTTGTCCCATTTAACAGGGGAGCAACTCTTACAATCTTAGATCAGAAAATTCTACTTGATGTATATTGCAGAAACCGGTCATTTGGCCCAACCAGTTCATAATGATGATTATATTCCACCTGAGCCGCCTCCAATCTTTTTTAAATTCTACCATTACATCCATCTCTCTCTGTGCTTGTCGAGCATCTCCTTTTAAAAAATATCTTTACTATTCAACCACTGCGTGCAGTGGGGAGTTCTACATTCTCTTCAGATGAATCAGTTTCGTCTGAATTGGATGTCTTAGTGACTAACTTTTTTATGTAGACTTCTGATAAGGTTGCACTGCACAACAGGCAACATTCTTTCTCTATAGCCATATTATCAATCGCTTCAGAATTTCAAAGGTCTCTATCAGATTTTCCCTGCAAACAAAAAGGGCTGAGGAACAGCGATCCAGCTGTCAATCTTTTCCTGATATGTATACCCTCACGTTGCCTGTATCAACCCTAAATCTTTTTCAGCATTACCTCTGGTGCATTATAGCAACAGAATTGCATGCAGTACTTGAGGTTTGGCCTCGGTGATGTTCAATACAAGTTTAGTATAACTTCCCTACTTTGCAATTCCATCTCTGTAAAGATAAAACCTTTTGCTTGGCTTGCTTTCTTTGTGGTCTTGCCAACTAGTGGCATAATGTTTAGTAATTGGTGTGTTTATTCTTCCATCCCACACATTATCGATCAGCCCACCTGTACCTTTTCAAGTAACGAATGACCTCCCTGTTCATTGTACCAAAAGGTACAATGTCATCTTTTTCACCTTTTTTTAAAAAAGCTTTTATTTGTAAATTAATTGCCTGTCTGCAAGTTTCTTAATGTTTTCCTGTGATTTGTTGTAACTTTCCTCAACGTTGAATATTCTCCCCAAATTTGGTGTCATGTGTAAATTATGAAATTGCCAAGGAGTCACTTTCTCCTCCCTGGAGGTGGGGAGAGAGTGGCAAGAAGGGCAAATCATTGGGTGAACTGGCCCTGGTTAGATCCTTTCTTCTCACCACCTCAGCTGTTATGTTCTGGGCAAGAAGGTTCATAGCAACCTTCTCACTGCACCACTAATTCAGGCTGCTCAATGGTCACTTTGGGGCTACAACTTACCAACTCCTTGATGTTAGTGGCCTTCCCAGGATCAGAAAGGTGGCAATATGAGCACAATTGAGGGCACCAATGGAGGGGGAGGCTCTTGCTTCCAACCCATCCCCCTCACACACTACCATCATCCTCCTGACACACTACCCTCATCCTGTTAGAAGTTTAAAAAAAGACATCCTTCTCACCATTGGAATCATTGAGGAGAAGACCTTACCCAGCACTCTTTGGGACCCAGATGCTGCTTGTCTCTAATTGGCCAGGACTTACTGGTGACCAGGGATGCCATTGCCAAGGCTATGATCAGTCAAATAACTCGCCCATGCTCACCAATCATCACTTAACAGGTGGCTTGGCATGAGGTGGGGTGGTTCCTCTTAGTCACACTTCAAAGAAAACTTGGAAAATTGAGCCTTAAGTTTTTGGTTTCTGAACAGTTGCTAAAATGTCGAAGGTAGAGAAAGCTCAGAATTTTGAAAAGAGGGTTGAATGTTTGAAATTCCAAGTAAAAGCTAAAACCTTGAACTGTAGGTGGCGGGCTTTAGTACCCAATGTAGTAAGAGTTGTCCATCAGGAGAAAAGGAACTATGAAGAGAAGAGGGATAATGCAATTAGGTTAGATGATCAGTGCTGAATACTCAAAGGCAGGGTGACTAAAATTGGAGAAATTCTTCAAATTGAAAGTAAGCCACCATGTGGATTGCAGATGGCAGACAAAATTCCTTTCAGCACTGTGTAAAACCCAAGTATCACTATCAGCCAGTTAATTGCATTAGATTTTGCTTCATTAAAATTGGAATATAATGCATGTAAGCTACTTAGTTTTGTGGTTGTACTGAGTCTCGTGTGACTTCACAAAATATGTTTTGCTTTAGAGAATAATTGCAAATGATTCCCTTGTCTGCTTTTCTAATATAGTCAGTTCTCCAGCTCTAATCACTATGGACATTTAGTCTTGTCACCTCCAATTCTTGAAGGCTTTACCTTTTTGTTTTGCATGACTTATAAATTCAGCCTTCCTTTCAAATACTTAAGTAGATTTTCCTCTTGTTTGTTCGCAACGCTTCAATCTTCTTTAAGTCTTTCATAATTATAGTCAATTCATAAGTTTCAGAACAGTGCCAAATCTAAGGGCCATTAGGATAGTCAATGAGGATAGCTGCAACAGTTTTCACTTAATAAGTTTGCAGAATGAACACCTAATTGGCAAATGAAGGTCAGTGCAGGTAAATATGAAGTGGTATATTTTGGCAGGAAGCATACTTATTACTTGGAAGGTGCAAGTCTAGGTAAGGTAGAGAAGTAAAGGCATTTCGATAGCTACGCCAATCACACACTATTGTAAAGCATGTTAATAAGTCTACTTTGAAGAAAATAGTTTAATTCCAAAATTTAAGCATTTGATATGTTTTCATACAATCTATTTTCCCATCCTCACTTGTGAAGATTGGGTCATGGATATCCATTGAATTAGTCAACACCGAGCCAAATACTGCAGTGGTTTGCCATTACCACCTTCAGAATGATTAACCAGGACCCTCTTCCATCCTTATGACCTGGCCATCAGGTGTATTGGAAGGGTTTGCCAGCTGATGATCGGTGTTCGACCATGTTATGAACATACCTACCTTGGCCAGCAAGTCCTAGTGTGGGATTAGAACTTGAAGCTTCTGGCACAGAGGGAAAGGTGGTACTACTCTACCCCAAGGTCTCCTCTTGTATAATCCATGTTGGCCTGCATTTCTGAAACGCGATGGGATCACCATTTCCAATCCAGACCAGGCTAAAAGTTGTCCCTGAACATTGAGGAGTTTTCTACCTGACCCTCCAGGCTCAGGGATCTCTTGGCTAAAGAAGTGCACACTGTGGAATTTCATCTTTTTTTAAAAAAGTAAAGTTTTCATAATTCTACCAAACCGTAGGCCAGCGCACTCATTTGAGGGATGACAGGTGGTGGTTTAACCTGGTGGACACCACATCTCAGGCGAGGTGAGAGATTGAAAAGAGATTATTTTGGGGTAACCTCTAGGACTCTGTAATTCTTGCCTCTATTTCAAGAATGATTCAACAGACTCATGGAATGTGAAATTATTGTCATGGATCCATCAACCACACATTAGGATTAAGTATGATTCAGAGGAATGGCCTGGCTGCATTCCAGTGGGTAGATTTATAATATTGCATTCCTTTGCATGCAGGCTCAGAGCTGTGACTGAAGAATGTTAAATGGCCACAAAATCTCCCTTAGTGTGCAGCAGGAA
Source organism: Chiloscyllium plagiosum (assembly GCF_004010195.1). NCBI lineage: Eukaryota > Metazoa > Chordata > Chondrichthyes > Orectolobiformes > Hemiscylliidae > Chiloscyllium > Chiloscyllium plagiosum. The sequence goes on from NC_057719.1 coordinate 78,404,819, forward strand.
GATCAGTGTCTGAAATAGTAAATCAATTATTCTTACATTCTGAAGCAACAAAAAATAATGACCCAGCTCCTTCAGTAGGAGTGCAACGTTATAAATCTACCCACTGGAATGCAGGTAGATAGGATAGTGAAGACGTACAACGCAGAAACAGACCCTTCGGTCCAACTTGTCCATGCCAACCAGATATCCTAAATTAATCTGGTCCCATTTGCTAGCACTTGGCCCATATCCCTCTAAGACCTTCCTATTAATATACCCATCCAGATGCCTTTGAAATACTATAATTGTACCAGCCGTCTCCACTTCCTCTGGCAGCTCATTCCATACATGTACCGCCCTCTGCGTGGAAAAAGTTGCCCCAAAAATCTCTCTTTATATGTTTTCCATCTTTCCCTAAATCTATGCCCTCTAGTTCTGGACTCCCCCCCCCATTCCGGGGAAAGTTGTATCTGGCACAATGGAAAATATCTGTAATTATTAAAGGATGAGCAACTTGGTTCCAGGACGTCACTGCACGAGTTCTTTGGTGTAATGACCTAGTCCCCACCATGCTCGGTAGCTCCATCAATGATATTGCCTCCATAATTAGGTCAGAACAGGGACATTCGCTAATGATTGCAGTATGTTCAATACCACGTGCATCTCCTCCGGTCCTGAAGCATTTTCCGTCCATGTTCAGCAAGGCCTGGACAATATTCAGGATTGGGTAGGTAAGGTTTGTGCCATACAAGTGCCTGGTTTTGGTGTTATCTCTAACAAGAGAGAATTGAACGACCTCACCTTGACATTCATTGGAGCTACTGTTACTGAACCCCCCACGCTCCCTACTGTCCTTTCCTTGCCATTACCATTATCCAGAAACTGAACTGCAATAGTCAAATGAACAATGTTGCAACCAGCTCAGCTCAGACGCAGAGAGTTCTGTAGTAAGTAACTCACCTCCTGACTCCCCAGAGTCTGTTCACTATATGCAAGGCAAAAGTCAGTAGTGTGATGGAATAATCTCTCCACTTGCCAAGATGCTCAATGGTGTTCAGGACAAAACAGTCCATTTTGATTGGTAATCTCTCCACTGACTAAAGGTCACTCCCCCCCATGACTGGTGCGCAATGAGTACAACAGTGTGTATCTTATACTTGATAAACAGCAGCAATGACCAAGGTTCCTTCAAAACACATCCAAACCTATAACTTCTACCACCTAAGAAGGATAAGAGGAGCAAACATGACAATACCATCACTTGCATCTGTAGGAACATGGGTGGAGCAGGTTTGAGAGGTTGAATGACCTGCTCCATTTAGGTCTGGGCTGATCATTGACCTGAATGCCGTTTTCTCACATTATATTTCCCCCACCCCCATTTTTTAATGTTAGGACATCTACAGCAATTGTTTCCAATTGATTTTCTCATCTCATCTGATTACTTAACAAAAAGTGAAAGAACTACAGATGTTGTAAATCAGAAACAAAAGCAGAAGTTGCTGGAAAAGTTCAGCAGGTCTGGTAGCATCTGTGGAGAGAAATAAAGGTTAACATTTCGGGTCTGGTACCCTGAGGAAGGTTCATGGGACCCGAAATGTTAACTTTGATTTCTCTGCACAGAAGCTGCCAGCCCTGCTGAGCTTTTCCAGCAACTTCTGCTTTTGTTTGACGACTTAACATGTTTGTCTTCAATCAAAATTCTAAATCTTCCTTCTCACGGATTAAATGTAAATATGACTCATATTAAACATGACTCTTTTATGTGCAGGTAAGTAAAACTAATAAAACATCTCACAGTGCACCTAGAGATCTCTCAATAAATTTGGAGGAGTTGATAATTTGATGTACAGGAAGATTACTATTTCAGGAGGTGACAGATGTGAAAATGCATTGGTCTGGCATACACAGACATTCTTCACAGAAATATTTGCCAAGGTACCCCAGTGTGTAAAGTAATCATCCCCCTTTTGGGGGAAGAAGTCTGATTCATGTGAAATTACATTTGCAATAGATTAAAGCAGAACTTAAAAATTAATAATGCCATTGTACAAAGTGCTACAATGCACAGTTTTACATCAACAGGTAGAGATAATAAAAAGCTGGATCAAAGCCCCGATTGTGTGGAGGATAAATTGGTACTAACTTCAGATGCAATCCTTAGGATTTTCTTTGGAGCTGTTTGCTGAAGTATCTCCAGATCATAGAGGAATTATACCCAGTTTTGAAAGAGAAGCAACACTTTTTTTTTCCCCTGAAGTTACAGCAGCAGCAAATTAAGAATGAATGCTGCCAAATTTTTTTGGAATATTCATGATGTAACCAAAATTGAAAGCATAGTTCGTGATGAGAATATGTTTCTGTATTCTACTGTCTTGCTCCATTAATTTAAACAACTTATTTTTTAAAAATTCTGAAACATAACACAATAGTTGGCTTTCTCATTAGAGCTTAACCTTTGTCTGACAGAACTTTGTTTCAGTTCCCAGCTCTCATCAAAATGAGCGAATGGGGTGGGTTCAGCATTATAGCCTCAGTAATTGCACCAATATTGATTGTACAGGCTAGCACCATTAAATTATACATGCTCCTTAATGTGGACTGTCAGTGTTATTACTGTGTAAAACTATTGGTAACATCTTGTGCCTTTACGTGTGCAGATAAATGTGTAATTTGGAAGTTGCTCTGTCTTCCTCTGGCTTCGTTGTTGGATTTTTCACCAATGGAATCGCTGCAGAAGTGAACTATTGTACAACACAAAACCTAGCTAGGCCTGATTTGCATCAAGAGCAACTGAGTTTTTGAAGTGGTAAATTATAATTACTTTACAACAACCTCTCTTGGCCTGAAAAAAATAATTATGACAAATATCATTCCATCAGAAGAAAATTGTTGCAGATCTTGGTTAAAAAATGTAAATGCTTTTGTGCCTTTTTAAAAAAAAAATAGGTTATCCCTTCATCCCATGCACAGAGGTACCTCGATTATTCCGAAGGATACGGACAGGGAGTATTTTGTTTGGATAATCTATGCCGGATAACATAATTAGTCACGCATCGGGACCATGCGATCTTGTTTGGATGATCCGAAGTTCGGTTAATCAAATGCCTGACAGTTGAGTTCCCTCTGTATATCTTCAAGCTTTTATTTTGCTTTCAGGACAGTAACATAAATGTAATTTGTATCTTGCTTTACCACCTTTTGAGTTTTTCCATCTGATTCCTTGCTGCTTTTCCCTTTCATTGGCCAGTACAGATGCCATGTAAAAGGGTCCAATTTCAATTTGATATTGGAAAACAATATGCTGGTGTTATGGAGCCTGTTAAATGTTAGAGAGTGTTGTTTTTTACAGCTGAATACTGATCGCCTTGCCACTTACTGCAAATTTGAATGATTGTACAAGGTGGGTTTTTTGAGATGCATGTTTGTACAATATTGATTTGTTCCTTCTGGCTGTCACAACCCCATATTCAGTTTATTTTCATCAGCATTTGTATTGATCTCGTCCTCAGGAAAGTATGTGGACTTGGATTGAATGTTCAAGCTAAGACTAATTGCTAATGCTGTTAGTATTTGAAAAGTAGCACCAGGAATCCAATACACTCACTTTAATGTATAAGTAAATACAACGATAATTCATTTTAAGATTGGGTAAATTCTTGCAGATTAGTGCTCTGTCAGAGGTAGAACACATCGTGGATTGATTTTTAGCATTGCTAATAGCACTTAATCTGGACAGATGCAAAAAAGTGAACTTTGCAAATAGATTATTGAATTTAATGGTAATTTCTGGCACACACGTCTTAGTGAGTTTTGAGAAGGATTGTAGCTCAGGTTAAGGTTCTGGATGTAAGTTTGCTTGCTGAGCTGGAAGGTTCATTTTCAGATGTTTAGTCACCATACTAGGTAACATCATCAGTGAGCCATCACTGAAGCACTGGTGTTAGTGACCATCTTTCTATTTGTGTTTAGGTTTTCTTGGGTTGGTGATGTCATTTCCTGTTCTTTTTCTCAGGGGTTGGTAAATGGGATCCAAGTCAATAAGTTTGTTGGTAGAATTCCGGTTGGAATGCCGTGCTTCTAGGAATTCTTGTGCATGTCTTGGTTTCACTTGTCCAAAAACCGAGACATGCACGAGAATTCCTAGAAGCCTAGCATTGTAACCAGAACTCTCTCAACAAGCACATCAACTTGGACCCCATTTACCACTCTCTGAGAAAAAGAACTGCCTATGGTGATGTCATTTGCTATGTCATCACCAACCCAAGGAAACCTAAACACATACATAGAAAGCGGGTCGCAAATACCAGTGCTTCAGCGGTGGCTCACTGATGATGTTACCTAGTGGGGTGACTAAACATCTGAAAATGAACCTTCCAGCTCAGCAAGCAAACTTACACACACGAGTCTGGCAATTTAAGGGCACATTAGGCACTGTACACCTCGGATGTATTGCAACTGAGCTGTGCCGCATCCAGGAAGGAATTGTGGGTTCAAGGGTAACCACCCAGATCATTTGAGGTGTTCCATTAATCACAACCTTAAAATTTATTAAGTGGTTACAACTCTCAAACAGCCAGGCCACATTGCGGACAGGTATAAATTTGTAAACTTCCTACATTGCAGCAGTGACTACACTTTGGTGAAGCCCTTTGATACATTTGCTGGCCATTAGAAGTGCTATGCAAGTGCAAATTGTTTTTAAGGTGTTCCCACTTGGAGCATGTAAAGCACCTCTGGAGTGTCCTTGGGCTATAATTGTCTGTCACGTGTCCTCCCTGTTAGTGGATAGTGGCATCTCCATTACACCTTTTAGGGCATGGGGCACCTGGAGGGTGGGTCAGTGTCTTTTGGCCCACTCCTATCTAACTAGTGAATGAAAGCATTGCATGGTTTGAGCAACGGAAGAAATGTCCACATGCAGATCTGGCAGATGCTAATTATTCTATTGAACCAGTGTCTCAATGACATGCCACCGCAGGAAGCAACCATGTTGGAGCCACAACATTGGAGATGACACATAGAATATTCTTTCATTAGTGTGAGCATCTCTGGCGGGCCCCATCCCTAGTTGCTCTTGAAGGTGGTGCTGGTCTGCCACCTTGAACTGTTGCAGTTCATGTGCTATAGCTACACTGAGTGAAGGGAGGGAAGTTCCAGGATTTAGGCCCAAGTGGCATTGAAGGGACAGTGATGTATTTCCAAGTCAGGATAGTGAGTGGCTTGGAAGGGAACTTGTAGGTGGTGGTGTTCCCATGTATCTCTGACTTGTCCTTCTATATGGTTGCGGTTATGGATCTGGAAATTTCTGGCTAAGTAGCCTTGGTGATGATACAAACTTGCTGCCACTTTTTGTGTTAGTGATGAGGGGAATGAATGTTTGTAGGAGTAATGACCATCAAACAGTAAACAAAAATAAGCCATTGTCCTACTTTGACATGGATAGTGTCAAACCTAAGTGCTTTGGCAAGTAGGGAGTATTTCATAATACTCCTGATTTGCACCTTGTAGATGGTGGACAGGATTAAGAAAATCAAACTAACTTGCTGCAGGATTCCTAGCCTCTAAGCTGTTCTTGTAGCTATTTGTATTTTAGTGGCGAATCTAGTTCAGTATCTGGTCAATGATAACCTCCAGGACATTGATAGTGGGGTTTCTAATGGTGGTAATGCCTTTTGAATGACAAGGGTTGTTGTTTTGATTCTCTTTTGTAGGAGACTATCATTGTCCAGTAATTGAGAGATGTGAAAGTGATTTGCCACTTTTCAATTCAAACCTGGATATGATACCAGTCTTGCTGCATTTTGTCACAGACGGTTTGTTTGTTTGTTTCAGTTCTGAGGGTCATGAATGATGCTGAACCTTGTACAGTCATCAGTGAACATCCCATTTCTGACCTTATGGAGGGTTAGTGACTAAGCAGCTGAAGAGGTTTTGGCCCTTGGACACTACCCTGAGGAACTCCTGCAGAGATGTCCCGGTTGTTGACCTCCAACAACCACAACCATCTACCTTTCTACTAGATATGAGCAAACTGCTCAGCTCTTTTGGTCCAGTCTGCCTGTCATCTGAAGCGCCTTTACCACATATATTTCTGTTTGCCTGTTGTAAGCGCTGATTTTCGTGTGTCTGACCTAATCTGCAGGATCTGTCCCTCAGTCTAATTTTTCAAGTTTCTTTACAGTTCTTAAATGCCTGTGCCTTCTCACTGCTTTAAAATCTGCTTTGGAAGCCTAAGATTAAACCACTCTGTGTATATCTGGCCAACTGAAATTCAGGCTGTTCTTCCTACTCCAAGGTTCTTGCTTCTTGGTGCTGATGTTCTCTCTGGAGTGTGTGGGCGACCCTTCTGATTTGAGTAACCTCTTTTAACTAGTTACCTGGGTCATTCCCAAGCATAGTGGCTTAACAGCAGTTTGATGTAGGTTTCACCATGTAAATTGAGTTTCTATCATGGGAAACGTTGCACAAAATATGGAGTCTTGGGATTGAAGGTGGTTTTAATGGTTTGGATCAGAAATTGGCTAGCTGAATGAAGACATAGGGTGGTGGTTGGGAAATGTTCATCCTGGAGGTCAGTTACTAGTGGTGTGCCACAAGGATCTGCTTTGCGGCCACTGCTGTTTGTTGAATGTGGGCGTAGAAGGATGAGTTAGTAAATTTGCGGATGTCACTGAGATAGGCAGAGTTATGGATAGTGCGTAGGATGTTGTGGGTTACAGAGGGATGTTGATAAGATGCAGAGCTGGGCTGAGAAGTGGCAAATGGAATTTAATGTGGAAAAGTGGGGTAGTTCATTTTGGAAGAAGTAACAGGGATGCAGAGTACTGGGCTAATGGTAAAATTCTTGGCAGTGTAGATGAACAGAGAGATCTGTGTCTAGGTGCATAGATCCTGAAAGTTGCCACCCAGGGTTGATAGGGTTGTTAAGAGGGCATGCGGTGTGTTGGTGTTTATTGGTAGTGGAATTTAGTTTCGGAACCATGAGAGTCATGCTTCCACTGTACAAGACACTGGTAAGGCCGCACCTGGAGTATTGCATACAGTTCTGGTCACTGCATTATAGGAAGGATGTGGAAGCTTTGGAAAGGGTTCAGAGTAGATTTACTAGGATGTCGCCTGGTATGGAAGGAAAGTCTTACAAGGAAAGGCTGAGGGAACTAAGGTTGTTTTCGTTGGAGAAAACATTGAGAGGTGACTTAACCGAGACATAAGATAATCAGAGGGTTAGATAGGGTGGACAGTGAGTTAAGTTAAGGGGTGATAGATTTAGGACAGGTATCGGGGGCAGTTTCTTTACTCAGAGTAGTAGGGGCATGGAACAGTCTGCCTGCAACACTAGTAGACTGGTCAATGTTAAGGGCATTTTAATTGCGCATTGGACGTACATATGGATAATAATGGAACGGTGTAGGTTAGATGGGCATCAGATTAATTTCATAAATCGGCGCAACATCGAAGGCCGAAGGGCCTGTACTGTGCTGTAACATTCTATGTTCTATAAGGGTGTTACAAAAAGGGATGTTATTTCTGTATTGACTGAGCTGACCCTAGTAACCAGGCTGTCTCAAAAACAGTTTAACTGAAACTCTGTTCCATTGTTCCATCCGAAACCTTGCAGTATTGTTTCATCAAACAGCCCATTCAGTAGTCAATCATGGTGAATGGCTTGCATATCTGTCTGGCTTGATCCAATTTGACAGTGAACGCTGCAAGCTTTCTGGCTTGAATATCACAGTTCCACTGCCTCATTAACACCTATCCAATATAGTCAATCAAATTAACTGGTTTGCATATGAGAGACAGGCCTGATTCAATTTCCAGTGTGCTATTCAGTTGGCCAGTTTGACCAGCATGCTGTTCAGCTGGCCAATCTTTTTAGTGTCCCAAAAGAGCTGCTGTTTTATTTAGAAGGGACATTCCGCTACCGACACAATGACCTTCCATTATTTCATTAATGGCCAAGTCTTGAGTCGTCATCTCTACTAGGCTCAGCAATGGTCAGTTCTCCGACTGAGTATACTGGAAAAGCACAGCCGGTCAGGCAGCATCCAAGGAACAGGAAAATCAACGTTTTGGGCAAAAGCCCTTCGTCAGGAAGGAGGGCTTTTTGCCTGAAACATTTTTTTTCCCCCTGCTCCCTGGATGCTACCTGACCGGCTGTGGTTTTCCAGCACCACACTCTTGGCTGTAATCTCCAGCATCTGCCGTACTCACTTTTGCCTAGTTCTCCAACTGACTTGAGTGTCAGAAACCTCTGGTGTTTCTTTCTTCCTGTAGCTGCAGGTCCACAACTATGCTGTGTTCATCAAAACGTGACTCCCAAACAACTCCAGTTGGAGTACCCACTGAGGCGAAATGTCTCTGCCCTGATGGAAAGTGAGGTGAAGCTGTGACTGTGGAATCTCTGAGCCCTGCGGCTGTCCCCCTCAGAAGTGTGGTAGAAGTGGGCCTGGAGCTGGGGGTTTGCCTTCCCTTCCTGTGGAGTGGGATCAGTAGTACAGAAAGACATTAAAGTTTGACAGTGTTGTGAACCACCACCCTGACTGGAGGTTCTTTTAACACATTGGTGCTTAATGTGCAGCTAAGAGTAGCGGGATTGGAGGCTTTCTAGCTAGACTGCTGGAGATGTCCAGTCTCCTCTTCAGTTATGACCATGTTGCCCTTTATTATCCTGGATAGTCTTCAGGAGATCCTCCTGGGGAGACTTACAAAGCAACTAGTCTGGGTAATGTGATAACTATCTGACTGTGTGCGCGATGTGTAGGGCGTAGTTTCTGCCTTAGTTATGTCCTCGAATAAAAACAGAGTGCTTGAGAAACCCAGCAGGTCTGGCAGCATCTGGGGTGAGAGAAAGAGTTAATGTTTGAGTCCAGTGATCATTTGTCAGAGCAGGAACTGAATGGAAATCCTCAGGTGAGTTCTGACAAAGGGACAATGGAATCTAGACATTAACTCTGTTTTTCACTCCTCAGATGCTGTGAGAATTTCCACTTACATTTCACGTTTCCAGTGACCCTCCGTTCCAAGTCCCTAAAGTAGAAACCCAGTGACTTGTGTACAAGGCTGGAAATGTAACTAGCTATTGTGAGGATGTGTAGTCCTGAAAGATTTAACATCACTGCAAATTAAAATAAAAAGTCTTTCTAAAGGATATTTGACTTTCTTTAATAGAAAAGAATGGTGAAGTAGAGTCTCATGTCTTTCACTGTTGGGAAGGGACAGCAATTGCATGGAGAAAATCAGGATTCCAGTGTGGATGTAGAAGTTTGCTTTTATTGGAGTATTATTTTAATGCAAAAACCTTAGTCTAGCATTGCTTAACTAACAGCCATTGATAAGTGTTAAGAATTGCTCTAGCCTTTAACTGAAACTACTTTGACTCCTTGATGAATGGTCTGAAAGGATATAAAATCTGTGCTTTGCAAATCTATCCATTAAATTCTTACAGAGCCAGACTGTTATAAGCCACATTAGCAATGTACTATTGCCATTTAATCTGCTTTAGAATAATTTTATTACCTATTACTGGAAAAAGTCCATTTATCAATAGTATTTTATGCTCATTTATGTTTACAAGAGAGAGGTTATCACTTCACATTCATAAATGACCTTCATTGCAATTAAAGATTTAGAGACAAATCTGAATAAATGCATGTACGTGATAAACCAGCAAAAACGAGCCATTGAATCAATTTCTTTTCATTCCAAGTAATTCTAGAAACTGTTTGAATATTTCTACCTCTGGCATATACAGTCTTTGGTACAACAGCTGAGACTTTGTGTGGGCCCATATACTTTGAAGTATCCAGTGCACCTAACCACTAACGTAACTACTTAATATTACACAGTGAATGAAATTTCCTGGACAAGAGCATCTGTGATGAGAGCCTGTAGAGGGGTCAAGATGAATTCTGCATTTGACACTTCTGGCTGAAGGTCAGCATGAAAGTTTTAGCCCTGTTCTCTGCACTCACATTCTAGCCAATGCCTTTGTTGAGGATGGAGATAATCATGGACCTTTGTCCTTCTGCTAGTTGTTTAATTGTCCCCTATCATTCACAATTGGATCTGGCAAGATTGTAGAGCTTTGACCTGATCTGTTGGTTGTGGAATCACTAAATTCTATTGGTAGCATGCTCGCTCCACTGTTTAAGCATTGTTGTAACTTTACCAGGTTGCTACCTAATTGTTAGGTATGTCTGGTTTTCCACGCCCCTCTCTGAACCAATGTTTGTCCCCTGACTCTCTTTTTTGCAGTTGATAGTGTATGTTCTTGCATATCCTCAATCTATCAATAATGGTGGATAATTCCACTGCTAATGCTCTATTGCACCTCCTGGATGTCCTGTTTGAAGCTGCTAAGGCTGCAGTGAATCTATGCCATTTAGCAAGGTGATAGCTTTCTAAAGATGTATCGATTTCCCTCATGGGATGTGGGCATTGTTAGACATTCAGCAATTGTTGCCCATCTCAAGTTGCCCTTGAAGGTGGTGATGAGCTACCTTCTTGAACTGCTACTATCTGCTGTAGATAGACGTACAATGTCCTGGAGCAGTAAATTCCAGGATTTCAAACCAGCAACAGGAAAGGAATTTCCATGTCTCTGTGGTGAGTGTCTTGGAGGGGAGCTTGCAGATAGTGGTGTTCCCATGTATCAGCTTATTCCTGATGAAGGGCTTTGGCCTGAAACGTCGATTTCACTGCTCCTTGGATGCTGCCTGAACTGCTGTGCTCTTCCAGCACCACTAATCCAGAATCTGGTTTTCAGCAACTGCAGTCATTGTTTTTACCATGTATCAGCTGCCCTTGTCCTTCTTGATAAAGTGCTCGTGGGTTGGCAAGCTGCTGTCTAAGGACCTTTGGTGAATTCCTGCACTGCATCTTGCAGATGGTACGGAGCGTCAGTGGTGGAGGGAGTGGATGCTTGGGGATGCGGTGCCGATCAAGTGTGCTGCTTTGTATTGGATGACGTCAGGCTTCTTGAGTGTTGTTGGGGCTGCCCTCCTCCAGGCAAGCGGGAGTATTTCACACTCTTGCTTGTGTATGGCTTTAAAGAGTCAGGAGATGAGTTACTCACCACAGCATTCCGAGCTTCTGACCTGCTCTTGTAGCCACTATATTTAAATGGTGAGTCCCATTGAATTTTTGGTCAATGGTAACCCCCAGGATATTTACAGTGTGGCGATCAGTGATAGTAGCAGTATTGAATCTTAAGGGGCCATGACTCTATTATCTCTTAATGGACTTGGGCGTAGCCTGGCATTTGTATGGCATGGATGTTACTTGCCACTGGTCATCCCAAACCTGGAGGTTGTCCCGATCTTGTTGCATTTGAACATCGACTACTTCTGTACCTGAGGAGCCATGAATAGTGCTCAACATTGCAACCATTGGCGGACATCCCCAATTTGACCTTATGATGGAGCATAGGTCAATGATGAAACAGCTGAAGATGATGGTTGGACCTAGGACACCACCCTGAGGAATTCCTGCAGAGATGTTCTGGAGCTGAGATGACTGACCTCCAAGAACCACAACCATCTTCCTATGTGCCAGGTGTGACTCCAACCAGTGCAGAGTTTGCCCCCCCGATACCCATTGATTCTAGTTGTTAGGGCTACTTGATGCCACTCTGTCGAATGTGGCCTTGATGTCAAGGGCTGTCACTCTCACCTCACCTCTGGAATTTAGCTCTTTTTTTTTGATTGTTTGTTTGAACCAAGGCTGTAATGAGGTCAGGAGCTGCGTGGGCCTGGTGGACCCCAAACTGGGCGTCACTGAGCAGGTTATTATTGAGCAGGTGTTGCTTAATGCACCTTCCATCACTTTACTGATGATCTAGAGTAGACTGGGGCAGTATTTGACTGGATTGGATTTGTCCTTCTTTTTTGTGTACATGACATAGCTGAACACTCTTCCACATTGTCTGGTAGATGCTAATGTTGTAACTATCCTGGCTGGGGGTGCGGCACGTTCTGGAGTACAAGCCTTCAGTACCATTGCTGGAATGTTGTCAGGGCCCATCGCCTTTGCAGTATCTGATGCCTCCAACCATTTCTTCATGTCATGTGGAATTAATTCAGTTGTCTGAAGACCGGTATCTGTAATGCTGGGGACCATGGGTGGAGACTGAAATAATGACTCACAAAACAATGGAATGAAGATTGACTGTTGTTTCATTATGTGACTGTGCAGTGGTCACTCTAATCAATACTGTCATGGATAAGTGACTCTATGGCATGTACATTGATAAGAACAGTGTCAATACATTTTCCTCATTTTGGTTCTCTTATCAATCAGGAAGCTTTGATCTTCACGCCAAGTGAGTAGCAATGTAACCAAACTGCTCTTTGTGATAGACATTGAACATTGAAGTCTCCCACTCGGAATACATTTATGCCCTTGTTAGGCTCAGTGTGTCTTCCAGGAGATGTTCAAAATGGATGAGTAGTGATTCATCACTGAAGGAGAGTGAAAATGCTAATTGGCAAGAGGTTTCCTTGCCCATCTTTGATTTCATATCAAGAGACCTCATAGGATCTGGAGTCAATATTGAGATCTCCCACTGTATACCATTTTCCATCACTTCTGGTTCCATGCTGCTGATTGGAGTAGACATACCCAGGGATGGCAATAGAGTAATTGGGGACATTGCCTGAAAGTTATGACTATAACTCATTGTTACTTGATTAGGTTATGGGGTAGCTCTCCCCATTTTGTGAAATGTCTCCAAATGTTAATTGTTAATGTTTTACTCTGTGACATAACAGTGCCAGTTATACAATATGGACTGAAGATGGAAATCTTTACAATAGAGTTAATGACCAAGTTAAATTTAGTAAATCTGACCTCAATTGCTGCTGTTTGCACATGGAAACAAGTAATGGTTGACATCTTGTCAATGTACAGTAATTGACAGCAATTCAAGATAAGGGTGCATGGAATTTAATGTTACTGAGAATGACTTTGCAGGATCACCAAAGGTAAAATATGCCTTTTTCTGTCCCTATTACTTAGGTTAATATGATATGGTATGTTTGTTTTTTTAACTAATAACTATACAGAGTCAGCCACATTATTGATGCTGTTCTAAACTGTAAGCCCAAAATTTGGCTGTTTTCAAGTCTTCTCAGGTTTTGCACTTGGGAACATCTGCATTTTCATAAACCAGTCTGTAAACTTTGGAGGTTCCGCACAACGCACAAGTATGGTATAAAGGCAGGTTTGAGCTGAATTGGAGTTGTTGCAGTTTGTGATACATACTAAGAAGAGTGCACTATATGTAAAATGAATCCATCTCAGCAAGGAACCTTTGGTCATTTGATGAGATGAATGCTTTACTGCTGGCTGCAAAAGTGAATGGTATAGCATTACTTACACAGACCAAAAGGCTAATCCAGCTGCAGTTTCAATGTACATAGGATGTGGTTTTAACCAGAGGTGGTATATCATGTTAAACCTTGTTGAGGCAGAGACACAGACACCGATTTTGGTTTGGCTTGTATTAAAGCATATCTATCCATCTTTGTATAATAAATTCACTGCAGCATTATTGTGTTTGCAAGGAAGAATCCATTTGTAATGGTCTTTTTGCCTTTCTTGGTGCAGTAAAATCAAGACTGCCATCTGACTGATTTCTGTTATACATCGTAGAGTCATAGAGAGGTACTGTGTGGAAACAGACCCTTCGGTCCAAATCGTCCATGCCAACCAGATATCCTAAATTAATCTAGCCCCTATTGCCAGCATTTGGCCATACTCCCTCAACCCTTCCTATTCATATACCCATCCAGATGCCTTTTAAATGTTGTAATTGTATTAGCCTCCACCACTTCCTCTGGCAGCTCATTCCATACATACACCACCCTCTGCGTGAAAAGGTTGCCTTTTATATCTTGCCCCTCTTACCTTAAACCTGCGCCCTCTAGTTTTGGACTCTGCTCCCCTGGGAAAAAGACCTTGGCTGTTCACCCTATCCATGCCCCTCATGATTTTATAAATGCCCCCTCTAGAAGGTCACCCCTTAGTCTCTGACACGCCAAGCAGAATAGCCCCAGCCTATTCAGCCTCTCCCTATAACTCAAACACTCTAACCCAAGCAACATGTATGAAAATCTTTTCAGAACTCTTTCAAGTTTCACAGCATCCTTCCTATAGCAGGGAGACCAGAATTTAACACAATATTCCAAAGTGGCCTAACACACTCTGGTAGAGTCGCATCATAAAACCATAGAGATGTACAGCATGGAAGAAAACACTACAGTCCAACTCGACCATGCCAATCCGATATCCTAACCTAATCTAGCCCCAGTTGCCAGCATTTGGCCATATCACTCTAAACCCTTCATATTCATATACTCCTCCAGATGCCTTTTAAATGTTGTAATTTACTAGCCTCCACCACTACCTCTGGCAGCTCATTCCATACCCTTTCAATTTTTGTAATATTCTTTTGATAGGAATTTGCACTGTTGGAATTTGCACGCAAATTCCAACAGTGGTCTAACCAATATCCTGTACAGCCGCAAATGACCTCCAAATTCCTAAACTTGATGCGCTGACCAATAAAGGAAAGCATACCAAACGCCACCTCCACCCTCCAGATGCCTTTTAAATGTTGTAATTTACTAGCCTCCACCACTACCTCTGGCAGCTCATTCCATACCCTTTCAATTTTTGTAATATTCTTTTGATAGGAATTTGCACTGTTGGAATTTGCACGCAAATTCCAACAGTGGCCTAACCAATATCCTGTACAGCCGCAAATGACCTCCAAACTCTAAACTTGATGCGCTGACCAATAAAGGAAAGCATACCAAACGCCACCTCCACTATCCTCTCAACCTGCGACACCACTTTCAAGGAGCTATGAGCCTGCACTCAAAGGTCTTTGTTCAGCAACATTCCCCAGAACATTACCATTAAGTGTAGGAGTCCTTCCATGATTTGCCTTTCCAAAATGCAGCACCTCACATTTATCTAAATTAAACTCAATCTGCCATTCATTGGTCCATTGGCCCATCTGATCAAGATCACACTGTACTCTGAGGTAACAATCATTGTCTACTAACTGCCAATTTTCGAGTCATCTGTAAACTTACTAACCATACCTCTTAGATAAATTATCCACAAAAAGCAGTGGATTCAACATCATTCCTTTTGGAACATTGCTGGTCACAGGCCTCCAGTCCAAACAGCCACACTCCTCTACAACCCTCTGTCTGCCACTCCATTTTTATGTCAATTATAAACAATTTGCAAAACTGCACATATTAGCAAAATAAATAATGTCACATTGCCTCGTATTTTATTCCATCTGGTACCTTGTCCACCTAATGGGTCTATGTTTTCTGCAGCTTCTTTGCATGCCCTTCTCAGATACCTTTGCACCATCATGGGCACTTTGTGCTAGAACTTTTTATCAATATAATTGGCACAGATTTTAAATAACTGTGGCTCTAGCTCTGATTTTTACAAATTTGACTGGTCCTTTCAAAATACACTGTTTAACCAAATTCTGTCCTTCATGTTCAAGACCCAATCTTCTTCCACACTAATATAGATTCTGGGTAATCCAAGATGGAGGATGAGGAAAACATTGTGGCTATAAGAGATGCTTCTTTTTGGGGTGTTTCAAGTGTTGGAGCTGAATTTCTCAAATTCCGGGAGAATAATTGCTGTTTTATAAGCTGTTGCATCATTTTGTAACTTTTGAGGGTGAAAAAAAATTCGAAACAACAGCACTCTTAAAAAGGAGGGAGGGAGACAAAGGCAGAGACCCTATGGTCAGGGAGAGACAAAGAAACCAACTCTGCTCTCTGACACAGCAGTGAAGCTGTACAGCTATTGCCTTTGCTGCTTGAGTTCAAGTATTTGTGGACATTTGGGTGCATCTAAGAAAAATTAACAAACAGCGAAAATCACACCCGACCTTGGAGGAACCTGTGTGGGAGATCACGTAGCACGGGAGCAGATAAGTGCATAGTTTTTAAGTTTAATCTTGATTTTTTTTTAAATCTACAACAGTGAATAGAGTGGGTTCTTTTTTTGGTTATATGTTTTATTGATATGTCTCTGAAAACTTAAAACTATAAAACATAGGTACTAAGTCAGCTTGAAGCAATGTTTCTTTTTGAGTAGTATGTGCTATTTTCTGGCTGTATTGATTAAGGTGTAAAGATGGCCCTTAGTAGAATGATGTGCACTTCCTGTTGGATGTGGGAGTTTAGGGAGAGTTTCCATGTTACTGATGATCATGTCTGGAGGAAGTGTTTGGTTGCATATCCTATCTGATCGCATGGATCAGTTGGAGTGGCAGTTGGAGGCAATGAGGAATTTATAGGAGTGAGGTGGTGTGCTGGATGGCAGTTTATAGGAAGGGGGAAAAATGCAGATACAATCAAGTAGAGGGGTTACCTCCAGGAAAGGTAAGAGAGGGAGGCAAATTGTGCAGGAGTCTCCTGTGTTGTCCCCATCTCAAACAAATATGCTGTTTTGGAAAACATAGGGGGTGATGGACACTCAGGGGAATGTAGCAACAACAGCCAAGTTTCTGGCTCTAATGTAACAAGTGGTATGTCTGGTTCCAAGCGATTGATTGATTGTGATAGGGGACTCTCTCTAGTCAGAGACTGAGATATTTCTGCAGCTGACAATGAGAAATCAGAATGGTGTGTTGCCTCCCTGGTGCCAGAATCAAGGATATCTCAGGGTGCAGAATATTCACCAAGGAGAGAGGGACCGGCAGGAGGTCATTGTACACATTTGAAATAGCGACTGAGGAAGGAAAAAGGATGAGATTCTAAAGGGAGAATGTAGGAAGTTATGCAGGAATTTAAAAAGAAAGTCTTTGAGGATAGTAATATCTGGATTATTCCTGGTGCCATGAGCTAGTGAGGGTAGGAATAGGAGGATAGAGCAGATGAACGTGTGGCTGAGGAGCTAGTGCAGGGGAGAATGGTTCACATTTTTGGATCTCTTCTGGGGTAGAACTGACCTGTAAAAGAAGGACAGATTGCACTTGAATGGAAGGGGACTAATCATACTGCCAGGGAGATTTCCGAGAGCTGTTTGGGAGGATTTAAACTAAGTGGGAGGGTGGACCCAGGGAGATAGTCCTTTTTCCTAACTGATCGTTCCTCACTAAGTCAAATAGTTAGGGCAGGCATGAACAAAGCAGTGAACAAGGTAGGACTGATAAATTGAACTGCATTTATTTCAATGCAAGAGGCCGAATAGGGAAGGCAGATGAAGGCAGGGCATGGTAAGGAACGTGGGAGTGGGATATCATAGTAATTCCAGAGATGTGGCTCAGGAATGGATAGGACTTGGCAGCTCAGTGTTCCAGGGTGTAGATGCTATAGGAAGGATCGAAAGGGAGGCAAGAGAGGAGGAGGAGTGGCATTTTTGATCAGGGATAACATTACAGGTATACTTGATATTTCTGGGAATACGTTCAGGGAAGTTAATTGGATGGAACTGAGATATAAGAAAGGAATGATCACCTTATTGGGATTAAAATCAACCAGGTAAAAACAATGACTGCAGATGCTGGAAACCAGATTTTGGATTAGTGGTGCTGGAAGAGCACAGCAGTTCAGGCAACATCCGAGGAGCAGCAAAATCGACGTTTCGGGCAAAAAAGCCCTTCATCAGGAAAGGGCTTTTGCCCGAAACATCGATTTTGCTGCTCCTCGGATGCTGCCTGAACTGCTGTGCTCTTCCAGCACCACTAATCCAAAACCTTATTGGGGATTGTATTATAGACTCCCCAGTGGTCAGTGGGAAATTGAGAAGCAAATTTGTAAGGAGATGTCAGTTATCTGTAAGAATAATAGGGTAGTTATTGTAGGGGATTTTAACTTTCCAAACATAGACTGGGACTCCCATAGCGTTAAGGGTTTAGATGGAGAAGAATTTAAGTGTGTACAAGAAAATTTTCTGATTCAGTATGTGGATGTACCTACTAGAGAAGGTGCAAAACTTGACCCACTCTTGGGTAATAAGGCAGGGCAGGTGACTGAGCTGTCAGTGGGGGAGCACTTTGGGACCAGCGACGATAATTCTATTAGATTTAAAATAGTGATGGAAAAGGATAGACCAGACCTTAAAGTTAACGTTCCAAATTGGAGGAAGGCTAATTTTGGTGGTATTAGGCAAGAACTTTCAAAAGTTGATTGGGAGAGATGTTTGCAGGTAAAGGGATGGCCGGAAAATTGAATACCTTCAAAAATGAGATAGTATGTTCCTGTTGGGGAGAAGGATGAGGCTGGTAAGTGTAAGGAATGCTGGATGACGAGAAATAGAGGTTTTTATTAAGAAACAGAAGGAAGCATATGTCGGGTATAGACAGCAGAGATCGAGTGAATCCTTAGAGTATAAAGGCACTAGGAGGGAAATCAGGAGGGTAAAAAGGGAACTTCAGATTGCTTTGACAAATAGGGTTAAGCAGAATCCAAATGGATGTTAGAAATACATTTAAGGACAAAAGGGTAACTGAGGAGAGAAGAGGGCCCCTCAAAGATCAGCAAAGCAGCCTATGTGTGGAGCCGCAGGAGACGGGGGAAAGATATGGTTGTGGACTAAGCCACACCACTCAAAACATTCTTAGCAGGCAGCCCAGTCCATAACATTGCGATTTGTTTTGGTAAGTGTACAGTGAAAATTACCCAGAGTAAGTTAACGAGGTTGACTACCAAACACACACTTATTCGCAAATTGACACGATAAAACTCACAGAACAGAATAAAGAACCCCTACAGAACTCCGCTATCCAAACCAGACTAAATTATGCTGTTCAGCATATACACAACCGTCCCAATTACCAAACCCCTTAAACACAGTAAAAATGAAACAAATGCTTACAGGTCGAAGTTAGAAGGGTAGAAGGAGAAAGAGTTTAGCAGCCTTTCTTCTCACAGTCCACTGCTGAACTCTCCAACAAGTTCTGGACTGAACTGCTCAGCTAAAAAGCAGGCCAGGCCCCCTTGACTTATACAGGTTACTTCTAAAAATAAAAGCTTTGGCCTAAAGACTCATCTGTTTACTTTTAAACAAAAAGGCATTTCATCTGTGGACCAAACTCAGCTGTTTCGGAGCCTGGCCTGTTTACGACCCCTCTGGGGGCAAAAAACCAAGGACACAGTATCCTTGAGAATACCGGGGGAGACAGTGGTGTAGTGGTAATGTCACTGGACAAGTGATTCAGAACTCTGTTAATGCACTGGAAGCATAAGTTCAAATCCCATCATGACACGTGGTGAAATTTGAAATCTTTGTGGGTGGCATGGTGGCTCAGTAATTAGCCCTGCTGCCTCACAGCGCCAGAGATCCGCGTTCAATTCCAGCCTCGGATGACTGTTTGTGTTGAGTTTGCACATTCTCCTTATGTCTGCATGGGTATTCTCCAGGTGCTCTGGTTTCCTCCCACAATCCAAAGATATGCATGTCAGGTGAATTGGCCATGTTAAATTGCCCATAGTGTTGGGTGTATTCATCAGTAGTAAGTACAAGGTAGAGGAATGGGTCTGGGAGCATTACTCTTCAGAGGGTTACTATGGACTTGCTGGGCCAAATGGCCTGTTTCCATACTGTAGGGAATTTAATCTCTTCAAGAAAAGGAGCAGCTTTGTGACAACACTAAATGAGTATTTTGCATCTGTGTTTACTGAGGAGAAGTACATGGGTGATATAGAATGGGGGAAATAGATGGTGGCATCTTGAAAAATGTCCATATTACAGAGGAGGAAGTGCTGGTTGTCTTAAAATGCATAAAGGTGGATAAATCCCCAAAATCTGATCAGGTGTACCCTGAAACTCTGTGGGAATCTAGGGAAGTGATTGCTGGGCCCCTTGCTGAGAGATTTGTATTATCAATAGTCACAGATGAGGTGCTGAAAGATTAGAGATTGCCTAACATCAACAGTGGGTAAGTTGTTGGAAGGAATCCTGAGGGACAGGATGTACATGTATTTGGAAAGGCAAGGACTGATTAGGGATAGTAAACATGGCTTTGTGCATGGGAAATCATGTCTCGCAAAGTTGAGTGAGGTTTTGAAGAGGTAACACAGAAGACTGATGGGCCAGAGTGGTGGACATGATCTGTATGGACTTCAGTGAGGCAAAGAAGATTGATGAGGGCAGAGCAGTAGATGTGATCTATATGGACATCAGTAAGGCGTTCGACAAGGTTCCTCATGGTAGACTGGTTAGCAAGGTTAGATCTCCTGGAATACAGGGAGAACTAGCCATTTGGATACAGAACTGACTTGAAGGTAGAAGACCGAGGATGGTGGTGGAGGGTTGCTTTTCAGACTGGAGGCCTGTGGCCAGTGGAGTGCCACAAGGATCGGTGCTGGATCCACTGCATTTTATCATTTATATCAATGATTAAGATAAGAGGTATGGTTAATAAATTTCAGATGACACCAAAATTGCAAGTGTAGTGGATAGCGAAAAGGTTATCTCCAAAGTACAACAGTATCTTGATTAGATGGGCCAATGGGCTGTGGTGTGGCAAATGGAGTTTAATTTAGATAAATGTGAGGTGCTGCATTTTGGGAAAGGCAAATCTGAGCAGGACTTATACACTTAATGGTAAGGTCCCAGGGAGTGTTGCTGAACAAAGAGACCTTGGAATGCAGGTTCATAGCTCCTTGGAAGTGGAGTCGCAGGTAGATAGGAGAGTGAAGAAGGCATTTGGTATGCTTTCCTTTATTGGTCAGAGTATTGAGTACAGGAGTTGGGAGGTCATGTTGCGGCTGTACAGGACATTTGGTTAGACCACTGTTGGAAAATTTACGTGCAATTCTGGTCTCCTTCCTATTGGAAGGATGTTGCGAAACCTGAAAGGGTTCAGATTGTGTGTTTCCTCCCACAATCCAAAGCTGTGCAGATTCAGTGGATTGGCTGTGCTAAATTGCCCAAAGTCTTCAGGGAAATGCAGGTTAGGTGGATTAGCCATGGGACATGCAGGGTTACAGGAATAGGGTGAGGAGTGGAATGCTCTTTATAGGAACAGTGCGGACTCAATGGGCCGAATGGCCTACTTCCACACTGTAGGGATTCTGTGATCTCAGTCCAAAGAGGCTTGAGGTTCAAAGATCTTTATTTTGTCTACCTGTTTAAATTTAATCAATAAAACTAATGGAATACTGGCCTTTAGATGTGAAGGATTGGAATATAAGGATATAGGAGTTTTGCTGCAGTTATTACAAAATCCTGGTTAGACCCCATGGGAGTACAATGAGCAGATCTGTGCACTACACCTGAAGAAGGTTACATTGGCATTGGAAGGAGTGTAATGTAGATTTAAAAGAATGATACCTGGACTTCAGAAGTTAAGTTATGAGCAGAGATTATTCAAATTAGACCTGTTTTCTCACGTTTAGAAGGTTAAGAGGTGACCTGATCAAAGTTTTCAAGGTATTAACAGAAAAAGACAGGGTAGATAAAAAATAAACTATTCCACTGGTTGGAGATTATATAACTAATGGCCAGAGTCTGAGAATTAGGGGAGATGTGAGGAAGTTGTTCTACACACAAAGGATGGTAGATGTTTGGCATTCATTTCCACAATTGGCAGTGGTTGCTAGATCAGATGCTAATCAAAGGTATTGATGGACATGGGCCAACGGCAGATGTAAGGAGTTAGACCATCGATCGGCCATGATCTCATTGAATGGTGGAACATGCTTGAGGGGCTGAATGGCCTACTTGTGTTCTTCTGTTGTCCCTCAGTCATTATTGTGTTTTGGTTTCTGTCACAATAGTATCAGGATGAAAGAAATAACGTAACATAGTAGAACAGGTGACCCATCGAGTCTGTGTAGCTCTATCTAAGAGTAGTCAGCTAAACCTAACTCAAGCCCTTTCTCCATGTTTTTCTCATACATTTTCCTCCTGATGTCGGTCTGCCTTCAGCACAGTGTTTTGTCTGATACAGCAATACTTATATCCACTTGCATGAGAAATTCAATGTGGCTATTCTGGTATTGGAGAATCTAACAGACATCTATTATAACTAATTATTATGTACAAATATTACATTCCCAAGGCACATAAGTATGTGAGAAAAAAAAATTAAGCAATAGTTTCCATCAGGACCATGCTTCAAGGAATTGAAAGTAAGATGGAGTATGAGATCTTTATATATTCAGGTCAGAAGCAATGATGCAGTGATGGTGTGAGCATGTTTCTGAAAGCAATACTGAAAAACTACACTTTCAACTATTAGGTTATTCCATCAATCTTAAGGGATACAATTGAATCTGTGTGTACTGCTCTATCAGACAATTTCTTTCTTTTACTCACTTCAAACATGTTGCTGAGTTGTTTTTTGCCTTGTGCATCTATTACACATCATCAGAAATTTGCACAGTATGTTTTTTTTTGATGTTTCAATCATTTTGCAAGCGTATCTAACCATTTGACTCTGTTTAAACTCCTCACCATTCTACACACCTGCACCCAAACTTCTGTTAAACCTCTCTACTCGTAAAAAGAACAATAGCCGTCTTTCCAGTCGTCACATAATTGGAATCCATTCAAATTAATCTCTTGCTTTAGATTCTGCAGTGGGTTCACATCCATCTAAAAGCATTATCTTCGACAAGTTAGTCTAGCAAGATCTGAGCAAGCATTTTAAACAGATTAAGCATAATGTCCAGCCTGTTGTACTTCCTCTATTTTGAATGCCATGGATCCTATAAAGTTAAAAATCACACAACACCAGGTTATAGTCCGACAAGTTTATTTGAAATCACTAGCTTTTGAAGTGCTGCTTCTTCATAGGCTTCACAACCACCTGATGAAGGAGCAGCGCTTCAAAAGTTAGTACTTCCAAGTAAACCTGTTGACTATAACCTGATGATGCAATTTTTAACTTTGCCCACCCCAGTCCAACACCGGCACTTCCATATCCTATAGGTGTTATTATTTACCTTTTTTTTAACTGTCCTACCCCCTCCAAAGACTCTAAGCGCCTCCAGTTTCTCAGTTCTTGCATCACCTTTTTAAGATTGTGCCATTTAGCATGTATTTGTCTGTCCTTTACTCCTCTGACCAATTGCTCATACATTTCTGCTATTTTTCACCCACCAACCTGTCCAAATTCTCATGGTGGCAGAAGCAGGTACTGCAGATGCTGGAGATTAGGGTCAAGATTAGAGTGGTGCTGGAAAAGCACAGCAGGTCAGGCAGCATCCAAGGAGCAGGAAAATCGATGTTTCAGGTAAAAGCCATTCCTGATGAAGGGCTTTTGCCCGAAATGTCGATTTTCCTGCTCCTCGGATGCTGCCTGACCTGCTGTGCTTTTCCAACACCACTCCAATCTTGACCCAAGTGCTCATGGTGTTTATTACAGCCATCCTTATGTTTACTACATTTTCACTTGTTGCTTCTCCTTCATTTCCTTTTTGAAAGTGGTGGTGATGGACTGTCTTCCTGAACTGCTGCAGTCGGTGTGGCGTTAAATGAAAGGTTCTGATGCTTTGTGGGATGTGAGCGTCTCTGAGCCAGCATTTATTGCCCGTCCCTAGTTGCCCCTTGAGAAGGTGGTGGTGAGCTGCCTTCTTGAACCGCTGCCATCCACATGTTGAGCCCCAACGTCATTAGGCAGGGAATTCCAGGATTTTGACCCAATGACAGTGAGATATTTCCAAGCCAGGATGGCAATTGTGTTAGAGGGGAACTTGCAGGCGAGAGAGTTTCCTGGTTGTCTTTCCTTTTACAGGTTCAGGTTTAGAGAATGAATATTTATGTTGCTTTGCTGATGTTGGAAATACAGCAAGCCTGATGAGGAAACCTCCTGTTATGGTGGGCAGCTCATTTGGTTCCTTCACTCAGCACTTCTTCAATATGTTTGGCCTTGGATATAGGGCTGAATTTTCAAGTAATGTTTTGTCAAGCGAGATTCATGGCACCCAGTCACAGGCTTTTCTCGCAAAGCCTAAAATGTTTGCATCCATCTTCAGTAAATTAACAGGTCTGCAGTCCAAATTTAAAGGAAGATAAAGACACGTGTTTCCCCTCTCCCCACCCCACCCCCACCCCCACAATGCCCCAGCCAACCCCTAACAGCAACTGAGAAATAGCCAGAATAACCTGATTAGGGACAGCACGTTGACTCAGTGGTTAGCACTGTTACCTCACAGCGCCAAAGATCCAGGTTCGATTCCAGCCTTGGGCAACCATCTGTGTGGAGTTTGCACATTCTCCCTGTGTCTGTGTGGGTTTCCTCCAGGTGCTCCGGTTTCCTCCCACAGTCCGAAGATGTGCAGGTTAGGTGAATTGACCATGGGAAATTGTCCATAGTGTTCACGGATGTGTAGGCTAGTTGCATTAGTCAAGGAAAATGTAGAGTAAAAGGTAGGGGAATGGGTCTGGGTGGGGTACTCTTCGGAGGGTCAGTGTAGGCTTTTTGGGCCAAATGGCCCGTTTCCACACAGTAGGGTATCAATGATTCTACAAGGTTCTCCAGTTCAGCTCACCTCCAGGAATAAAGCAGTTCTAACAATGCTGAGTCTGCTTTCTCAAGTGCTCAGGGATGCAATCCCTCGCTGTTAACTGAGCTGTAAGAATATGTGAGAAAATCAAATTTTCATTGAGATGATCCTGACCTTGCTCACAGTTAGAATTGCATTGAAACTGCCACTGATTTCTAAGTGGTCTTTTAAGAAGAAAAAAAGAAATAATAGGTGATAGAGGATTGGTGATTATCAGAAAATTGAAGTGGAGATTGGATTATTTTGAAGCCAGCCTGAAGAGCATTTTCTAACTACCAGTCTCATGTCACAGCTTGTTTAGGGCTTTATTGCCAAGTCTACGTACAGGATAGACAAAGAACAGAGGGAGCAATCATCTGCTCTGCAATGGCTTTTTGCTGTATTAATACATGTTGGTAAACTTTGAAATTTGGCCTTGATCGTAAACTCTCCAAAGTCAGGGGCTTGGAGCCTGATGTGCTGCATGTGGCCCCACAGCCTTTTAGTTATGGTAGCAAAATAAATTTTTTTTTTTGTGTTTTTGCCATAGAGAGGTGGCCACTTAATTAGCACGTTTAAAACAGCATCCAATGTCTTCTAAATTTCTCTCCTGCTGTGTAATTCAAATGGACCAGGGCATGTGGGAACACCACCACTTCAAGTTCACATTTAAGTCACTCACCATCCTGACTTGGAAATGTGTCCCTGTTCCATCAATGTCACTGGGTCAAAATTCTGGACGACCCCTGCCAATACCATTAGATTAGATTAGATTACTTAGTGTGGCTACAGGCCCTTTGGCCCAACAAGTCCACACCGACCCCCCGAAGCGCAACCCACCCAGACCCATTCCCCTACATTTACCTTTTCACCTAACACTACAGGCAATTGATCATGGCCAATTCATCTAACCTGCACATTTTTGGATTGTGGGAGGAAACCAGAGCACCCGGAGGAAACCCATTGTGTCGACTTAAACCAAAAGGTCTTCAGCAATTCAAGATGGCAGCTTGGCGACACCTTCTCAAAGGTGTCTAGGGGTGGGCAATAAATGCTGGCTCAGTCAGCAATGCTCCCATCACATGAGTGAATTAAAAATTTGGGGGTGGGGGGGCGGGGGGGGAGGGTAAAGTTTGTGGCTTTGAAAGCTAAGTAGTTTTCAAATAGCTAGATCAGGCAGACAAGTTCTCCCTCAGGCCCCAAACATTATCCCTCTCAGAAGGAAAATCCAATGGTGCTGGACCACATTTGGGTTCCATATTATAGTGTACAAGTTTGCTTTTGGACTGGTTTTATGGTTTTTACTGATTGGTGGTTTTTACTCTCCACCTGGCCCATTGGTGGCCTGTCTGGCTCACATCCTGATTGCAGTGGGGCCCATTCCAACTGGTTTTCTCTGCTTTCAGTTGCTGAAGCTGTCAATTTGTTTGACTCTTGGGATGATCACTGAGCTTAAAAAAAAAGGGGTCCTGGCAATGAAGTTGGATAGATTCTCGTACATCAAGTATTATGTAATACTGTGTTGGTTTTTCAGATACAGCCACAAAGGTTTGTTTGAACTAACAGCGGAATTTGATACACTCACTCCTGCCTCACTCTCTGGCCCCTAATGTCCCACTCCCCCAAAGCCAGTTCAGGAGTGGGGCAGCAATTTGTTTGGGCTGGGCGGTGCCAGGTGGGCACTGCATGCCGATCGAGCTGAAGGTAGGAAGCACTGATATTGACTTTCCTGTGTTCCTATCCTCAAGTAGCCACATAGGGTCTCACTGTGCTACCTCTGGTCTTGGAATGGCAGCAGGTAGAACACATACCATGCAGGGAGGATGCCCAGCAAGCCCTGGGAAGTTGGCAAAGGACCTACTCTGTGGAGTATCCCTATTGACATGCCTCTTCCCTTCCCATCCCTCCCACTCAATCTCCTCACTGGTGACTGCAATCTCAGTGACCTCTCACCCACCTCTACCTCAGGACCCACTGCCAATCCATCCTGCAGGCCCCAGTGTAATACTGACTATGACTACCTCTGACTCCTGGAAAATGGGCAACCATAGTTTGGCCAATGGCACAAGGGGCTGGTGTTTCCATGTGGTGGTGGGAGCACCAATGCTATCCAGGTAAGTGCTTGATTTCCTGTTAATTGGACCTCCCCCTGGACAGAAGAGAAATGTGCAGCTTCCATTAGCTTTTGTTAATTCTGCATTGCACTCATTAAACTTCACCCTAGCATCTGCTGTATGTTGTAGTCTCCAAAGAGCTTTCTCATAGTACTGCTGTACATGCTCACCTCCTTAAAACACAGATATATAAAAGCAGTCACAATGCAAAGTGTTAACGATGCATTTTTAGTAAGCAGCGATTTTTATTTGCAGTCTGAATATATAAACAATGGCGTTAAGTTGTATGTATAAAGAGCTGGTAATTAAATATAAATGGAAGTATTGTCACGCATCCAGGAATTTGCATCAAGCCAAGAACATCATCTATTATGTGCATAAAGAATTTGAAGGTCAGAATTTGAATATCTATGTTGTTGTTCATCTAAGTTTGACCTAACATAGAATGTCAGGTTTTGAAAATCCATTGGCCCAGCAGTGATTCCAGAGGGATTGGATCGTGGCATAATTCAGCTTCTCGTTTGTAATGGCTCAGATTTTCATTCCCATGTCAGGCATGCAGAGTTGGGAGAAACCTGGGCCCTGCATACCATAGTTTTTTCAAAAAGAAATGCCACCCTCTACAACTGATCTCTCTTTGCTCTTTGTTTCATGCCAACTTCCTTATTACCTAGGAGGGGTCTTAGCAGAAGCTAAATTTTAAGTCTATTGAAGAGGCCTATATTGATATTTTTTAAAAAAAAACAAACTCTTGTTGATACAATAAACATCCAAAACATTGAAATTGCTTCAAATAATCCTTTATGAAAATAAAATACCACTTAAACGTTTAATCCCTTATGTCAACAAACACTTTCATAAAGTAACCAATATAGTGGTCTGTCAACAAACACCCGGTTGTGAACGTGATGGATTCAGTTCTGCAGCGCAAATCCTGTAATGATTTTACATCAGCAACCAATGTGAAATTCACTGCTTTTTGTTTAACTTTTTAAAATAAAAATTATTTTGGACTGTTGCTTCACATCGTACGTATGCATGCAAGCATGACTTTTCTCAGTCCCAAAGGAATTACCTCCACCAATGGGGTATCTTAATCGACCAAAGGTTTCCCAAGCGTAAATCTAAAGGGGGATACCTTGCCTCTCCAAAGGTGGAGAAATGTAAACATTCCTCTAACTTTCCTCTAGCATCCCCTTGCTCACAGGCCCTCTCGCATGCATGAGACATGATGCCCTCTATCCATCCCATATGGCCCCCACTCTATTATGTCAACTTATTACCTACCCTTTCCCCTTCATCTACCAAGCCATTTAGTATTCACCAGTACCCATTCATTGGAGAAAAAAATGTATGGTTCTATTACTTAATTATATATTTGCAGACTACACGCATTTGAGAAAAGTACTCTCAATGCTCAATTCATATTTTGACACTTCTTGAAAGGCCAATTCTTGGCAACACTTTTTTTTACATGTTTTGACAATTGGACAGTTCCAAGGCATTTTGCACCATTTTACATGCAGTATTCTCCACACAAAGGGGTCCTGACCCTCCCTAAGGATCCTTGACCCCCACTTCAAAGCATGCCTAATGCTGCTCCCACCATCTCACACATCACATGGATGCCTAACCCCACATCCTCTTATGTACTGTGGTACCTCAGCTGTCCATTGAGGTATCCTGGCTATGCAAAAGAAATACACTGGGGAAGGAGCCACTCTTTTTTTTAGCCTAATCCCCACAGTCCGGGTTCCAGGCATTTTGGTAGATTATACTTGACAACCACCTGATGAAAGAGCAGCGTTCCAAAGGCTAGTACTTCCACATAAACCTGTTGGACTATAACCTGGTGCTGTGCGATATTTAACTTTTGTCCACCCCAGTCCAATACCAGCCCTTCCATATCATGAATAGGAAAAGATTGGAGGCATATAAGCCAGGAGCAGGCAGGTGGAACTAGTTTAGTTTGCGATAATGTTCAGCATGGACTGGTCAGACAAAAGAACCTGTTTCCTTTTTTTTAAAACAAGGAGACAGAGATCCCTTATTAAGGGTGTTTCTAAATAAGACAGTGAAAAAGAGCAGAAGTTTAATGCTTCAGATGAAGGCCGTGATGTAGAAGTGCAGGTGTTGGACTGGGGTGGGCAAAGTTAAAAATCACAAAGCACCAGGTTATAGTCCAACAGGTTTATTTGGCAGCACTAGCTTTCAGAGCACTGCTCCTTCATCAAATAGCTAGTGGGGCAGGACCACAGGACACAAAATTTATAGCAAAAGATGTAACAATCTGGATTTGTTCAATACATCACACCAGTTCTAACTTTTACAATATATTCTGTGTCCTATGATCCTGCCCCTCTAGCTATCTGATGAAGGAGCAGTGCTCTGAAAGCTAGTGTTTCCAAGTAAACCTTTTGGACTATAACTGGTGTTGTGATTTTTAAAAACTCTGATGAGGGCTATTCTGCGGTTTTACAGTATGATGGCAACACCCACAAAGGAATCTGTAAATAGTGAGGAGGGTCAATGGATAATACGGGAAGGCTGTGCCTAGCCTGACACTCTACAGTTCCTTGAGTTACAAGAATGTTGCTGCAACATTATGACTCTATTTTCCATCATGCTGGGAACCAATTGGCACTTAATTGGCCAACCTGAAAAACCAGGATGGTGTGTAAAATTCCATCAGGAAATAACACTGAAAGCTTAATTCAGCAATAAAGGCTCAGTAGCAACCCTGAGGTAATGCAAGACGAGAGAACATTTGCATCACACACATGCCAGGCAATGACCATCTCCAATAATAAACGATCTAACCACCGCTCCTTGACATTCAATGGTGTTACAGTCCCTGAATTCCCCCGATGCCATCACCCTGGGGCTTATCATTGACCAAGAACTTAACTGGACGCTCCACACAAACACTGGCCACAAGAGCAGGGCTCTGAATACTGAGGCAAGTAATTCATCTTCGGACTCCCGAAAGGCCTGCCCACCAAATACAGAGCACGAGTCAAGAAAGAGATGGAATACTCCCCAGTCGCTGGACGAATGCAGTCCAACAAGACTGGAGAAGCTTGATATTGTTCAGGACAAAGTAGCCTACTTGGTTATCACCACATCCACTCCTTCCACTAGTGATGCTCAGTAGCAGCAGTGCGCAATATCTACAAGGTGCACTGTGGAAATTGGTAACAGCTCCTCAGACTGCACCTTTTCAGACCCACGGCTACTTCCACCTAGAAGGACGAGGGCAGCAGAGACATGGAAACACCACCACCTGCAAGTTCCCCTCCAACCCACTCACCATCCTGACTTGGAAATATATTGCTATTACTTCACTGCCACTGGGTCAAAATCCCATAATACCCTCCCTGAGGGTATTTTGGTCAACCTACAACACGTGGACTGCAGTGGTTTAAGAAGGCACCTTACTACCACCACCACCACCACCACAAGGACAACTAGAGATGGTTAATAAATGCTGGCCCAGCCAGTAATGCCCACATCCCACAAATGAATTTTTAAATTCTGCATTAATTAAAATTACATTGTAATGTGACATTGTTGTTAATGTCTGGAAAAGATTTTAGATTTGACTGAGGCAGGAAAACAAAGTACTCAGGATGCTGTAATGTTCTGTGTTCTAACTATGTAGAATACTCATTTCCAAATTGTCTTTAAAACCGCTTTTAACTGTCATCTTTCCTATTTTTTGCATATGTTTTCAATCAATATTCTAAACATATCTGAATGGCTATTTCCCTAGCCTGTCTCCAACCTGTCAATTCCCAAGTGATTTGGAATGCACTGAACCCAGATGTTGGGGGGACGGGAAGGGCAAGGAAGAAAGGATGGGCGGGGGAGGGGTGTGTGTGTGTGTGTGTGTGTGTGGAGGAAATGACAAATTCGGCAGATACTGAAGATCAGTTCTCAATCACTGAGAAGGCAATGATTTTGACAGTGTTGCAGACCGGAACATTCCAAGCTCTAGGACGACTTGCTGAGGAATGCACTAAAGCATGGGGCAGCTGCCGCCAAGGCACAGTGGGGAAAGACCACCATCTAAGGTCTTTCTGCTGACATGAAATGGGCTCCATTTCAGTTATTGCAACTCCCAGCAATACCTCAAATATATGTAAATATAGTCTTGTACAAGGAAGGAAAGCCTTGGGTTTGTTTGCTTCATACAGTCAAACTCTAACGTTTGTTTCATCGGACAGAACCGAATTGCTTCAGTGACTATGTATGCAAAAATATTTTTATGAATAAAGTGTGTTTAAATTTAAAAGTGGGATACGCTTGTGAGTCTCTCAAGGCACTTAATTTTATTCTTTTGCTGTTATGCAGATCAAAGCATTGGATAGGGGAAAGGTGGGAGGAGATGTTATTAACATTTTGACATATACACTGCAGACCGGCATAAAAGCAAAGGAAAAATGAGTCACTGAGCTCACCATGAAAACTGACAGAATCCACTTCTGAGTCAAAATTTGACAGTATTGGCTGCATTATGTTTGAAATGTTTTACATAAACATCAAATACTCATTAACATCAATTAGTCATTTTTACGCAGTTATTCTTTCAGAAACATGTTTTGCTGCAGTTGTCTAGATTACAACCACTCTCTAAATAGTTTTTAGATGAAGTGCTGTGTTTTGAAAAAAAGGTGCAATCAATTGCTACAGCTTTATCAGACGGCGATTCTGGCTGGATAACATAAATTGAGCATTCACATGATATGAACATTACTGACTGAGCAGGTATTTGTTGTCCATTCATAACTATCTTTGAGGTGATCATGAACTGCCTCTGGAACCACTGCAATCCAAGTGGTATGGACACAAAATTATTGTGCTGTTAAGGAGTTTCAGGATTTTGACCTTGTGGCAATGAAGGAACAGTGATCAATGAAGGAACAGTGATCTAATTCCAAGTCAGGATAGTATGTGGCTTGTGGGAGAGAACTTGGGAAAAGCGTGTGGTGTTCCTAAATGTATGGAGCCCTTTTTGTTCCGGACGGTTCTGAATTTAGAAGGTGCCGTTGAAGGAGCCTTGCTGAGTTACTCCAGTGCATCGTATATAGAATGTTAACTGCTGCCAATCTGTGTCAGTAGGCTTGACTGGAAGGGAACCAGCCTGTGATGGGAAGGGCAACTCTTTACTGAGTACTTATGGGTGATGTGTATCTCAGTCTTGTTATTGAATTTTTCTGGATATATTGGGGATTTAAGGGGGATTAATTTGTCACTATCTCCATGTACTTTGAACCCTGGTTGGAAGATGGTGAACTGTGTTCAAAGGCTGAAGACAGGTTGCCAAAGATGAGGAATGATTTCTCTGTGATGGAAGACATCATTTGTGACCTTGATAACAGCTACTTTCATACTGCAACTGAAGCTTGAATACCGGGATTCAAAAATGGAATTTCTGGAAAAGTGGATTTGGGAAGTGACAACGTGAATCAAGGAAAGGGAAGATAAAGAAGTATAATAGTTTGCAGAGAAATAAGAGTCCTGGATGGGAATGTTGAGGAGAAGGTGATGAATATGGATTTGAAAGAGGAGGAAGGGGGTAGAACCTGAGGAGAGAGAATCATGAACAATATTAACTAGTACGGGAGTTAGGAAGAGAAATTTGGTGGTCAGTAGTTTAGCAAGAATAGAGTCATAATCATGTACAACACTGAAACAGGTCCTTCGGCTCAACTCGTCCCCATGGCGACCAGGTCTCTCAAACTGAACTAGTGCCATTTGCTTGTGTTTAGCCTGTAACCCGCTAAAACTTTCCTATCCATGTACCTGTCAGAGTGTCAACATAATAAATATTGCAATTTGTTTTGATGCTGTGGCTTTAAGAGGTTATTTTGTCCTTTTTTTTGAAATAGAGGTGCTAAAACAGGAGTCGAGCTGACTACTTGGAAAGTGAGTAAACAGCTTGTGAGGCCTTGGGCCTTTTTTAAAAAAAGAAGTTGGGGCAATAGAATTGGTCTGGATTGGTGTGGCCAGCTCTCGCTGACCAGGATTTCGAGCTTTTTACTTTTTAGGTTTAGCTTTAAACGGTTACTGTAGGAGTCTCAACAGGGTAGAAGCTGCTGGAGGTTTGAAGAAATAGACACTATCTTTTCCTCCTCTCAGTTACAGCTAGAAGTTTGGGTTTATCTCTGCTGCTGGGTTATCTGTGAGTCAAATACATTTTTCTGAATTTGCCTTTTTGCCAAGGGTGTGTTTATGGGACGTTACTGTATTGGAACAGTTAGCCAGTAACAGTTACTGTATCTATTATTCCAAGTTTTCCCAATAGAGAGAGGTTAGCCGAAGTTCTTCTTTCTTTTGTATTTAACTTTTTAGTGTTTGTATCTTGCTTAAAGTCGTGTTGTCTGACCAATCGAATTGCATCTAGAACATTATATTTGACTTTAAAATAAGAAAAAAAGTTAGGACCTAGACTTAAAGTAGCCTCTCCATATAATTCAAACCTTCCAATCACAATAATATCCTTTTAGATCATTTTTTGCACCCTCTCCAGATTACTAACCTATAGCAGAGCTCAACCATTCCAGTTGTCTTATCCCGCAGTGCGCAGCACCATTTGAAGTATTAAAAATATTTGATTTTTAGTTAAGGTGCCTATTGAAGAGATCAACTTATCCTCTTTGTTTCTTGAGATCACCACAAGGTAGAAAGGGAGCACTTTGTGTACAGGCCTGTATGGTACAGGTATTTAGATTTTCATTTGTGCAGAGATTTGATGGTAGAATGGAATGTTTTGGGGTCAGTAAATCCCCTTATATTGAGTATTACCACCTTTAAATCTATATTCATTGCAGTTTTGATATTTAGCGATGAGCATCAGAATTATAAGATGCAGTTCAATCAAGAATGAAGGCATGAAACAGCAGGGAGTGCTTAAATGTAATTTTAAAACCATATTCCAATAGCTAATGTAATATGGAAAAGTCAACTTGACTTTGCAATTACCAGAATGCTAAAAATGAGCACTTAAGGTGTCAAACCAGGGTGATGTGTCTCTACCTCAACTAAATCATCTGCAGCTAATTTTAAAACCATATTCCAATAGCTAATGTAATATGGAAAAGTCAACTTGACTTTGCAATTACCAGAATGCTAAAAATGAGCACTTATGGTGTCAAAGCAGGGGGATGTGTCTCTACCTCAACTAAATCATCTGCAGCTTACCTGTAGCAAAACGCTGGCTGACTGGGAAGAGGGACATCTGCTCGGATTGTCCGAGGACACAAAATGATCTGTACAAATACTAATTTTTATGGCCTGCATTCTGCTCTAGTGGTTTGAACTTTGTTCCGGTGGATGGCATCAAATTACTTTTGTTTTAATCCTGTCTTGGAATGTGGATATTGCTGGCAAAGTCAGTATTTGTTGCTCATGCTGAAATTGCCCCATGGACAGTAATATTGAGCTGTCTTCTTTGTAATTAAGTGACCTGAATTGCCAATTCAGATGGTAATTCAGTACCAATCACATTGCTTCACTGATTTACATGCTGGAGTTCCACATAGCTGGATAATGATGGTGGATTCTCACTCCTGGGGGACATCAGTGAATGTAGTATTTTTTTTAATGACACTTGGGTACTTACATGATTGCCTTTACCAAAGCTACATTCATTTTTTAAAAAAATTCAGATTTATTCAATTAACTGATTGTAAATTTCTCAGTTGCCATGGTGGGATTTGAATTGCCTCGGGATCGATAGTCCAGGCTTTTGGTTTAGTTCATCCTTCAGGTTAACCACAATGCTCCTGTTTCTAATGATATCAGTGTGAACTTCAGCCTATTTATTAATAAACCATATAATTAATCCTAATATATGGAGAATGTTTCCAGTTTAGTTCATACTTTAGAGATTGTGTTTCTTGTCGTATAAAGCCTGTGGAGTTAATTCAGTGCGAGAGTGAATACATGCTCAGTAGGGTCCATGCTAATAGATTAGATTCCCTACAGTGTGGAAACAGGCCCTTTAGCCCAACAAGTCCACACCGACCCTCTGAACAGCAACCCACCCAGACCCATTCCCCTACATTTACCCCTTCACCTAACACTACGGGCAATTTAGCATGGCCAATTCACCTAACCTGCACATCTTAGTGACTGTGGGAGGAAACCGGAGCACCCAGAGGAAACCCATCCACACAGATAGTCGCCCAAGGCTAGAATCGAACCTGGGACCCTGGCGCTGTGAGTCAGCTGTGCTAACCAATTTAAGACAGAGATAGACAGGTTTTTGATTGGTAAGAGGATCAAGAGTTATAAGGTGAAAGAAGGAGAATTGGATAAAGAAACATATCAGTTATGACCAAATGGTAGAGCTGACTCGATGGGCTGAATGGCCTAATTCTGCACTTATGTCTTATGGAAACATCCAGAAAGAGTCTGGAGCCCAGATTTTATTTTTAGATTAGATTACTTAGTGTGGAAACGGGCCCTTCGGCCTAACAAGTCCACACCGACCCTCCGAAGAGCAATCCACCCAGACCCATTCCCCTACATTTACCCCTTCAACTAACACTACGGGCAATTTAGCATGGCCAATTCACTTAACCTGCACATCTTTGGACTGTGGAAGGAAACTGGAGCACCCAGAGGAAACCCACGCAGACACGGGGAGAAAGTACAAACTCCACACAGACAGTTGCCCGAGGTGGGAAATGAACCCGGGTCTCTGGCGCTGTGAGGCAGCAGTGCTAACCACTGTGCCACCGTGCCACCCCATGTCTGTTTGAAAGCCTGGTATTAGCAACAGTTCTGTTTAAATCATTGATTTTACAGGGATGCAAACTTGCCTGAAGTAGCTTAAAAGGTTAAACACACATCTGGTTCACCAGCACGTGCGGGTTTGTCACATCCAATTCTCAATTTAAAAAAAATTCCTTTACATCGTGATGAAAGCAATTCCCTACATTCACTGAAGATCTGGAGTCCATTGGTTGACTCTCTACCACAGGTTTCGGGGTAAGGGACTGAGAAGGTGCACAGACTTTGCACAATACTGCAGGTCCTGGTGGAGGGCGTTGTGAGGGAGATGGATACCCATACCTCGGAAAGGCAGCTCCTGCTGCCCTCCCTGCCTTCATGCCCACCTCCAGACCAAGCAGACTGGTCCCTGTCAAAATGCTGCTGAGCAAAGACACCTTTTCTCTTGGTCATCTTTGTCGGGGTCTAATAAAGTGGAGTAACACAATTGGGAATGGGAGTCATAGATTATGGAGTGGGTTCATGATGCTGTACCCAGTTTTGTATTATTAGTGTTTCTGCCGCTTCCATATGTCATCATCCACCACCACCACCACTCTTCACTCCAATGTCCCTGCTGCAGGGGATCAATGTTGACACTTTTGTGTATTCGATCCCTGCCACAGACCTTGCTATTGATTCCCTCCTCTCCTCTGGATACTGTCTCAGGCTAAACCACAGTGTTTACTATCTTGGCACATTATTCAGCCATGTGTTTACAGTGTCCATCGGTGTAATTTTAGCTGCCTCTATCCTTGTCTGAAAATATCTGCTGATGAAATGTTCATCCATGCATTTGCGTCTCTCAACTCAATAATTCCAGTGTTTGGCTGGCCAGCTTCTCATCATCCAGTCTGTTTAAACTTCAGCTCATCCAAAGTATTGCTGATCATTTCATACTTTTAATGTTCTCCCAATTGTCACAAATTTACAACTTTCAGCTTTGTGTTTAAAACTGCCCCGGTTTCCTAGTCTTTGAAACCTTTTCCAACACTGCTGCCTGTTCCCACTGTCCTGAATTGTTCATGCCTACTGCTCCTCTGTTGCTGGCTTCTTCTGCGTTATCCCTTTCCCACTATTTCCAGCTGTATCTTTAGCTACTCCAGCACATCCTTCTCTCTGCTGCTCCCTTAAGATTCCTGATGAAGGGCTCCTGCCTAAAACGTTGATTTTTCCTGCTCCTCAGATGCTGCCTGACCTGCTGTGCTTTTCCAGCACCACTCTAATCTCTCCTCAATTAAGACCCCATCTGAGATCACATCATATCATTTAACTCTCTATTTCTCACTGGGGTTTACTAAATGTTGTATCACTTCATTCCCATTTTCCCACTGGTTTTATTAATTTGTTTAGCTGTCTCTGAAACATTATAGAGATGTATACAGCATAGAAAGAGGCCCTTTGGCCCATATGTTCTCTCAACATATGCTAATTGACTTGTTCTCTGTTTTCACTATGTTCTGTTCTGCCAGCTTTTTCCTTTAAAGCATTTTTATATCCCTTCAAAGCAAATATGTAGTGTTTGTTTTGCCTTTCTTGTTTAAATTTCTCTTTGAGTAAGATGCTACTTTGTACTCCACAAAATGATACATAGTATACACTAATATGTTGGGGTCCTCAGCAATAGGCATACATCAGACTGCCTGATCCACAACATTGGTGAAAATATTTGGCTAAATTCCCAGGGGTCATTTTCCTCCAATACCTTCTGGGAAATTTTCTCATCAACCTGTCCAGAGCTGCTATTATTCCCTTTGGGAGCAGGGGACACTTGAACCTCCTGGCTGAAAGGTAGGGATGCTACCACTGCATCAAAAGAGCCCCTCATGCTGCAGAGCAGCTAGGTAGTCCAGATAGGGCTTCAACCAAATAGTTGGAGGCGATTTAGGGGTCCTTTTCCTGCTGGATGTTTGAAAATTGCCTTTCTAACACATTGTCATCACGAACACTCAAACTTTTTTACCTGAAAATTCCCTGAAAATTTCATCTAAAGCAATTACATTTTTATGCCTACATTGAAATCCATTTGCTACAGCTTTTTTCCATTCCCTTATTAACACTTGATAATGTTATACTTCAATCTACTCAGGCTACAATGGCAAATGTAGATATGTAGATTTTTATCCTACCATCAAAGTGAATATTTGAGACTGCAACACATCTGTGCAGGACACCACTAATCATATTAGAGTGCCTGCCTGTTATTGCTATATTCTGTCTTCTGTTGCTCAGCTAACTTTCTATCAAGGGTCAATAATTTACCTCCAATTCCATAACCACCAACTTTATCTGACACATTGCTCAGAAGTTATCAAATGCCTCCTGAATGTTCATAAAAGTGACATGAACAGAAGCCCTGGTGTCTATTACTTTAAAGACCTTTTTAAAACTTTTTTTGTCATTTGTCAGACATGACCTACCCTTCTTTAAATCCATGCTGCTGCTCTCTGATAAGTTGGAAATTTAAGGTGTTTGGTCAGCCTGTGTAATTAGCAGCTCTAATGATTTCCAGGCAATAGCTGTTAGGCTAACTGGTCTATAACTCATGGTTCTACTTCACACATTTCTCACATAGGGGAGTGAACGGGAATAGCTTTCCAATTTGAATTAACACCTATGTCCTTTAAAATTTGGTAAAGAAACTATCAAGACCTCTGGGGTATTGTCACTGTTTAGAGCCTTATTTTATTCATAACTTTTTTTTACATTTTGAACCTCTGACCTCCATTTAGTGTTAGCTTCCTTGCAATGGCTAGCCAGGAGACCTTTTACTCTCCATACTGATACAAGTAATTATTTAGCACGTCTGCCATTTCTTTATTTTCATTTCCCATTTCAGAACTCAGCTCTTTTTTAAAAGAGAGTTCACATTGTCCTGATCCTTCCTGCTTTTGCGTAATGAAAGGGAAGTGTTGATTTTGATATCCCTTGCAAGTTTCTCTCTATATTTCCTGTTTGTATTTCCTTCTTTCTGTCTTGTTGCCCTTTGCTGTTTCTTGTATTTTTCCTACTCACCTGTATGTGCTCTTGTTCTACATTTATATAATGCTTTTTTCTTTACATTTAATGTTTCTGTTACCTAGTTTGTTTATGTTTTCTAAAATAGAACAATTATTTCTTCAGGTATAAAGCATCAATTGTTTTTGAACATCTTTCACCGATTATTCTAATGTATCCATTTCCAAAGAAAACTTCAAGAATGTGAGAAATTTGCACAGTTTGCTGTAGGCATTTTCTATATCATCCTACTGAAGTAAATCTTGCCTAAATCCAGAATTCTAACAGCAGTTTTGTATTTCCCATGTATTGAACATTTATGTTGAACTCGATAGTATTCTGGTTGGGGTGGCACGGTGGCTTAGTGGTTAGCACTGCTGCCTCACAGCGCCAGGGACCTGAGTTCGATTCCAGCCTCTGACGACTGTCTGTGTGGAATTTGCACATTCTCCCCGTGTCTGCGTGGGTTTCCTCCCACAGTCCATTGATGTGCAGGTCAGGTAAATTGGCCACGCTAAGTTCCCTATCGTGTTAGGTGCATTAGTCAGAGGGAAATGGGTCTGGGTGGGTTACTCTTCGGAGGGTAAGTGTGCACTTGGTGGGCCTGTTTCCATGCTGTCTGGAATCTAATAAAATCTAATCTAATGAATATTGTTAATTAGATGTTGTGCATTGTTAGGCATCTAACTAAATCTGTCTCGTTACTCATTATTAAACCTGAGACACTTTACTTTAAAATTTTGTAAAGAAACCATCACTTTATTCAGCGAGGACATTTTGCTGTAGGAAACCATCTTTGGTATTTGCCAGAAATTCTACTATTTTTCTAATATGTGCAATTCTGCTTTTCACAATCTCTATAAAACTCCCATTAAAGCCGTTCTGCCTTTGTGACACGCTTGTCTAATCTCGGCAGTTATACAATCTGTCATTATGTAGCTGCTACCAGGCAGTTTGGATTACGTATTAAATCTTTCTTTTTAATTCCATCTGTAACATCTCCGCTGTCTATTTGCCCCTCCGTCATATCAGACTGAAGAGGAGGTCCTGGCTATGCCACATTCATGGATTGTCACTCATGACTTTGTTGGGGATTTTTATTTTGGTATGGTCAGGCTGAAATTGGATTGGAGGCATTCAACACAAATTACAGGAGAGAGGCTGGAGATGGTGAAAATTACTTGGAAGTCAGAGTTGTCTGAATATTCACAAGGACTGAGATTACAGGAGGATTTTTAAAAGGGAGGTAGATGGGGACCGTTTTAAAAGAATGAGCAAGACCTGGCAAAAGTGGTGCTGCTCCTCAGATGCTGCCTGAACTGCTGTGCTTTTCCAGCACCACTAATCCAGAATCTGGTTTCCAGCATCTGCAGTCATTGTTTTTACCCAAAAGTAGTGCAATGGCAACTAAATGTATTTGCCTGCACAACGGTAGTATTGCATTACAAAAATGGCATTGGGTTGTGAATGAAAGGAACTCTGTAAATTCATTTTTTTTTTCCAACATTTCTCCATTACTACTGAGATTTGATTTTACGTTGGTTGGTTTCCTCTCCAGTATTCACTAAGCCATGTGTTCAGTCAGATGGGACCTTTTTCTTTCTACTTGATCAAGTGATGATCATCAGGGGTTTAATCTAAGAAGCTTTATTTTTATACCAACTCACTATTAGTTTATTTGCTGGGCGGCAATAACTGTCCTTTCATTTCAGGGGGCTCCCCTGATGACCATTAATGTAATTTAATCTGACAATTACTAGTAGAACAGGAAACTGTATTATGAATTCATTTGGCAGATGGATTTGTCACTGGCAGTAACATTCAGGGGAAAAATGTTCTAATTAAAAAAAAATCTCTAAATTAACCCAGAAAAATCATCTTTGCATGAAATGGCTTTTATTAGGACCACGACGAATAAAGTGAGATGTTTGGATAGTTTATGTTTGTTTTCTGGGTGCGTCAATTGCCATGAAATCTCCAAATTGCACATTTGGTCATTAGGAATGACACACTTGTTTGGTGAAGAGGATTAAACACTATATTAACAAGGGCCTGAGCATGTGTGTTGTGAATGTCATTGGAAAGTACATAGAGGGCGTATCATTACATAAATCCTGTTACAATGCTAGTGACAGTTTGGAAATTGACACTTAAATTGTTGCTCCCTTTTAATCTAGCACTTGTTCAGCAGGTGGAGGGACACCATAATTATTGAAAATGACTGAAAAGTACTTGCAAACCATTTAAATAAATGACCAGCAGTGGACCCAGCACCGATCTTTGGCACACTGCTAGTCACAGGCCTCCAGTCAGAAAAGCAATCCTGCACCACCACCCTCCGCCTTCTACCTTTGAGCCAGTTCTGTATCCAAATGGCTAGCTCTCCCTAGATTCCATGTGATCTAACCTTGCTCACCAGTCTACCATGCAGAACTTTGTTGAACACATTACTAAAGTCTATAAAGATAGGTTTTTTGTGAGCATAGGAGGTATAGTTAATAAGTTTGCAGATGACACCAAAATTGGAGGCGTAGTGGACAGCCAAGAAGGTTACCTCCGAATACAATGAGATCTTGATCAGATGGGCCAGTGGGCCAAGGAGTAGCAGATGGAGTTTAATTTAGATATACGCAAGATGTTGTATTTTGGAAAGGCAAATCATGACAGGACTTATACACTTAATGGTAAGGTCCTGGGGAGTGTTGCTGAACAGAGACCTTGGAATGCTGGTTCACAGTTCCTTGAAAGTGGAGTCTCAGGTTGACAGGGTAGTGAAGAAGGCATTTGGTATGCTTTTCTTTATTGGTCAGAGCATTGAGTATAT
The DNA here is from genome assembly GCF_004010195.1 of Chiloscyllium plagiosum. NCBI lineage: Eukaryota > Metazoa > Chordata > Chondrichthyes > Orectolobiformes > Hemiscylliidae > Chiloscyllium > Chiloscyllium plagiosum. Next base: position 78,445,996 of record NC_057719.1, read on the forward strand.
GAGTTGGGAGGTCATGTTGCAGCTGTACAGGACATTGGTTAGACGACTTTTGGATTAATGTGAGCAGTTCTGGTCTCCCTGCTGTCAGAAGGATGTTGTGAAATCTGAAAGGGTTCAGAAAAGATTTGCAAGGACATTGCCAGGGTTGGAGAGTTTGAGCTATTGGGAGAGGCTGAATGGGCAAGGGCTTGTTTTCTCTGGAATGTCAGAGGCTGAGGGGTGACCTCACTTAAAGGTTTGTAAAATCATAAAGGGCATGGATAGGATGAATAGACAAGGTCTTCCTCCTGGGGTGAGGGAGTCCAGAACTAGAGGGCAGAGGTTTAGGGTGAGAGGGGGAAGACTTAAAATGGATCTAAGGAGCAACCTTTTCATGCAGAGAGTGATCTGTGTATGAAATGAGCTGTCAGAGGAAACGGTGGATGCTGGTACAATTACAACACTTAAAAGGCATTTGGATGGGTATATGAATAGTAAAGCTTTAGAGGGATATGGGCCAAGTGCTGATAAATGGGACTAGATTTATTTAGGATATTTGATGAGTTGGACCAAAGGGTCTGTTTCTATGCTGTACAGCTCTGACTCTAAGTTAGTTGACTGCTGTGAGCCGGCAAGAACTTGGTGTTTTCCTTATTTATAATGTGCAAATGAAGTTGGCCATTTTTGTATGCTGGCAAGGTCAAGCTCCAAGTGGAAAGTTGGTGTTGGAGTCCTCCATTAACATTGGCTGTAGGTTTTCTAACAGACTTCCAATTGTGTTGGCGGTCTCATCAACGTGCCCTTCAAGTGTTCTGCAGGAGAGTCCATGACAGCCTTGCCTTCCAACAAATTTAAGCTGATGTTGTCCTCGCCTTGTGCCTTAGCTGCAGCATACTCTTGCTCAACGTTTCACCACTTGTGGGTCCCAGCTCCACCACACATGGAATTTCAGGAACTAAGCAGGTATCTTGTTTTGTCGTCTTCATTGCTGTCTTGTCGGTCTTAGCATCTTGCCTGGCCAGGTTGCACTGCTTGGGTAGGTAAGAGGAAAATGCATTAGGATAACTTGGGCCACAGGGACAAAGGAACAATGAGAAGTGCATGCATCACCTTTGGTTTGAGTGTGGGCTGAGAGGTAGATGCAATGGGAGAGGAGAATTAAGAATGAAGACATTTCCTATTGTTTTAACCCCGCCTCATCATTGGGTGACTACCTTCATGGGGAACATTTTAAGACTAAAACTTGGACGAGTCCCCGCTCTTGTCAGTTTCTAGACCTTCTGAATAGCTCGGTTGAAGCAGGTTGATGTGTCTACTAAATCCCATACAATCTGATGGGCTGATATGGCTGTCACTGTTGAATAGCTATCATTGAGGACAAGCATGGTGGGACTTGTAGCAGTACGAAATGTGAGAGGGTGAGGTGAAGCAAAGAAATGTTAGGTAGGGGACTTGATAGAGGTTTTGGGTAGATGTGTGGTGAATTTGGCAGCACCTAAGGCCAGTGATGCAGTTGATATGATACCACATTTGCAGCTGTAAACACCGACCTTCACCGCCCATATGAGGCCATTGAACTACTTATGGTATTGCATTCCTCTGGGCTTAGATTGCTGATGTTGCCCTCTGGTAATTTGCTCACACTTTTTTTTTTAACGTGCCTTTAGGATATTGTTGCCTCAAGTGCAGATTAACACTTTCCTCTGTCCACCAGCCCCATCAAGGCTTTCCATGCAAGTTTGCAAGCCATGTCATCTGTTTACTGCCATATTGTACCATGCTTCATTATTTCTAAGGTTAGGTTCACTTCCTGAATGAGTGCCAATGCTCAAAGGAGAGCTGCAGGCTAGTTTTAAATGATGCTTGTAAGTCATGGTTTTACAGCTGTGGGTGCTTCACTGATTCAAATAGCCAACAGGTAACATGGCTACATGCAGCAATCAGCTCAATGTGCAGCAACATAAAGTTGCCCCAATACCTATGTCCCCATGAAAGGGTGTGGGCTAATCACACATTGAAATCCTAGAGCCTGATTTTTGAGGCTTCAGCTTAGTCCTCGTCATCGTTCAGCTACAGGATATATCCCAAACATTCACTACTTGAGGTTAAATCTACTTAAACTAAGCTCAAACATTGTCAGTCAGTGTGCTGGGACATGAAACATGAATCTCATTTTCACCTTAAAAGAACAATTTTAACATCAGGAGCTTTTTAGCAAGCTTGATTCCATTGCAGCTAGAACTCTATCCTTTGCTGGCTGCCACGTAGCCTAGAAATTCACTATGTCCATAAAGACCCTTAACAATTTTTATAGATGTCCCATTGAAAGGACTCCATTGTATGCATCACAGTTTGGTATGGCAACTGCTCTACCCAGGACTGTAAGACACTACAGAGTTCGGAATGCAACCCAGTCCATCTAATGACTCAGTTGACATCCCTTCCATCCATTGACTCCATCACACTTCTCACTGCCTCAGGAAGGCAGCCAGCATCATCAAAGATCCCTCCCACCCTGATTATTATCTCTATCAACCTCTTCCGTCAGGCAGAAGATTCAAAAGCTTAACACACGTACCAACAGATTCAAGAACAGCTTCTTCCCCACTGTTATTAGACTTCTGAATGAACCTTTCAAATTTTAAACATAATTTTGGTCTTGCATTTTTGTGCACCTTCTCTGCAGCTGTAACATTGTATTCCTCACTCTTCTGTTATCCTAATCAACTTTGTATTGTATGATATGCTTGGACTGCCTGCAAAATAAAGGTTTTGCTCTACCTAGGTACACGTGACAATAATAAATAAAATAAAATCAAAACTGTAAAGTTTCTGTTGGTACAAGTGATATCCACTCAATTATAACATCATCTTTGGACCTTCATTCATATTTATTAATAGTTTTCCAAGAACTCGCCCTGTCCACTTGCACTTGTCTAACATGGAAAATGGACAGAAAATCAGCCAGCGTTTCAGGAAAACAAAATTAAACTTACATTAAACTCATGCATATAATGAAGAGGTTTAAAAATGTGTTGTTCCCATTTTAGATGTGATTGGGTCTGCATTTTCTGTTTTTATTTAAGATTTTCTGTATTTGTAGCTTGTTTTCTAATAGCAGTAGTCCAGCTGCGTCATTGTTTTTTATTTCTGTGCACATGGTGTTCGGGGCAAAATACTGACTTGGATTGAAAATTGGTTGGCTGACAGGAAACAAAGAGTAGTGATCAACGGCTCCCTTTCGGAATGGCAGGCAGTGACCAGTGGTGTGCCGCAGGGATCAGTGCTGGGACCACATCTTTTTACAATGTACATTAGTAAAATAGATGAAGGTATTTGTTGGCTAGCAGTTTCATTATATAACTTCGAAATAATTTTGGACATCCAGCAGACATTTTTAATTTGAAAGACTTTGATTTCTTGATGACATTTGATATTCCTCAAATGAAGCAGTTTTTAATATTTTTCCTCAATAGTTTTTAAATATTATAGACAGTAGACGCAGGAGTAGGCCATTCTGCCCTTTGAGCCAGCACCACCATTCATTATGATCATGGCTGATCATCCTCAATCAGTATCCTGTTCCTGTCTTATCCCCATAACCCTTGATTCCCCAATCCTTAAGAGCTCTATCCAACTCTTTCATGAATGTATCCAGAGACCTGGCCTCCACAGCCTTCTGGGGCAGAGCATTCCATACACCCACCACTCTCTGGGTGAAGGCATTTCTCCTCAACTCTGTTCTAAGTGACCTACCCCTTATTTTTAAACTGTGTCCTCTGGTTTGGGACTCACCCATCAGTGGAAACATGCCTCCTGCCTCCAGAGTGTCCAATCTTTTAATAATCTTATACGTCTCAAATAGATCCCCTCTCAGCCTTCTAAACTCAAGCGTATACAAGCCCAGTCGCGCCAATCTTTCAGTGTAAGGTAGTCCCACCATTCCGGGAATTGACCTCGTGAACCTACGCTGCACTCCCTCAATAGCCAGAATGTCTTTCCTCAAATCTGGAGACCAGAACTGCACACAATATTCCAAGTGCGGTCTCATCAGGGCCCTGTACAGCTGCAGAAGGACCTCTTTGCTTCTACACTCAATTCCTCTTGTTATGAAGGCCAGCATGCTATTAGCTTTCTTCACTGCCTGCTGTACCTGCATGCTTACCTTCATTGACTGGTGTACAAGAACACCCAGATCTCT
>NC_057719.1:78454392-78518262 GCF_004010195.1 Chiloscyllium plagiosum
AAAAAAAAAGTTGCATTACATTTGTTACCCTCCAAACTGCTGGTAATATTTCAGAATCCACAGAAAACCACGTCAGTAGGGGACAATTGTATGTGGATAATCACTTGAACTTAGATTGGCTATGGGAGAAGTGCTAGGAAGTGAGATTTGTGTAGATAGGTCAACACCAACTCGTTGGGTCAAAGGGCCTCTTATGTGCTGTATGACCATCTCGATGACAAGAAAGATTGCAAATTCCCTTTACATTTGCAGGCCTTGGAGAGCATTCCCAGTAGTGAGCAGAAGGATTCAGCCCAATACCACTGCCATTTCTCGCCAGTATTGGTCCAAGCAGGTTAAAGAGCTGAATTTCAGAAGTAGGGTGATGGTGACTTCCTTTGACATCAAGGTAGCATTTGGCATGGTGCGGCATTGAGAAACCCTAGACAAATTGAAGCCATTGAGAATGAGGGGCAAAGAAAATATGGTGCGCTGGCTGGAAGCTGTTAGGTGAATTGGCCATGCTAAATTGCCCGTAGTGTGAGGTGAAGGGGTAAACGTAGGAGAATGGGTCTGGGTGGGTTACGCTTCAGCAGGTCGGTGTGGACTTGTTGGGCCGAAGGGCCTGTTTCCACACTGTAAGTAATCTAAATCTAAATGTAAACTGTAGTAATATCTTTGCGAGAGGCCAATTTCAGCTCCTTATTCAACTTACGCACTACATCCAGGCTACTGTTTGGGGGCCTGTAGAAAACTCCCATGAGGGTCTTTCTCCCCTTAGAATTTCTCAGCTCTATCCATACTGACTCTACATCCCCTGATTCTAGGCTGCCCCATGCAAGGGACTGAATATCATTCCTTACCAACAGGGAAACCTCACCCCCTCTGCCAGTCAGTCTGTCCTTACGATAGCACGTATAGCCTTGAATATTCATTTCCCAGGCCCTGTCCACTTGAAGCCACGTCTCAGTTTTCCCCACAATATCGTATCTGCCAATTTCCAAAAGAGCGTCAAGCTCATCCATCTTATTTCTAATGCTTCGTGCATTCATGTATAATATTTTTAATGCTGGTCCCCCACCTATTAAGGTGCAAACCGTCCCTCTTGTATAATTTATCCTAACCGTGAAACGTACCCCAGTGATCCAAGAATTTAAATCCTTGCTTCCTGCACCAGTTCCCCAGCCACACATTCAAGTCCATTATCTCCCTGTTCCTGTCCTCTCCAGCCCGAGGAATTGGAAGCAAACCGGAGATAACCACCCTGGACGTCCTGCTTTTCAGCCGCCTTCTGAGTTCTCCGAAGTCCCGCTGTAGAATGTCCCTCCTCTTCTTCCCGACGTTATTTGTGCCGACATGCACTACCACGTCTGGCTCTTCACCTTCGCCCTTGAGGATTTCCTGCACTCAGTCTGCACTGTTCTTAATCCTGGCACCAGGAAGGCAACACACCATCCTCCAAATCCCGCCTGTTGCTGCAGAAACACTTTTCAGTCTCTCTCACTATGGAGTCCCCTATTACCACGGCTCTGTGTGATGTCTGACTCCTCGGCTGTGCCTCCACGCCAATTTCTGATTGGCAGACCTGACCGCCTCTCGGACTGGTAGTGACGTCTGTCTCTATGGTTTCCAAGAGATTCAACCTGTTGCTGACAGGTACTTTCCCCGGGGTCTCTTGCACTTGTAAAATATTCATTTTGCTAAGAAACTGGCTGGTTTACTCAAATGAAACTATTAAATTGTTCATGTATTATAAGGAGTTGCTGTCTGATACACTGATGGGACAAAGTATACACTGTCGTAGAGTTATTGCATGATTAAATTATCTTGCTCTCTCTTGCAGCCTTGAGACAAGATGAAGACACAATACAATGTTTCTTAAATAAAATGTTTTCCTTGCATCAAAGTGTAAATATTCTTTAATGGCAAAATGAGGTTAAAGTATCGCAGCTCAGTATAGAATTTTAAGTAATTTTCAATGATTTTTTAAATTATATTACTCAGTTAGACATGCTTATCAAACAAAAATATATTGAATAGATTTTCAGATACAGTATCTTAATAAAATTGCATCAGATTACCATGCTCAAAAACTTAAATGAATACTGTCATTGTAAAGGAGGGGGGGGGGGGGGATCGAATAAAAGATAAACACTTATACTATACTGCTTGATTGCTCAAGAGCTTGACAATTTTCATTTAATGATTGCACAATGGGTTTGAGTGGAAAATTTATCCAAAACAAAATGGGTGCAATTTCAAGTATGACTTGTACCCAGGCTGTTAATTGAACTCCAGTTGGAAAATCTGCTGCCAAGGAATTTAATTCAGACCTCGTGATCATCCCCATTTTACTCCATGCACCTTTGGTGGGTATGCCTTCTGTAGTGTTGATTCCATGCTCTGGAACTCTCACTACAGTCTTTTATAACATAACTGAGTGGGCGGCACGGTGGCACAGTGGTTAGCACTGTTGCCTCGCAGCACCAGAGACCCGGGTTCAATTCCCGCCTCAGGCGACTGACTGTGTGGAGTTTGCACGTTCTCCCCGTGTCTGCGTGGGTTTCCTCCGGGTGCTCCGGTTTCCTCCCACAGTCCAAAGATGTGCAGGGCCAGGTGAATTGGCCATGCTAAATTGCCCGTAGTGTTAGGTAAGGGGTAAATGTAGGGGTAGGGGTATGGGTGGGTTCGCTTCGGCGGGTCGGTGTGGACTTGTTGGGCCGAAGGGCCTGTTTCCACACTGTAATGTAATCTAATCTAATCTATCTGTTCAACTGCACTTTTGAGTATCTGTGTAAGATAGCCTTATGTGGCTCTGCATCAGACTATACATTCCTGTGAACTCTCTTGGATATTTCATTCATCAAAGACAAACATAAGTTGCTGTTGTGGTTGATGAGAATGACATTAAATATCAACACTTTGATGGTAATTTGTCCAGCTGAATGTGTCCCTATCTGCTGAAGATGGATATCAACATAACTGCCTGGCATTGTGTTACGTGAAATTTTGAATTCTGATATAATTAACTGGATGAATAAATTAATTATGACACTAACCCATAGCTGATTTTTGTCTGTGAAGGAGAAAAGATTTTACAATTACATTTTTTTTTTGATCACTTCCCTCCAGCAAAGGCAGTAAAAAGTGTCTTGGATCAGTATATAAGCTGCTGTTGAAGGCTGATAATTAGGTTTCAAACTTTGGAGTCAATTTTGAATGGCATTATTGAAAATTATGTGAAATATAGTAAACACTAAAACATCATCTAATCATGACATGTTAGGGGATAGATGTTACCTGTGTTTTATACTCAATCATTTAATCTGTCTATATGTGATCATTGAGAAATTAGTTGTAATGTTGACAATTAGATTTCTGTTTCTTCTTCCAAATACAGTATGATTCAACAGTGATATGGGAAGCTATCTAGGGCAAGTATTTGCCTGAAGGTATATATTACAGAAACAGGCAATTCAGCCCAACCAGTTCATGTCAGTTATCACAGAATCCCTACAGTGTGGAAGCAGGCCCTTCGGCCCATTGAGTCCACCCAGACCCAGCCCATCTCTGTAACACTGCATTTTTACCTAGCCTGCACATCCCAGGACACTGTGGGCAATTTAGCATGGCCAATCCACCTAACCTTCACATCTTTGGACTGTGGGAGGAAACTAGAGCACCCGCAGGAAACTCTCAGACACAGGGAGATTGTGCAAACTCCATACAGTTTTCCAAGAGTGGAATCGAACCAGAGTCCCCAGTGCTGTGAGGTAGCAGTGCTAAACACTGTGCCTCCCATGTTATGTTCCTTTCAAGACCCCTTCAATCTTTTCTCCTCTAAATCTACAATTATACCCATCTATTCCTTTCTCCCTCCAATATTTGTCTATTGTTTCATTAAATACATGGTTAAAAATCTCCTAACCCCAGGTTATAGTCCAACAGGTTTATTTGGAAGCTCTAGCTTTCAGAGCACTGCTCCTTCATCAGGTGGCTGTCCTAATGAAGAAGCAGTGTTCCAAAAGCTAGTGCTTCCAAATAAACCTGTTGGACTATAACCTAGTGTTGTGTGAATTTTAACTTTGTCCACCCTAGTCCAACATTGGCACCTCCACATCATTAAATACATCAAAATAATTTACTTGAACTGGCATCTTTGGTAATGAGTTCCATATTCTCACCATTCTTTGGGTGGAAAGATTTTATTTATAGATTCCACATTCAATTTAAATGAGGATTAAAACTTTCATTTCAGGAAATATGTTGAAGACCTTTATAGAATTAATTAACACAGTCTTGCTCTGCTATTTTAAAACCTTGGCTTTTAGTAATGGTTAATACAGAGCTGTGCCGAATTCCGTATTGAGATTCTTAATTTATTCCCATTACTGATTCTGTAAATTATAAATTATCTCCTCATTTAAGTGGTAGAGCCATTATTACTTCATTTTGCTAATTTTTTAAAAACTCGAACCGTGATAACTATTCATTTTTGGAGTGACTCCTATGATATTCTATTGGCCAGTTATCTTTTGGAGCGGCTTAGGTTATGCAGAATTCCCAAAACAGCTGACTCTATGGGAATTGGGCATAAACTTGAAACTTGCATGGGGGAATTCTCATGTGCCTGGAAAACCTCTGAAAAAGCCCCTTTAAAGTCTGAAATTTCATGCTGTTCTGACACTATTTTAGTAACGCTAGACAAGCTAGAGGATTTCAAACCTGCTCTGTTTGATGGGTAGGAAACCAACCCTGACATAACACTGACCTTGATGCCACCTTTGTCAGATGAAGCCCCCACATCCACATCCTACACCCCCCCCCCCCCACACACACACACACACACACACCATTTTCCCCCACTCCTCACACCCTGACCTGACATGATATACCCACCCCACCCCTCATGCAAACTCTACCCAGCCTAGCCCAACAGCAGCCCAATAACTGATCGCCTCGACCCACCCATGCCCAATTCAATCTAATGTCCACCCTCCCTATCCACCTAGCACTTTACCCACGTGGCACCCTGCATACCTCACTCACCTGGCATCTGAACCCTACATTCATTTTGGCTCTTGTAGCATAGATGGATGGATGGGTAGTTAGACATTTAAGTCAGAGTACAGCTCACTGCTCTAAAGGGATATGGTTTCCATAGCGATCTAAAGCTTTGTTGGATTTGTGGATACCAGGGCAGATTTGTAACACAGGGGTCTGTCCAGGTATTTACAGAAGTCATCTAAAGTAAATGGATAACTTTGAAACCAATTAAAATTGGAAATAGAGTCTGACTCTGATCTGTCTGGGGAAATATTTAGTTGTAGATTTCGTTTTGTAATTATTTTTAATAATTTCCCAGTATTATGTAAGGACAATAATCTTCTGGTCATTGATGTGGTCTGTAATTGGAAATCTCATGCTGTAACAACTTTTCATTACAGGCACATGGTTTGATGGCAGCCAAGAAGTCTGCTATAGATGTGTCTGCCTTCTGATGACCATTCCATTATTTAGAGTAAATACCTTTTACACAGTTTTAATCCTGGAGTAGGAGAAGAATATTGATCTAAAAATTCAGAACGTCAGTCACATTTTTCATGTTCATTTTGATCATGTTTTTAAAATGTACCAGAAGGATGTGGGTCAAACATTCAAAGTTGTTTGTTTGTTGCTGGTTCTTAAGGGTTGGACTCCTTTAGATGTCGGTGATCCATCATCTTGAAACCTTGCAGTCCATGTAGTGAGAATATTCCCACATACTGTTAGGTTCCAGGATTTAGACCCAGAGTCAGTGAAGGTGGTGAGATATGTTGCCAATTCAGAATGGTGAGAGCAGGGAATTGAAGATGCTGGCATTCCCTTTTGCTGTTCCCTCCTGGGCAGCACAGGCCACAGGTTTGGAAGGTATTGTTGAAGAAATCTTGAAGCTCCTGCAGTGTACCTTCTCAATGCTACACATTGCTGTTATTATGGGCCAATGGTGAACGGAGTGCTACAGAGGTGACCACTCATCCATGCAAACCAAGATTGTTCGATCACACCTCCTGACTTATGCCTTGTAGATAGTGGAAAGGCAATGGGTCTTCATTCACTGCAGAGTACCTGGCCTTTTAGTCACAGTTAAAATTCACACAACACTGGGTTATAGTCTAATAGGCTTAATTAAAAGCACTAGCTTTCAGAGCGCTCCTCCTTCATCAGGTAATGTTGTTTTAATGACAAAGGGACATGCTTAAATCCTCATGTTAGGGGTGGTCTTGAATAGTGTGAATGTTATTTACCACTGATTACTTTAACATTGATTACCAGGTCTTGTGGCATGCTGCCACTGCATCATTGAGAACTATCAAGAACACCCATGTTTTTAACCATTTATTGGAAAGAAGGGTATTGATGAAGCAGCTGAACATCTTTAGGTCTAGGTTCCATCGCTGAGGAACTCCTGCAGGGATGCTGTGGGATTTGATTTGGTCTCCAACAAATATGATCATTTTCCTTTTGTCCGATGTAGAACCTGAGCCAATGGGGAGTTTTCCCATTGACTTCAATTGATTCCCATTGACTTCAATTTAACTTGAATTCACACTGGGTCAAATGCTCCCTTGATGTCAAAAGTCATCACTCTCAGCTCACCTCAGGAATTCATACTTTTGTCCATGTTTAGGCCAAGGCTACAATTTGGGTCATTAGCTGAGTGGCCCTGGTGCAACCCAATCTGAGCATTAGCGAGCAAGTTATTGTTGATTAAAAGCTGCTTGATAGAAGACCACTTCCTTCACCTTGCTGAGGATTGTCATCATTGACCAGACAGGTTGCATCCTGCTTTTATAGTCAGTTCTTGTTGACCAAAATCCCACACTTTGGAGTAGATCTCCATTGTTTAATTGTCCATCATTAACCGCAACTAGATCTGGAGCAACTGTCGAGCATAGCTGTGATCTGTTGGTTGTGGAATTTAACCAGCTCTCTCTACAGCGTGCTGCTTCTGCTGTTAAACACCCATCCAATCCTTATGTTGTGTTGTGACTTTACCAGGTTGGCACTTTGTTTTTACTGATGCCCGCTGGTATCCTCGCATGTCCTTCTGCATCTCCATTGGATTGGGGTTTGCCCTCTGGCTTGAGGATAATGGGGATATGTTGGGCTTGACATTCTAGATTGGGGTAGAATACAATTCTGTGACTGCTGTTGGTGCATGGGCCTTATGAAATCGTGTATTGGGCTGTTTGTGTCCTACTATTTATTCCACTTAATATGGTGATAATATCAAATAGCACAATCAAGGTTGTTCTCTGTATGAAAATGGGACAACTTCAGAGAGATTGTATGAGCCTCTTGTATTGGTACAATCACACATTAATGTTGCTTTGGTGGATAAATTACTGAGGACAGGGTAATGTAGCTCGTTCCCTTCATCTCAGTTCTTCCACTACCTTCCACAAATCGAGTGTGTAAGCCTCGTCCCTCAGGGCCTGATCTGCTTAGTTAGTAGTGATGTTACCAGGTGAATGTTGTGATAGACATTACAGTCAATCACTAGAGTATATCTGGGCCCTTATACTCAGTATCCCCTTTAAATTGTGTTGGAGTATTGAGTCAACACTGAGACAGGATGGTGGATAGTAATCAGACTTTCTTGCCCATGTTTTACCTGTCATAAGACTTCATGGTTATGGAGGCAATTTTAACAGCTTCCAGGGCCACTCCCTCTCAATGGGGAGGCAATGGCCTAGCGGTGTTATCACTCAGGTAATGTGCTGCGGACCCAGGTTCAAATCCTGCCATGGCAGATGGTGGTATTTGAATTCAATAAATATTTGGAATCAAGAGCCTGTGATGACCAGGAATCCATTGTCAATTATTGGAAAAACCCATTTGGTTCACTAATGTTCTTTCTTTGTCTGGCCTATATGTGAGTCTAGACCCACAGCATTGTGGTTGCCTCTAAACTGCCCACAGGGATGAACAATAAATGCTGGTTATCTAGCGATGCCCTCATCCCGTGAATACGTTTTTAAAAAATCATGTGACTATGCTACCATCTCTGGTGGGACTGTTCTCCTGATGAAACAACGCATGCCCACGGTTGGTGATTGAGGAGTTGCGTTGTTGGCTAAAAAGTATAACACTCAGTATGACAATATTAGGCTGTGGGACATTAGGAGAGCTGACCCACAAATGTTAGGACAAATCCCCAGATGTTACCAGGGTATGCCGTGTTGTGTGCAAATGCAGTGGCTAGGACAATGCTACAATGTAATCCTTCCAGTTTTTGTCTTATCATTTCTTGTGGAGTTTTTGATTGGCTGAACAGGCCATTTTGGAAGGTTGTCGCAAGCTAAACACATCACTGTGGGTCAGAAGTCCAGTACAGACCAGACTGCTTAATGAGAACAGATTGTCTTCCTTATGTCCTGGACCATTAGTCTAGGATTCTGTGGTCTATTAGCATAATCACTATGCTACTGTCCTTGACCATAACTCATCACTTGCAATTGAGGCAGGCTATTTGTTGTAATTAGCTCACATTTTCAGCAGGATTCGGCAATTAAAGAACTGACTAGAAAAGTGTGAAGCAAGACAAAATGCAGATTAAATTTTTGAGAGTAGTAATAGGACATTTTGTGGAGATAACTATGGTTCAAGCCTCCATCCGTTTCTCTGGTGGATGACTATGACAGAGCTTTACTTCATCATTCCATGATGATCACTTTCCTTGTGATGCCTTTTCAAATCAGTTGAGACCTCTTACTGGGTCTGAGCTCTTCCCGAATCTTTCGGAATATTCGACTCTACTCTGGAACTCTGTGCTGTTCGGGTAGCTGTGAGATTGCTTTTCTCCATTTTAGTGAACTTTCTTGTCCGTTACTGAGTATTGATGACCAGGTTATCAATGGACTTTCCACTACATACCAACACTGACTCTAAAACTACCTGTTGGCATCCTTGCAAAGTCTGCACCAGTCTTGACTCATCTACCTTATCCTTGTATTGAAGTCTGGAGGATAATTTTCACACGTACCTGGCCGGTTTCCCATGTTCCTTTCCAAGTTTGATATTATCCGCGTCACTTTACCCATGTCTTGGCTGGCAACAAAACCTCTTCACTCATCACCCCTGTCCTTACTGAATTTCATTAGGGTGTCACTGAAGTAGGAACCAATGCAAAGAATATCCTGCTCAAACAAAAATGGAAATTGCTGGAAAAACTCAGCAGGTTCGGCACATCTATAAAAAACGCTCACTGGACCAGAAAGGTTCACTTTGCTTTCTCTCCACATTTGCTGCCATGCCTGCTGAGTTTTTCCAGCAAGTTCATTTTTCTTTTTGTTTCTGATTCCTTGGCTTCTTTTGCAAGGAATCTCAGGTATGACTTCATCCGTCTATACCTCTACAATCTGCTCCGGACCCATAATTCCCTACCTTGCACCCCCACTATTGAAATATCTGCTCTCCTCTCTCTTTCGCCTCTTGGGCATCTGAGTTTTCTTGCTTTGCACTTGGCTGTTGTGTTTTCAGCTGCCAAAGCTCCAATCTCCCTTCCTAAATCTCTCTGCCACCTGCCTCTCCCTCTTTAAGATTAATTTAAAACCAACCTCTTTGATCAACCTTTTGTCCGTGAGCCCAAATATCACAAAAGAAAATCCATGTGATCCATTCACTGATTATATTGCTATTTGATGGGGGAGCTGGCTGTTTGCAAATTGGCTGCCACTATAGTGCCCACATTTTGTCTTCAAAGTGCTTGGTTAGAGACAAAAAAAACCCTGCAGATGCTGGAATCCAAAATAGACAGGTAGGGGACTAGAAAAACACAGCCAGCCAGGCAGCATCAGGAGGTGAAGTCAACATTTCAGTTGTAACCCTTCTTCAGGACTGGGAGTGGGTGTGGGGGAAGCTGCAGGTAAAGGGGGTGGTGGGGACAGGGTGGTGAAATGGGGATAGGTGAAGACAGTCAGAAGCTATGACCTGGTTCGTCAATGGGAGGAATGAATCCGCTTGGCGACAGGGAGCAATGGAAGGGAGGGGGATGGGCTGGGAAGGGAGGTTATTTGAAATTGGAGAACTCAATGTTGAATCCGCTGGGCTGTAGTTTGCCCAGGCAGAAGATGAGGTGTTGTTCCTCCAATTTGTGGTTTGGTTTGTTGTGGCAATGGAGGAGGCCAAGGATGGTCATGTCTGGAAGGGGAATTAAAATGGGCGGTGACTAGGAGGTGAATTAAAATGGGTGGTTGACCCCTGTGGGCCTGGTTGCGATGCTCGGTGAACCGCTCCCTAAGATTATGTTCAGTCTCGCCAATGTAGAGAAGACCACATCGGGAGCACCAGATGCAGTAAACTTGGTTGGAGGAGAGGCAGGTGAACCTCTGTCTCACCTGAAGGGACTGTTTGGGGCCCTGGATGAGGGTGAGGGGGGTGGTGTACTGGCAGGTTTTGCATCTTTTCCGGTTGCAGGGGCAGATTCATTCAAAGTAGTGTTTCAAAGTACTTTGAGGCATCCAGTAGTTACAAATAATGCTACTTAAATGGAAGCCTCTATTTTCGTGGCTTCCTGTAAGCTTTTGCTTTTAGAATGGCCTAATGTAGCATATTTAATTTGAAGGCAGTATGCAAATGCAGTTGGCTGTTGTTATTAGGATCTGAAATGGTCAATCAAGATATCCTACCAGCGCTATAGCTCAAATCCTTCAACCCTGGAAATATCCATAGATCTTTTCTGATCCCTTTCAAGTTTCAAAACATCTTTCCAATAGGAAGGAGACCAAAATTGCACGCAATATTCCAAAAATGGCCTACCCTTTGTCCTGTACAGCTGCAACGTGACCTCTCAACTCCTATACTCGATGCTCTGACCAGTAAAGGAAAGCATACCAAATGCTTTCTTCACTATCCTATCTGCCTGTGACTCTGCTTTCAAGGAGCTATGAACCTGCACTTCAAGGTCTCTTTGTTCAGCAACACTCCCCAGGACCTTTCCATTTAAGTGTATTGTTGATTATCCTGTAATAAATTACCACTGATCTGTTGTGTGGTGCTAAACACTCCGTGGTCAATGTGCCAGGTAAAATTGGCAACTGTAAGATATAAATTGTGAGAAAATCAAAATCCAATGTTCATATTCTTCAAAGTAATTGATGGTGCCTAAGAGTATGGTCAGGGCTGCGAAACTCTGAAGATTGTGAGAGGTTTTGCACTTGCAATTTCATAGGCAGCTATTGCTGTTTTCTAGGTGACTCCCAGGTATGCTTTTCCAAAGAAATTACAATCTAATAGTTTGGCAACAATCACAAAGGAAGGAAATGAACAGTACACGCTGGTGGGAGCATGGATGTGTGGCTCTGTAAGCTAACATCATAAGCCTGGGAATGATATACATAGAGGTGCTGTGTTGCTTTTGGCTGTTTTTAGCAGTCATTGGGTGGAGTCTTAGGGGTCTGGCCAGAATTAGACAATACAGCTGCTGGGGCCAATATTGACATCATGATCACCTTGCCCATCTTTTATGCTTTTCATAGGAGATGATGTGAGATTTTCATCAGACAGTGGAAAGGTTCCAATTTATGATAGCTTGTTGATGGCCCAACTCTCTCGTCACTCGTATTCCATTTACGATCTTGCCAAGCTCTCCTAACATTGGGAATATCCAACATGGAAGCCAGAGTGGGTACATGATAGGTTCAGCTCATTGGGTCTTTAACAATATGTCTGCCCTACCATTGATCAACACAATCCATGAGCACCAGCCAGCTGTACCCTTCCACCATTGATATTGGCATCTGACATCAATGCCATCCTGGCACCTATCTGCACTGCAAGCCCAGACTTACCAGGGCACACTGGCAACCTGCAATGAACAACTGCATTGGGTACAGTTACCACACAGGGCCAGGCACCCAGTCCATGGTGTAGGTCAGCCTGACAACCAGGACTGCTCCCACATTCTGTCTCAGTGCTCATTCACCTGGTGCCTACTGGTATCCCTGCAGAATGCATATCTTACTGTGCCTTGCAGTAGCAGTTGGCACAGTCACACAGCCAGGCAGATGGCCGTGCTGTGCAGCAGTCTCAGTCAAGGACATATGCACCTCTTGTCATGCATTAGTGTGCTCTGTTAGTGTTGTGCCTGGCAGTACTGTTTGCGCCAATGTTGGCATCTGTTGCAAGCAGTCAGTGCCCCTGATGGGGTTCTCTCCCAGTCTATCAGTCAGTGAGCCAAGTACTGCTGGTCAAAAGCAGCTACCCAGACGAGTACCAGGCTTTGGCCACAGTCGTGCAGCTGGTCAGGGGTGGATTTGCACAGGGAATCCGTGAGTCCGTGCTGCAGGGTCGTGTCAGGTTAATATTGGGGTGGGGGTAGAGGGAGGTGGCGGAGGTGAGAAGTTTGCTGTTGTTGGGAACATTGTGGCCATCAGTCAGGGGTCTGGGCAGATCTGAGCTGGTGCTGCCAGTTGAGGCCCCTTGAGATGATTTGTCATTCATCATCCTGTTGTCCCCTGTCCTTAGAAATTAAGGCTGAAGGTGATGGGTTTTCGGGCAGGGGAAGGGAAAGAGATAGTAGCTTGGTGTTGGTGCATGGCTTGGGTGATGCCCCAGGGGCGTGAAGCCTGTGGGTTTATGGAATGGTCACATTAGAATTATGTTTTATTGTCAGGTGTGCTCAAGTACAGGAGTACAGTGAAAAGTGTACAAAGTCGGCACTCCTGGCGCTGTTTTAGGTACAAAGTACCTAGGCACAACATCTTAGTTACAAAGTAAACTAAAGAAATACAGTTGAAGGTTCAGCATTTGCAGTCCTTGAGACACAGGCCTGCAGTCGCTTCACACTGGGCTTTCCCCACGAGGGCTTGCTCTGCCCTGCGCTGGGCCCGCACCCCCACGAGGGCATTCCCCGCCTCACCACCCGTCATGCTGGGCTCAGTCCCTCACCACCAACACCACCCAGCTCACCATCTGCCTGAAAAGACTTTTTTTTAAAAGAAAAGGAAAAATTAAAGAAAAGCTGACAGAATAGACAAGCCCCAGGCTCAGGAGCTTGGATGCTGCATACTCCACTGCTGCCATCTTGGGCCAAGCCCAACCTTGGAAACAAGGGGGTGATGTTTAGGGCCTTAGTATTACTTGTCAGGTCAGAGGTCGAAGGCAGCTTACTGCGGTCATGAAGCATGTGGAAAGTGCACAATATTCAGGAGAATGGCTGTGAATGCATTCCAAGTGGATGGGTGAAGTGGGTGGGGGGGGGCGCGGTGGGCGGGGGGGTTCTGCAACTGGTCATCGAATATTGGCTACAAACAGATCATGTATATATTGGCAACTTAGACAACCGAGCTGCCTAGTTTATGGCCATCCTGCAGCAGAGACTTGAACAGCCGCATGAATCGTTTGTGAAGTAAGTATGAACTGTCAACACAACATTGTCAGCGGAGGTCTCCACGTACCCTCAGTATATTTTCCCTTTCCTCTCCTCCCCTTCTGCCATACTGAACTTCTCTGTTCTGCACCAGGGCTGGAGGGAATGTACTACATAATGGGGCCCCCTTGGCCCTTGACATTTGTTTGAGTATCTTTTAGGGGTATTTGTCTGTGGACAGCCAAGAAATGCTGATGGTCATCCTGGCAGAAACATGTTGGCCCTCCTTGGCCTGAACCTCCAGGGCTCAGAGGGTTGGATGCTGGCTGAAGGTGGAGGGCCCAGCCACCTCTGGAGTAGCATCCGCTCTGGGGCCTGGGCATGGCTCCAAATCTGGCTGGGTTCCTCCAGGGGATGGGGCATCTGGCTCAGGTACCCAGGGAGTGAGGAGTCACACAGGGTTATTGGCATGGCAGAAGGGGAGCGGAAGGTGGGTGTTGCATACAACAGAGCAGCTTTCAGGGCATGGCACTTATGAAAGGTTGGTGCAGTGGCAGGGATGGAGTGTGTGTGAAGTAGAACTTACCAGATTAAGCCAAACGTGGCACTTACCTTGGTGGAGCAGAGTTTACTGATCACCTTCTGATACTGCAGCCCAATCCTCTGCACCCTGAAGTGGCAAGGTAATCTTTGACCAGGCAGGTGGCATTCCAATGCATGACCTGCTCTGATATAGTCCTCCAGAAATAGAACACCTCTCTTCTACACCAACCCATCGGGCAGGACCTCTAGATCCCATCCTGGTGAAGTGCAATACCAGCCTTCCCTTCTCCACCTGCTTTTAAGAACCAAGTAGGCAGCTTGCCAAATGCCAGTGCTCCTCCAAGTGAGCAACAGGCATTCAAAGATGGCATATTTGTGATGGATGTTGGTCTTCGGGCTAATGTCTGGTGAGTGGGACATTGGTGTGGGAATAATGCGTGATAAGATGGGGTGGAAATTTCCCATGATGCACTCCATTGGGGGAGGATTGCTGACTAATGCAGTACAAGAAAATTCATTTGGCGTCGCACAAGCATCTTTTCGACAGACTTGGACATGACTCCCTTAGTCGACGATTCAGTCCATTTTTCTGTTGACTATCTCAGATGTGTTATCTAAAATATTAACTTATGAGGTCAAGAGGTGGATATGTGTAGATCTTGAGCTTTTTGAACAGACCACATTTCACAGTACAGAGCCCTGGCTACAGAAGCAAAAGTGATTGTATTTACAAAGAACAAGAGGCTTGAATAGAGTCACTAAGGCTGCAACACTTTCACGGAGGGGTAAGGTGATCCAAATTGGAGTTATAAAACCTTAGCTTTGAACACAAGCAGTCAAAGAGAAACTGCTCAGAGGAAGTTAACCTCTATCCTCTGCTTTTCTCTGAGCTCCCCTTGTCTAACTTTGAGCCAGTAGCCCACTGGAAAACCAAATTGCCACATTTAGAGGGTTCTTTGGAGAGTAGGTCTAAATCTACCATTGTCTGCGAAAAGAGAGAATTCAACCAACTATGACTAGCCCAGGGAAAATATCCAGTACCGATATCTTATGTAGAAAATTACTTCAGCGTTTGGACAATCTTTGATTTTATTTTTTTGAATTTGAAATTATTTGGCCAAAGTTCTTATGATTATCTACAGCGTTTTATATATTTTTCAAACTTTGGACATATTTGCCTACTTTCATTAGTAAAGATTAACACTATTGCTTGAGCCTTTTATTTTGCTATAAAACTACTTTTTTGTTTGTTTATTAACTTCAGGAATCTGACTGACTTGTTTCTGACACTGAGCTACATACAGTCCAATATATAGCATTGCAATGCTGCCTGCAATCTTAGTTCAACCTTATGGTGGAGAAATGGGAAAGGAATTAGCTTCCTAAATTGGTCATATCAACTATCATAACTGAACTCGTTTAATATAAAAACATAGTTTGTGGTGTAAACAAGAATTAACTAGCTTAAGCATGAAGGTCCAGAATCTACATGTCAGGTACGAAAGTACCTTTTATATTTCAACGGGAGCTGAAAGCCCAAAGCAGATATTTCACATAAGCTGTGCATCAGAGAAGATTGGCAATTTTAATTTCTCTGGTTCAGCACACTACCTCCACCCTGCACCCTCTGTAGAGCTCTGTTGCAGGTTCTGGATCAGTGACTGGTTGGGAATTGGACTGGCTCTATGCCAGCTGGTTTCAAGGCAGGAAAGTTCAAAGACCGATTGTCTGAGGTTCCCTGTTGAGTGTTGTCACTTTTACATAAAACCAGAGTCTAAGGAGCTGTGGAGGGAGATCAGGCCTAACTGTTAAAGACTGTGTATACCTCTGCTCAAGCTCATGAGTGTAGGTGAATTGGCAAATGGGAACTCAAGATTGTCTGTCTGTAAATGTTGGTTTTCTCACCCAGTAACTGCCAACCAAATAAACTTGGATCGAAATAGCATTTGTTGAATTGAATTAAATCCCACCGCCCTCCCTCTGCCCCAGTCATCCATAGGGGAAGGAAAGATTAGGAAAAATCATCATATCCCAGTCTTCTATCCATCCCAACCAGGGGTGTTATCGACGTCCAGAAGATGAGAAAAATCCATCAGCAATGTCTATAATAAAGTGACCCATAACATGTTGATGTCATCCACAAAAGTGGGAGAAGGATTTCTCATGAGCTGATGTCATCTGCTTTGTTTTCTTAGTGACACTGTTCTTTCGGAACACAGCATGTTAGCTCCTTAATTATCTTTGCAATTTCTTAGACAAAAATGAATACCAAAGGATGTAGAGAGGACATAGAAATGAGCCTGTGTAAAGTTTTCTGTAAAATATAGTAAGATCAAGTCTGTGTTCTTCTAAGTGAACATTAGTAGACTTTATTAAATGTATCTATTCTGGGGGAGGGAGAATGGTAACAGGAAATATTCAGTATTCCCACAGACCTGGGCTCCAGTTCCATATACCATGACATCATGGTGGAATAAGTAGTTAAGCACATGCTCAGTGACTGCTCTTAGTGCTTGTTGTAACTCCATATCTTAGTGTTCTCCATTAACATTTATCTGTGAATATTGTCTTCCCACCTCTTCCCCCTGCCCCCACCCCTGGATCTGACTCACCTTTTGGTCCAACTCATCCATGCTGACCAGGTATCCTAAATGAATTTCGTCCCATTGCCAGAACTTGGTCCATACTCATTTAAACCCTTCCTATCCGTGTATCCATCGAGATGCCTTTTACATGTCTGCGTGGGTTTCCTCCGGGTGCTCTGGTTTCCTCCCACAGTCCAAATATGTGCAGGTCAGGTGAATTGGCCATGCTCAATTTGCCCATAGTGTTAGGTGCTTAGTCAGAGGGAAATGGGTCTGGGTGGGTTACTCTTCGGAGGGTTGGTGTGGACTTGTTGGGCCGAACGGCCTGTTTCCACACCGTAGGGAATCTAATCTAATCTAAATGTTATTATTACCAGCCACCACTTCCTTTGGCAACTCATTCCATACACACACCACCCTCTCTGTGGAAAACCTTGCGCTTTGGGTACCTCTTTTTATATCCTTCTCATCACACCTTAAACCTATGCCCTCTAGTTTTGGATTCATCTATCTTGGGGGAAAAAGAGCTTGGCTATTCATGAATGTTAGCAGAGGCTGTTCACTCAGTAGTGAGAGTCAACTGTTGGTGAACTTCACCTGAGGGTCACCACTGTTCAGGCAAGAGTTGAGGATGAGAAGAGACCTCTGGTGGAAATTGAACCCACACCATTGAGAGCTCTCTGCATTGCAACCTTACCGTTCAACCATCTGAGCTAACCAAGATTATTTGCTAAAATAATATTTGTCTGCATTATCTCACGAATTCCATTTTCTGACAAGCTTCCTGTTGAAGAATAGATAACTGTCTGTTTGTCCAACACTCTGCAGATGGTGTTTCCATTGGATTTTAAACTTCAATGATTAATTGGAAGATGTAAGTATCAATGCAACTAAGATGTTTCCCATGCTTTGGTTTGTAAATCCAATCATATAATACCACATGCTGTTTTCTCATTAATAGCTCGCTGCAATTCAAACAATACTTCTGTGTAAATACAATTAAGACGACCTATCTCGCAAAATTCAAGACTTCATTAACAGAAGGTTGACAGTGAAATATGAACACTCCACTCATCTGCATCAAATGTAGGGTTTAATAGTGGAACAATTATTTTCATCAAGTAGAATCTTTGCTGTTCAAGTCAGTGAAGCCGTTATCTGCAAAAGCCAAGATGCCATTTGAATATTATTGATGGAACTAAGCAATTGACATTTAAAAGTAATAGATACCAATATTCAAAAATAATTTTTGTTGCTTTTTGTTTGCATTGTAAGCATTAGCAACTACAAAGTCTGAGGAAGAATGGGCAGATTAAAATTTTAGATTGTTCCAGTGATGTGGTTTTTAAGATGACTCCCTAATGTGGCATTTTCCCACCATACGACACCAATCCAAGCTGTACACCTTCTTCCTCTTGTTCTCATGAAATAGATGATGGAAGGAGGCCTTCCCTTGAGGAGCAGCCAACAAGTAGGGAACTCATTAAAATTAGGAGATTCACATTTTAAAACTTGATCAAGGCAGAAGAGCGAAATGCTAATGTGGCAAATGTGGCCCTGCCTTATCCCTCTAGCCCTGCATTTTCCATAGCAAATCCACCTAGCCTGCATATTTGTGGACACTATGGGGCAACTTAGGGTGGCCAATCCACCTAACCTGCACATCTCTGCACTGTGGGAGGAAACCAGAGCACCCGGAGGAAGCCCATGCAGACACTAGGAGAATGTGAGACAGCAATGCTAACCACTGAGCCACCATGCCACCCTTTTGATTGGTCAGAATGCAAAGAACGACTAAGAGGTTAATCAGAACTAACAACTTAAGACTTGAGAGAAGCTAACTAGAAACATAAAAACAGAGACCAAGTTTCTCTAGGCATTGTAAAGGGGAAAAAGTATGTGGGTAAACAATAGATAATATAAAAAGTTGCAGATGTAATGAATAAATAAACATAGAAAAAGGGAGCAGGAGTAAGTCTTTTGGCCTTTCGAGCCTGACTATCCCCTGGCTGATCACTGAACTCCGTACTCTATTCCCATTTTCTCTTTTTTTTTTATACCTTTAGACCTAAGAACTATTTCTGACGCCTTGAAAGCATTCAATGTTTTGGCCTCAACTGTGGCAGAGAAAACCATAGACTCACTACTCTTTCTGGGTGAGGAAGTTTCTCCTCATTTCAGTCCTACATGGCCAACCTGATATCCTTTTAGACTGTGACCCTGGTTCTAGACTCCCCCCTGTCATTGGAAACATCATCCCTCTGTTTAGCCTGTCTAGTCCTGTTAGAATTTTATAGGTTGCTATGGGATCCATCTCAAAGAATACACTGT
The DNA here is from genome assembly GCF_004010195.1 of Chiloscyllium plagiosum. NCBI lineage: Eukaryota > Metazoa > Chordata > Chondrichthyes > Orectolobiformes > Hemiscylliidae > Chiloscyllium > Chiloscyllium plagiosum. The sequence continues at coordinate 78,473,185 of NC_057719.1, forward strand.
AAAGAATACAAAAACATTTTTACAGGGCATTGCTGTGACTATATTTTAAGCACTGTGGAGAATTTTCATATGCTTATTGATAGAAAGATGTAAATACATTAGAGGTGGTTCAGAGGAGGTTTACTAGATTGATCCCTGGAAAAGGCAGATTGTCTTAGGATAGGCTGGGTTTGTTTTTACGAGAATTTAGAAAAAAAGGACTGATTTGAATGAAGTTTAAAAGATCCTGTATGTCCTTTAGATGAAAGTAGAAAGGAAATGTTTTAAAATTAGGGGTTGCCGTTCAGGACAGTGGTGAGGGGAATGTATTGCTCCTGGAGCCTCCAACTTTCCACATCAGAAGATGGTGGAGGTAAGGTCTTTGATTATTTTTGAGGAGGAGGTAAATGGGTCTCTGTTGGGTAAGGCAATCAAATGTTACCAGGTGTAGATGGGAATGCGGAATTTTTAACGCAAACCAATTAGCTGTAATGTTCTTGAATACTGAGCAGTCTTGAAGAGTTGAATGGTCTAATTCTCTTAACAGTTCTGTTCTCAGAATGATGTTAGGTTGTGAAATTCTCTTTGCTAGAGAGCAGTGAAGACTCTGTCATTAAATATACTCAGGGCTGATGCAGATGGTCCAGAGCTATAGAGGGCATACAGGAAAGTGGGAAGGAGACAACAGCCAGATCAACTTTAATATTATTTAATGACAAATGAAGCTTGAGGGGCCAAATGGTTTACTCTTTCTATTTATATTCTTCTGTTGAGATTTCTATTATGGATCTGACTCACCGCAATTATGATGAGACTGTTCAAATTCTGGACTGGGAACCTAAAGTGGATTTTGATCTGTAAATTTGAACTCCTGTCATAAAAGTGATGACACTATATTTTGGCAATGGTATTTCGAAATGATTCAGTAAGGTCTGTTGAGGGACAGCACCATAATTTGGCATATGGCCTGGGGAGTGCTAGTTCAGAATTCACCTTAAGGTTAAGAGGCCTAGAATACAAGAGCAGGGATGTACTGCTGAGGCTGTATAATGCACACATCGGACTGCATTTTTTTAAATAAGAATCGAATAATCTATTGTCACTCGTATTTTATTTACAAAAATGAGAAGTGTTTGTTGCTATACCTTGGCACCTATATTAATAACAAAAGGCATTGATAAGAAAAGTGTCTTAATTTTTAAAACAAATGTCAGTCAGCTAAATTCATGGATCCTGGGTTTAGGAAAAGACAGTACTGCTGCAAGACCGCCATGCCGAGCTGCTGGAATATTGTGGGGAATATCAAAAGAAGGATGTGTTGACATTGAAGGGAGTCCAGAGGAGGTTCACAAGGATGATCTCGCTTATAACGTCAGAAAATGCAGGAGCAGAGTTAGGGCTATTTGGCTGATGTGTTTCACAATATCAATCTCCTACCTACCTTCTCCCAGTAACCTTCAAATCCCTTAATGATCAAGTATCTATCCATCTCTACCTTAAATCCACTCAATGACTTGGCCTCCATAGCCTTCTGTGGTAATGAGTTCCACAGATTCACCACCACCTGGCTGAAGAACTCCTCCTCACCTCGGTTCCGAAGAGTAGTCCCTTCACTCTGAGGCTGTGTCCTCAGGTCCTAGACTGTCCTCAGAGTGGAAACATCTTCTCCATGTTTACTCTGTCCAGGTCCCTCAGTATCCTCAAAGTTTCAATCAGATCCCCCTCCCCCTGCCAACTTATCCATCATGTAAACACCCAGAGACGTCAACCACTCCTTATATGATAAGCCCTTCATCCTTGGGGTCATTCTTGTAAACCTTCTCTGGACCCCCTCCTAGAGCAGCACTTCCATCCTTAAATATGGGACCCAAAACTGCACATAAAATTCCGAATATTGTATGATGAGAGCCTTATATAGCTTCAGCAGTACATCTCTGCTCGTGCGTTCTAGCCCTATTGAAATGAATGCTGACATTGCATTTGCCTTCCCAACTGCCCACTGAACCCGCATGTTGACTTTAAAAGAATCCTGAACTAGGATTCCCAAGAGTCTTTGTGCTTCAGATATCTGAAGCCTTTCCCCATTTAGAAAATAGTCTATGCTCAATTCTTCTCAGCAAGATGCACAGCCTCACACTTTCTCTCATTGTTTCCATCTGGCAATTCTTTGTCCACACTCCATGTGTCTTCCTAGACTGCAAACAGAAATAATATCCAGAAACAATAAGCTGGTCAATTTGTAGCCAGTGTCCAGAGGGAATGATGGACCAGCAAAGCTGATGTCTGGTCGCATGCTCTGCATTGTCATGAAAAGTGTGTCACTGCTGACAACTGCTCATATTTGCTGCTAGTTCTGTGATGAATTGCCATCTTTTCATTGCACCCAATTTGTACTGCAGGAATGCAGACAGCTCCATTAGTTGGAAGCTCAAAGCAAAGTACTGCAGAGGCTGGGGATCCAAAATTAAAAATAATCAAAGTGACGGGGGAAACTCAGGAGGTATGACCAAAGAAAAGTCATAATGGATTGAAATGTGAATTCTGTTTCTGTTCCTCTACTGCAAGTAGAGAACTGCCAACTACTGAACCAGCAACATTGGGTGCCCAGCTATTTTGGTGTGCAAGCTAAAATATATGAAGGCAGCTAACCAGGAGGCTGTCACTGGCAGGATTCCTGAGCCTATTGTGCTTCTTACATGTACAGGCTGTGGACCCTCACTGACCCCGTCAATGCCCCAGAGTCTCTTTGATTTGATTTATTTGTGTAACACGTACCTAAGTACAGTGAAAAGTTTTGTTTTGTGTGCAGTACAGGTAAATCGTAACATACAAGGATATATAGATCATAGGGTATTTAGACAGATCGAGGTATATGAGGTTATGCTGCACAGAAGGTGCACAAAAGAAAGATCAACTTTACATTTGAAAATAAAGATGTCCATTTAGCAGTGTAATAACAGCGGGGGGGGGAGAAGCTGTTCTTGAACCTGTTGTTACGTGTGTTTTAAGGTTATGTACCTTCCTCCTGACGGAGAATTTGGAAGAGAGTGTAACCATGGTGGGAGGGATCTTTGGTGTTGGCTGTCCTTCTGCAGCAAGTAAAGCCTCAATTTTGCTTGAGTTTGGCTTTGTTTGTTTAGCATTGGGGCATCAATTCATAGAGTCATAGAGATGTACAGCATGGAAATAGACCCTTCAGTCCAACCCATCCATGCCAACCAGATATCCCAACCCAATCTAGTCCCACCTGCCAGCAACCGGCCCATATCCCTCCAAACCCTTCCTATTCATATACCCATCCTTAAATGTTGCAATTGTACCAGCCTCCACCACTTCCTTTGGTAGCTCATTCCATACACGTACCACCCTCTATGTGAAAACGTTGCCCCTCAGATCTCTTTTATATCTTTCCCCTCTCATCCTAAACCTATGACCTCTAGTTCTGGACTCCCTGACACCAGGGAAAAGACTTTACCTATTTACCCTATCCATGCCCCTTATAATTTTGTAAACCTCTATAAGGTCATCCCTCAGCCTCCGACGCTCCAGGGAAAACAACCCCAGCCTGTTCAGCCTCTCCCTATAGCTCAAATCCTCCAACCCTGGCAACATCCTTGTAAGTCTTTTCTGAACCCTGTCCTGAAGGTTGGCTTTTTCTTGCAGCACTGTGTACATGGATTTTGAGATTTTCTTCATATTTCATAAGGTACGGTTGCATGGATTCCCAACCCTGTACTCGGGTGATGACCTTTTATGTATAGCAATGTATGCCAGTTTTTTTTTTACAAAGGAATGGATTTGCAGATAACTTTTGCCTTATGCCAATTTACATACTGCAAAGACTATGCAATTAATGTTTTTACTCATGTTGTGGACTTAAGTTTGATGGCCTGGTGATAGTTATTGTGAATATTGATCAACACTTCCAATTCTGCTAGGCCTCCAGTCTGAAAAACAACTCTCCACCACCACCCTTTGTCTTCTACCTTTGAGCCAGTTCTGTATCCAAATGGCTAGTTCTCCCTGTATTCCATGAGATCTAACCTTGCTAATCAGTCTCCCATGGGGAACCTTGTCGAATGCCTTACTGAAGTCCATATAAATCGCATCTATCGCTCTGCCCTCATCAATCCTCTTTGTTACTTCCTCAAAAAACTCAATTAAGTTTGTGAGACATGATTTCCCACGCACAAAGCCATGTTGATGATCCCTAATCAATCCTTGCGTCTCCAAATACATGTACATCCTGTCCCTCAGGATTCCCTCCACAACTTGCCCACCACCGACATCAGGCTCACTGGTCTATAGTTCCCTGGCTTGTCTTTACCACCCTTCTTAAACAGTGGCACCATGTTTGCCAACCTCCAATCTTCCGGCACCTCACCTGTGACTATCAATGATACAAATATCTCAGCAAGAGGCCCAGCAATCACTTCCCTCGATTCCCACAGAGTTCTAGGGTACACCTGATCAGGTCCTGGCCTTTGCCGATTCCATGCCAGGAAGTACTATCACAATGTTTATGGCACAGATGGAGGCCATCTGGCCAATCGTGCCTTCACCAGCTCTGCAAACTAGCAGCATCGCCTTCTGCCGACCTCCTGTTGATATTTTCCCCTACACATTATTTCTCTTCAAATAGTCATCCAATGTTCTCTTGAATGCTTCAACTGAACATGCCTCTACCACGTTTCCAGGAAGTGCATTCCACACTCTAACTAATTGTTTTGTTACAAAAATTCTCACGTGACCTTTGCTTCTTTTGCCCACTAGATATATTTTGAAAACCTCCACCGCACGTGTCTCGATGGAGAAGATTTCCATCTTCTTCAATCTATCCTGAACTTTCTCATTCCTGGACTCATTATTGTAAATCACTTCTGCACTCTGTCCAACGTATTTATGTCTTTCCTATAATGTGGCGTCCACACCTGCATATAGTTCTCCAGCTGAGATCTAACAAGTGTCTTGTTTGATCAACATTGGGCGAGTCTTGTTTTAAAATAAAATAACTAACAGCCTTCAAAGGTAATTTGACAGCAGCCAGAAGCAAATCTGCAGTCAATGCCACTAGTTGGGGAAGGAGGTAATATTATCACAGCACAGCTTTGATTTGTTGTGATAGCGGTATTTTACGTGTCAACCATTTTAAAATTGCAGCACCCACAGACATAATGCAATTGTCACAGAAGCTAACATTTTACAGTGTGTGACTCGTCTGAGTTATTTCAACTTTTTCTGCTTTGTGTTCTACCCTGTAATTAGACATTGTAATCAGAGACAGGTAGAGTAGCGATTCTTACTTCAAAGGGTAATTACTAGTTCCAATTCAGACTACAAAAGTAAAACCATTCTCTACAATTTATTTCAGCAGTTTGTCTTCCTGCACCATTATCTTTGGAAAAGTTAAAGTATTTGCATTTTAAAAAAAAAGACAATTTTACACTTTATAATGGCACTGAAGGCAGCTTGTATAATGTGGCATGAAATGGTCTGCTGCAGTAATGAAAGGCCTACAGTTAATTCTCAGCCTGTGGTATTTTTAAAATTTAATCGTGGGGTCCGAGTGTTGCTGGCTGGGCCAGCATTTATTACCTTCCTTGAGAAGGTGACAGTGAGATGTCCACGTGCTGTAAGTTGGCCCAAAATGCTGCTCAGGAATGAGTTCCAGGATGTTGACCCAGCAACTGTGAAGTCACAGTGATTTATGTCCAAGTCAGGGTGGTGCTCAGCCTCGGGGGTGGGAGGGAGGGGAGGGAAATCTTACAGATGGTAGCATTTACACATGTTGTTGCCCTTGACCTCCTAGAAGGAAGTGGTCAGGATTTCGGAAGGTGCTGCCTAAGGAGCCTTGGTGAATTTCTGCGGAGTATCTTACAGACAGTACACGCTGCTGCTATGGAGCATAGGTAGCTAAGGGAGTGAATGTTTGTTGATGTGGTGCTAATCAAGCAGGCTGCTTTTTCCTGGGTGGTGTTGTTGGAGCTGCACCCATCTGGGTGATTGGGGAATATTCAAATTATTGACTTCTGTCTCATAGCTGGACAAACTTTGGGGAGTCAGAAGATGAGTCACTCATTGTGGGATTCTTAGACTCTAACCTGCTCTTAAACTGGCTAGTGAAGTCAGTGGAAACCCCAGAATGTTGACAGTACGGGGTTCAGTGATGGTGATACCTTTTGAATGTCAAAGATCAATGAATAGATACTCTGTTGGAGATGGTTGTTGCCTGGCATTTATATGGCACAATGTTACTTGCCACTTGTCAGGCCAGTTTGGATATTGTCCAGGTCTAGCTGCATTTGCTATGAGCCCAGGCTGTCCTTTTTAATAGAATATTCTTCTGCCAAGGGTGTATAACAGTTGTCAGAAGAGCAATTACATCCCCATCTGCACAAATTAATGTAGCAGCTGACAAATGCTGATGCACAACAGAAATTCACCGAGACTCCTTAGGGAACACTTTCTAAACCCGTGGCCATTACAATCTAGAAGAAAAAGGGTAGCAGATGCATGGGAACGCTGCTCCCTGGCATTTTCCCCTCAAAGCCACACATGATCCTGACTTGGAAGTGAATCTCCATTCCTTCAGTGCTACTAGGTCAACGTCTTGGACTTCCCTCCTTAGCAGCATTGTGGATCTACCTACAGCAAATGGACTGCTGCTGTCCAATATGGCAGCTCACCACCACCTTCTGAAGGGCAACTAAGGATGGGCAGTAAATGCCAGTACAGCCAGAGAAGCCCTTAGCCTTTGAATAAATGAAAAAAAATCAACACATTTCTTGAGATTGTTCTTTTTTTAAGTACATGGGTTATTTTTCACTATTAATGCTGAGCATTAATCAGATATTGAAGATTTCATAGTGCTGTACTCACCATCTTGATCATATGTTGGATTGATTAGTTGCTATTTTGATCAACTTCCAAGCAATCCAGGCCTCTGACTGTATCACATGGCCACGCAATTAAAGTGTTGAACTAGAACTTTTATCTCACAATGATGTCCCTGCTTCTAAAATGTCATCTCCAGGTTGAAGTCTAACTCCATGGCCAAGTAATGGCCAAGGAAGGTCTGTTCATAATAATGAATTTCAACCTACTAATCCTGTCAACCCTCTCCCACAGAGTGGGAGAGATTCCTAGCCAGCCATGCAATGGAAAAAAACACTGCAGATTCTGTCATTGCTATCCATAGCTCCAGAGTACAACACATACGTTAAAAAGTGTAAAAACACAAACTTTTCGGAGAACAGGCTGGCATAGTTGGCCAGTGTAAATCGGTTTGGTGCATGATGCTCAATTCTTGGATTAGGATCAGGACCAGCATCCTTGTCCTTCCCATTGTGGAGACTTTGGCACTGTAGGTGGGATGTGCCATTTGGTAGAGAATTAAAGAAAGATCATGCAGAAACCCATGAATAGCATTCTTCCTTAAATTCTACAACAGTTCTACCGTTCATACAAATTGAATCACTGCATGAGATATGCAAATGACACTACATATTGAAGACTTAATGAATACAGCTGTTAAGAGCCACAATCTACACTAATTGACCGTCTGGAGGGTCTGATTTTCGTGATTAAATTCAACTCAAGGATATTCCATCCAGAAGCTACCCAATAGTGTCTCTTACCATTTTTTTCCTATCTCTAGGATTGTATATGGTGCTGTCTCTGGATTCAGTGAGGCTGGTAGAAAACATCTATTGTTGCAATGTATACAATGAGGATGATGCAAAAAGCCTTCAAGGGGATTTGATAAGACCAAGTGAGTGGCCAAGAATACAATAAATGGGATATAATGTATATATGTATGAGGGTATCGGGTGTGATAGATGGAATGGAAGTGCAAAGTATTTCTTAAATGGTGAAAGATTGAGAAGTGTTGATATTGCATGTTACCTGGAGATCCTTTCTCATAGGGTCAGGGCCATACAGCATGGAAACAGACCCTTCAGTACAACCAGTCCATACCAAACATAATCCCAAACTAAACTATTCCCACCTGCCTGCTCCTGACCTATATCTCTCCAAACTTTTCCTTTTCATATATTTATGCAAATGTCTTTTAAATGTTGTAATTGTACCCACATCACTGCTTCCTCAGGAAGGTCATTCTACATGCAAACTACCCTTCGTGTAAAAAAACAAATTGCCCCATGTGTTTTTTTAAATCTCTCTCCTCTCTCCTTAAAAGTGTGTCGCCTGGTCTTGAAATCCCCCATCCTTTGGAGAGACACCTACCATTTAACTCTATGTGTAACCCTCACGATTTTCTAAATTTGGGTGGCACAGTGGTTAGCACTGCTGCCTCACAGCGCCAGAGACCCAGGTTCAATTCCCGCCTCAGGCGACTGACTGTGTGGAGTTTCCACGTTCTCCCCGTGTCTGCGTGGGTTTCCTCTGGGTGCTCCGGTTTCCTCCCACAGTCCAAAGATGTGCAGATCAGGTGAATTGGCCATGCTAAATTGCTCGTAGTGTTAGGTAAGGGGTAAATGTAGGGGTATGGGTGGGTTGCGCTTCGGTGGGGCGGTGTGGACTTCATGGGCCGAAGGGCCTGTTTCCAAACTATAAGTAATCTAATCTAATCTAAACCTCTCAACCTCCCAATCTCCAGTGAAAAACATTCCCAGCCTATCCTGTCTTTCTTCAGAACTCAAACCTTCCATACCCAGCAGCATCCTGGTAAATCTCTCTTCTGAACCCTCTCCAGTTTAATAATATCCTTCCTGTAACAAGGCGACCAGAACTGGATGCAGTATTCCAGAAGAGGCCACACCATTGTCCTATACAACTTCAACAAGACTTCCCAACTCCTATACTCAAAGGTCTGAGCATGAGATGAAAGGGAATTTCAGATAAGGAATTAATCAGATCCCCAGGAAATACCATGTGTGCCAAATGCCTTTTTAACCACTCTGTCTATATGTGATTCAAACTTCAAAGAATCATGTACTTGCACCCTTGGGTCCCTTTTGTTCTTCAACATTACCCAAGGCGAAAGTGAGGACTGCAGATGCTGGAAATCAGAATCTAGATTAGAGTGGTGCTGGAAAAGCACAGCAGGTCAGGCATCATCACCCTTCATTAGGCTTTTGTCCGAAACGTCAATTTTCCTGCTCCTCGGATGCTGCCTGACCTGCTGTGCTTTTCCAGCACCACTCTAATCTAAACACTACCCAAGGCCCTACCATTAATTGTATAAGCCTTACCCCTGTTTGTTGCATCAAAATGCAATACCTTACATTTATCCAGATTGAGCCCCATCTGCCATTTCTCAGCCCATTGACCCATTTGATCAAGATCCTATTGTAATCAGTTAACATGCAGGTGCACCAAATAATTGGTCAAATTACCATCTGCTGGCCTTTATTACAAGAGGATTTGAATGCAGGAATAAGATATCTTGTTTTGATTGTATAGCATACTGATGAGAATGCACCTGGAGTATTGTGTGCATTTCCAGTCCCCTTACCTAAGGAAGGATTTATCTTCCACAGAGGGAATGCAGCAGATATCACCAGACTGCATCCTGGGAGAGAGGAGCTATCCTGTGATGAGAGATTGAGGAAACTGAGCTTTTCTGCTCTAGAGTTTAGAAGAGTGAGAGGTGAACTCATCCAAACTTATAAAATCCGAAAAGGAATAGACAAGATAATGCAAAAAAAGACATTTCCATGAGTTGGGGGAATTGGCGGGGGGTGGCAGAGTGGTAATGTATATCTGAGCGCAGAAGACACAGTCTCAGATTAAGGGACAAGTCAGTTAAGACTGAGGTGATGAGGAATTTCTTTATGCATGTGTTAGTCAATCTAAGGAATCTCAGTCGGTTTATATTTTCAAGACAGAAACCAATAGATTTCCAGGTACATCAAAGGATGTGGAGATAATGCTGGAAAATTACATGGAGGTAGATGGTTTTCCATGAACTGAAATAGTGGAGGGGCTGAATGGTCTATTCCTACACCCATGTTCCTGTATATACTGTGATGTGTGTGTTGCCACAGCAAATTGGACTCCTTGGGGAACTAGTTGGCCATAGGGCTAATGTGGATATCGGGCTGGTGTCAACAGCATGGGGTTTGATTCTGGTTCCAACTGGGTCGGACTCAGGACCTGCCACCTTGCCCTATCTGTAATGCAGTTTGTGACACTATGGGTTGGACCTACCTTTACACAAACAGCTAAAGGATTGAAGGTTTCATGTTGGTGTCTATTAGAGTTGTAATGTAGAAAAGGTGTTAGGAAATATCAGAAATAATAATACTTGGCCAAATGGGCAAGATCACTCAATTTCTTCTGAAGGTGTTTCCTGGGGATCAGACTAATTCCTGCTCTGGAACTTCCTTTCATCTCCTGTTTTTCATGCATGCTGCAGAGTTGCCCTGAGAACGTGTGTACTCCTCAGTCTGGAATACAATGTCACGCTTTCTGTGATAGACCCTTCAAGCCTGTCTTGGGATATGACGGAGTATGATTGAGGAGACTTCCCTGTGGTCCAACATTATCCTGTGCCATCCTCACTTCAAGAGCTACTGCCCATGTTTTTTTTTTGAATGGTTGATTGAAAATTGTGACTCTATCATTGGGCAAGATGCATGTTAGTGCTTGAGAACTCATGTGCATCTTGCCTTTAATAACCAGGCTCAAGCCACTGAGTGTCTCAGATGCTGGAGGAAAATTAGTCCCAATATATTTAAAATACCAGCAAGTAGTCCATATACCTCATTGTCTTTTTATGAAAGACATCTTAGAGCAAACAGTCTGGAAACTTCCAAATATCATCACATTGGTCAGCAGATTCGTGTATTAAACAGCCTAACAAATGAAGGAAAATTTTAAATTGTCATTATAAATGTTAATATGCAGGCACATTTTCAGAATTTTTGACACATCCTCTCAATGTTCATTTTATTATCTAAAGCTGTAATTATCTAACTTACCAAAAAAAAGCATAATTACAACTAGTAAATTGTTTAAAATAGCAAATTATGCAAATTGATTAAATCACTTTAAATAAGTTTTAGAGTGTGAACATGATGCAGTAATTTGGAATTTGAAACTGTCATCGATTTTCAAACAGGTCCCTATTGACATGAGCAAAGTCAAACCATTACAGATTAAAAAATAGCTTCTGCTTTAATTGGAAATAACATTGAATTGTGTGTTTAGAAAAAAATAAGAAATAAAATCATATAATACTGCAGTACAAAAACATTCCATTTTTTAAAAATCAAAACATTTCACCTTACAATCAGGACAGAATGCAAGAATTTCAAAGGGCACAATAATTTTCCGTGCATTGTACTGCTGTTATCTGCATATTTTTTCAGTTCTGTAAACTAGCTGAGTAAGATGCTAATATGAACTTTATAGGCCATCTGTATTTCACAAGACACACTCTTACCTCTGAATCACCAGGTTATGAGTTAAGTTCCCCTCGCGATTGAAGCATATAATCCAGGCGAATACACAGTACAGTACTGAAGGATGATTGCACTGCTGTCTTTTGAGTGGAATGCTAAAATGAAGCCTTAGTTGTTCTCCTAGATTGATGCAATCTGTCCCACCATTTCAAGGAATATCCTCATTGTCTGGCCTTCACTTGTTCTTCAGTTAACATTGCTTGAGGTTTGCTGTATATTAAGTGGTCGCTATAGTTCATACATTACAAGCCCGCCACAATTACTTCATTGGCAGTGCACTGCTTGAGGTAATATAAGTGCAAGGTTTTCTTTCTTTAATCTGGTCTTAGAAACACATTAAAAAGCAGCAGGGACAGGTCTAGTTGCAACTGCAAAATCTTTCAATTATTCTCTATAATTGCAAATGTGTTGTGATAAAGGTGTCTAACATATGTTATCATTTGGATTTTTAAAATCGAGGCAGAAGGATTTTGGCTTAAGTTCTGTGAAGGTAACTTTTTTTTAAAAAAGAGGTCAGAAAGTAATTTGGAAAGTGATTTAAATGCATTATTTTCAAGTAGTCATGTGACCAGCCAGATACTATTGATTTTAATTGATAAAGTATTTACACTATGCCGTTCAGAAAAACAAATGGTCAGGAAACATTAGTGATTTCGTTAGAGTTTAGTTCAAAACCAGCTGGTTTCAATTTCCTGCTCACACAATAATCTTTTTTTTTCTATTTAGGAGAATAGTTTCACTGTAGCAACAAGGTAGATTATTTTCTGTGACGTCTCCAACCTATAAGAGTTTGTATTAAAGTTTTCAAACTGTCAAGACTGAAAAATGATTTCAGCCATCAGAACTAGAGGAGATTCATGCCTCGGAACTGGAACAATGGACTTGCCGAAACAATTGAGACATTTAATGCAAAGTTGAAAGAGTGAGCAAAGTCAGAAATTGAAGATGGGAGTGGTATTTCACTTGGATTGATGATCTGAAAAGGATATTGCTGGGAAAGAGGTTGAATCTGTGGTTTTGTTGTCTAGATTAAGAGCAGATCATATTTATTTGTATGTATACATTTTTCTAAGTTTCTTTTTGGGGAATAACTTGTTCTCTTGTGTCAAAGAATATTAGCAGCCACGTGTGCATATTTTCAGTAACTAACTGCCATGGTGATCGACCACAAAAGTTAAGTTTATAATCTGTTAATCCAGTTTTACTCTGGGATGTGAATTGGCCAGTTTTATCATCAACTGGGATCACAACAATAGGTCTGGAACACAGACTGAAGCATGGACTCCTCCTCTTCAAGGAGTCTATGAAGAGATTGTGTGGGTGCTGAGGAGAGGTAGGTCACCTAGATTTGGGTCTGGATCAGTGAGACTTTGTACAAATACAAGTGCACAATGCTCAAAACATATTTTCTGCATCTGGCCTACATCTTACGGAATGTGCTGCTTCATTATTTCTCCCTTAATGCAAATAACCAATAGAATAGATATTGAGATCCATGGTTACTTTTATGGGAGGTCACCGGTATGAGGTACTGACATTTCTGAGTTGTTCACAGGCAGTGTATTTTTCATTATGCTGAATAGATGGCAAACCATTTTATCAGCTAAAGACTCTGTCAATCATAAAACGTCTGCGTCTGATGAAGCCTGCAGCAATGTTTCTGATTTCCTTTCAAAGTTTGATGAAATGAATCGCTCCCCCCAAACCACCTCCACAATCAGAGTTTGTTAATATTTAATGTTTGGGGAAGGAGGGACGGTGGAGGTCAGAGAGAGTGTGCCTAAAATGTTTGTAGATCTAATGTCTAAAAGTGTTTTCAACCCCATTCAGGCCAGTCAGTCCAACAACAGTACTTAGGAAGATTCCTGAGACCAGAATAGACTCAGTTAATTGTCTCTTTGAATAGCATGAATTGGCATGTAACAGCTCAATATGGTCAAGCCTAATTGCGTCTGACAAACTTGATTGTCAGATAAAGAAAGGGGAGGGTAGCACATTTTGATTCTTGTCTATGTCACTTTCAAAAGTTGATTGATAATGTGCCACATTAAAGAGTTGTTAACAAAATTGAAATCTATGAGATTACTGAGGTACTAGCAAAGTGGATATGAAATTGATACAGCCAAAGAAAAGAGTAGGAGTAAACCATTGTTTGTTTGACTAGATGGAAATGGAAATATACTGTGATGGATCTCAGCAGTCAGTATTGGAACCATTGTTGTTTTGATATCTCAATGACCTTTGACCCAGAATCAGTAGTATGTAAAAGTTGTAATTAAATGTCTGTGGTATCTGCATTCTTTTTAATATTTAAAGAGTTTTTAAGCACTTCCATCAATTATAAAAAGATTAATTGTACCTTTCTTGCATGAGAGATACTGGTCCTTTGACCCAGCAGCCATTCTCCTGGAACAAGTACAACAGGAAGTAAGTAGCACATGGTTGCAGTGGGGTGTGATAGAAAATAGAGCTACAAGCCAAAAACTTGGAGGCAAGCTGACCGATTTTGCCCCTTTTGTTTTTATTTTGTTGAATTGTTCCATAGTTCCAGCTATTCTCCCTCATCCCTTCTTGTTTTTGTTTCTTCCCAGGCTAATATTTGTCCCATATGTCTCCAAGTCATTTGCCCAACCACACTTCTGCCTTTGATCCTGACTCAGTTGCCTCGTTTCTGTGTTCTTGGAAATAATGGGTCCAGGTATGATGATCAGATGATGAAAGTTAACCTTCTATAGTCCATATTTACTGGTATAATACTCTAAAATGGGATTGTTAGCCTTCTAAATTGAAGGATAGAGTGCAAAAGTCACTAAATGTATTATTCATTTGTTTGGTGACTGAACATACTCAAAATCCAAGTGAAAGCCCCTTCACTTATGGAGTTTAAGGTGATTATGTGGAACTTAGTCTGTAGAAGGTACTCTCCTTGGCAACATGCAGCATTGTTAAAATCCCTTATTTCTATCTGGAGAGAGACAAATAGAGAGACTCTAATAATGCAGGTTTGCTCTGCAGGAGTCCTGACTTGTCCTGTACTTTTTTTTAAGCAAGGACCACTCTTGCTTTGGAAGTTCAAAGCCTACCATTTGACTGATGGGTTTTGCCATAAGAATCCTATGACTTTCCATGGGTTCTGTGCTTTAATCCAAAGTGAATTTATGATAAGTAATTACTAATTAATCATTAGTTCAGCTTCAGCTAGAAAAGTGTTTCCAATTCTCAACATCACACCTTGGGAAGGATGTCAAACGCCTAAGGAGGGTACAGATGAAATTTGTTAGTTTCATACCAGCGATCACGTGATTTAGGTACATGGAGAGAATCTAAAAGCTGAGAATGCAGTCCTTAAAGCAAAGGATGTTTTTGGACATGGTAGAACAGTCTAGATGGGCCAAATGGCTTACGCTTCCTCCTATCAGGCCACTCAGATCCTTGAGTTTACTTTGCTTTTCAATAAGATTGTGGGTGATTTGATAATGATCTTAACTCCACTTGACTGTCTGATCCTCATAACCCTTAACACCCCTGTCTATGGGGGACTATAAGAAGGCTTTTCAAATGTATGAGGAGTCTTAATGTAGGGAGTAAATTTTATAGTGATATAACATGCACCTCTAAGGGAGTGTATCTGAGCTGTCAATCATTACACACATTGAAGGGATGTGATGCATTAATCCTATGACAGATTCTGCATTGGTGATCAAGTGTACTGTACATAAGGTAAAAACAAGGGCTGCAGATGCTGGAAACCAGATTCTAGATTAGAGTGGTGCTGGAAAAGCACAGCAGTTCAGGCAGCATCCGAGGAGCAGGAAAATCGACGGTTCGGGCTAAAGCCCTTGCACATAAGCCTATTTCCAGATAGTAGAAGCTTTCTTTAAACAAAGAATCCTCATTTATTTTACTGGGCCTTGTGTGTGATTAGTCCTCTTAGTGTGATTGTTACTTTTACGTCTAAAATCAAAGTTTGTACGAGTAATCATTTACTTAATCAAAATCCTATGGTGAAATTAGATATTCTGTATAAAATGTACTGCTTGAAAGGGATTGGATGCAGATTCAGAATGTAATTAATAGAAGGCAATTGAATTATATGCTGAAAAAGAATAAAAATTGCAAGGTGATGGGGTTAGGACTGGAAGAGTTAAACTAAATCTTTGGTAAGGCAGGTACAGGTATTAAATGCCTAATAGCTGTCTCTATGCCTATGTGATATTGTGAGTTTACCTTAAATGACAGAACCTCCATAAAATCATTTGCCTTAACAGTCACAAATTCCTTATTCTAACTACATTCAATCCTCAGTCTAATAGCCAAGTGTCATACTTCAGGTGTCACTATTCAGCATCCCCCAACTTAAGATCCTTTGTTCATTTTTATGTATCTAAAATGTTCCACCAATGCCTGAGACTAGTCCAACATACAAAATAACTCCCATTCCCCCAGTTTGACTCCTCTGCCCAGTGTTGTTACCCAAATGAGTTCCACTTTGGAGCTGTGAAGAACTTTGACTTCTTGCAATGTTTTGCAACATGTGACTCGAACAGCTAGAAAGAGAATTCACTTGGAAACTTGGTTTGTCATGTCTTAGGCTTTGTGGAAAATACATTAACTGACAACCACCCTGAAAGCCCTTGGTATCTCATACTTGTACTTTTGAGAAGGTATACCCTTGGATCTTCTACTTGCTCTGTTTGCAATTGAAGGAGTCAGCAGTTACAGTAAGGTGCAACTTATGAGTCTGCCAGCTGAAATGTGAAGAGAGATTTCAGAAGACAAAAATCTAAATCCATAATATTAATATTGCTAAATTGTGGGGATCTGTGGGGTCAAGTTTGCAGAAATCAGTTTTAAATTTATTCTTGCTAAATCTTTCAAAGAGAGTGTTCAACATAGATTGGAGAGATAGTAAAAATGAAAAGCGTTCAATCCTTGCTTAAAATTTAGATATTAAAATAGGGAGAGCTTGAAGATTTTTCTGAATTGATGACCAAAGCTGAGCTGAACAGCTTTTCTCAACTACACTATTGAGATCTGTGTCAACTCCTGACTTTTATTCTTGTATAAAAATCTTCAAACTTCCTGCGCCAGCATTCCTTTATTCGATGGTGCTGTAGGACAAAATAGTTGCAGTAATTTAACAATTGTTTTTAGCTGACTAGTTTTTAACTAATTGTCTTTAGTTTCTGAGTAAGAACTATGTCCATTACTAGAATATCTATTAAATAATAGATTAGATTTCCTACAGTATGAAAACGGGCCCTTCGGCCCAACAAGTTCACAGTGACCCTTTGAAGAGCAACCCACCCAGACCCATTCCCCCTACATTTACCTCTGACTAATGTACCTAACACTATGGGCAATTTAGCATGGCCAATTCACCTACCCTGCACATCTTTTGGATTGTGGGAGGAAACTGGAGCACCCGGAGGAAACCCACGCAGACACTGGGAGAATGTACAAACTCCACACAGACGGGAGGGAATTCAACCCGGGTCCATGTTGCTGTGAGGCAGCAGTGCTGCCCACTGAGCCACCGTGCCATTTAAATGTTTACTGAATACTGTAATGGGAGCTTTTCCTCTCGTAATCCTGTCTTTAATATAAATGATGTGCTTGGTTGACAGGGACTTGGGATATTGAACAGCCATTGGAAAAATGGTAAGTATCAGATTTTCTGACAAGTACGAGGCATTGACATATGTGAAAAACAATGTAATCAGGTAGAAAAAATTAGTGAATTAGACTGTCTACTGTGAGTACAGAAAAGATTAATCTCTGAATTAAACTGCATTTCTGTTACTGATGCTTTGTCATCACTGGTTACACTTTATTCTTAGAGTGGCAGGGCTCGAATCTGTTAGGAAGAACCCCTTTTCAGGTAATTGAAAGTTAGAAAAAGCTACGCAATTTCAGAAAAGGTGGTGATGGAAAATCGTGTGAATGTAGTGATAGCATGCAAGGATGGAGCATTGCACTCGTTTTTTGGATTTCAGAGAGTCTCCTTCCAGAATCTCCCCAGATTTTGGAGATTATCCTTCTGTCAGTGGGAACTAAACTCAAACTCCTACCCCACGTCATTGTAGTTCAATCTTGCATTGAGTTGTTATGATACCTTTCTGTGCAGCTTTGGTGTTGCATCTGGTTGGAACTCATCTGAAGCAAAACACAGACTTTCTCACAATTCACAGTAACTTGTAAGGAACTGGCAACCTCTCTAGATGTCACACAGATGGTTCACATAGCAGAGAGAATATGTCACTAGTGGAGTACTCTTCTTGTGGCTGGAGAACATGATAAAGAAGAGGAAAGTAGAGAGCAAACTACTGCATATCCCTAACACAGGCTTGGAGGCATTCGGTGTGGACACTGGATAAAGAAAATACTGATGAATGCGTGTGAACAATTTTATAATTTCTGAAATGAAAACATAACTAGCCACCCATACTTATTGCAATGTTAGCTGATGGTACAACATTGGAATGCAGATGTGTCATGTAAGTGGTTTGGAGAGTGCCATGAAGATTTTCAGAGGCTGACACACATGTCAGATGTGAATGTCTGTGATGGAGGGGCCTTGTCTGTGTAGATGCCCTGAGGATGCGACCTGTAATGTCGGTGCCCATTATCCAACGTGGAAGCCCTTTGGAGCAAAGGGTGGGCTGAATCTACCAGGGGATCACTCTGGTTTCCTTATCAGGTTTTCCAAATGTTGAGCTTGTTTGATAAGATGGAAGTCTGTTTATTAATGAAGTAAGTGAATTTGTTAAAAAGAGGATCTTGACCAGATGGGCCAATGGGCTGAGAAGTGGCAGATGGAGTTTAATTCAGATAAATGTGAGGTGTTGCATTTTGGGAAAGCAAATCTTAGCAGGACTTATACACTTAATGGTAAGGTCCTAGGGAGTGTTGCTGAACAAAGAGACCTTGGAGTGCAGGTTCAAATCTTGAAAGTGGAGTCAGAGTATTGAGTACAGGAGTTGGGAGGTCATGTTGCAGCTGTACAGGACATTGGTTAGGCCACTGTTGGAATATTGCATGCAATTCTGGTCTCCTTCCTATCTGAAAGATGTTGTGAAACTTGAAAGGGTTCAGAAAAGATTTACAAGGATGTTGCCAGGGTTGGAGGATTTGAGCTATAGGGAGAGGCTGAACATGCTGGGGCTGTTTTCCCTGCAGGGTCAGAGGCTGAGGGGTGACCTTATAGAGGTTTATAAAATTATCAGGGGCATGGATAGGATAAATAGACAAAGTCTTTTCCCTGGGGTCGGGGAGTCCAGAACTAGTGGGCATAGATTTAGGGCATAGAGGGGAAAGGTATAAAAAAGACAGAAGGGACAACTTTTTCACACAGAGGGTGGTATGTGCATGGAATGAGCTGCCAGTGGTGGAAGCTGGTACAATTGCAACATTTTAAGAGGTATTTGGATGGGTACATGAATAGGAAGGGTTTGGAGGGATATGGAACCGGGTGCTGGCAGGTGGGACTAGATTGGGTTGGGATATCTGGTCGGCATGAACGGGTTGGACTGAAGGGTCTGTTTCCATGCTATTCATCTCTATGACACTCACCTGTCAGTAATCACTCTCCATTGACATCTCGCTGTTGCCGAGCGAGAGTCTTACCACGCTGCTTTTGCAAAGCATAAAAGATAGAAAAAGATGATCTCAATGTGGAGATGGGCCTTGCCTCCCCATTCTGACACCTCATTTTCGGCCATTTCATTCAAACTCTGATACTATTCTGCCTGTAGACTTTTACAGCATGGAAAGAAGTCCTTTGACCCATTGTATCTGCACTGGTCATTAAGCACCTATTTACCCTTGTCACATTTGCTAGCATTTGGCCTATAACCTTGTATGTGATGGAGCTTCAAGTGATCATCTAAGTACTACTTCAATGTTATGATGGTTCTCGCCTCTACCAACCTTTCAGGCAGTGAGTTCCATCTTTGTGTGAGAAAGTCCCTTTAAAATCTCTTGACCTTTGCCTTAAATCTATCTCCTGGTTATTGATCTATCTACTAAGAGGAAAATGTTTTCCCATTTACCTTATCCCTGTCCTTCGTAATTGTGAACACCTTAGTTGGGCTACCACTCCACCTCTGTGCTCTAACAAAACCACCCCCAGCCTATCAGGCCTCTCTTCATAGCTACAACACTCCAACCCTGGCAGCATTCTGGTGAATCTCCTCTGCACCCTGTTTAGTACAATCACATCCTTCCTATAGTATAGTGACCAGAACTTCACAAAGTCCACCATCTATGGTGTAAATAGCATCTTATACTGCTCCATCATAACCTCCCTGGTATTGTATTAAATAATAGAGCAAGAATCCCATATGCCGCCTTAATTTCCTTATCCACCTCTCCCATTCCCTTCAGGATTAAATTCCATTTAAGAACATTGAAAATAGAGCAAATCTAGATCCGCCAAATAAAAGCAAAACACTGCAGGTGCTAGAGATCTGCAGTAAAAACCAAGTGCTGGAGAAACACAGTAGGTTTCTTCTGAAGAGCCAAGAGACATAAGACATTAACTCAATTTCTCTCTCCACAGATGCTGTTGGACCTGCTAAGTTTCTCCAGCGCTTTTTCTGTTTTTAATTTCTAGATCCCTCATACCTGTCCATAATTCAGTAAGATACGAAAAAGCTTTTCACTTCACCACTGGGCTCAACTGATCACTTCAGTCAGAAAAGTAACTAATATCAGGAGAGGACTCTGCATGTTTTCATTTGATGCTGAGGTTCTGGAGTCAGGACTGTTTTCTCAGTTGGCAATTGCTGTGCAGTCTATAAATAGGAAGGGACTTCTGTTCAATTAATGTTAAAGTTGCATATGATCAACCATGTCACAGAGAAAGGCAGATGCCCTGAATGTTGTCAGGATGCATTTATCCTATGGCAATCAGCGGTACTGCTTTTATGTAATGGAGTTTTAGATAAATAGATGGATCCTGAGAGACCAGAGATCACTTACTGCACCACTTCTAGACCACAAACTTTGCCTGGAAGAAAATGAGGATCGTAAGTTTACAATGATATGTGTTAAACATGTCAATGGTGGAGCAAGATTCCTTGCTGTTTGGAATGATATGGTACAGCCTCAGAAAGGCTTGCGGATTTGGAGTGATGTGTGAAATATAGAAGTGGACTCAGGGGCAGCAGATGAACTGAAAGTTTGGGAAGGTTCTGAAGATGATGCTGAGCCTGATGAATTAGCGGCTAACATTCAACAGACTATCATGAACAACTAGTTTGAATTCATATGAAAAGTTCACTCAACAACTAATACTGATTTTTATTTTGTTTCTGATACACTAGGAGCCAAGAGATTCTAGTCAAAACATGTGACAATCCAATCTTCCTCTGTACCAATAATGTATCCCAAGGTCAAATTAACTCTCTGCTCAGTTAAAAATCCAGTCTGGTACATGCCTAGTGCTCTCAGTTGTTTTACATTCCCATATCTGCACCATCGCTGGGTGCTCCAGTTTCCTCCCACAGTCCATAGATGTGCAGGTTAGGTGGATGGGCAATGATACATTTCCCATAGTGTCCAGGGATGTGCAGGCTAGATGGATTAGCCATGGGAAATGCAGGGTTAAAGGGATAGGGAAGGAGGTGGAGCTGGGTGGGCTGTTTTTTCTGAGGATCGATGTGGACTCAATGGGCCAAATGCTCTATTTTCACTCTGTAGGGATTCTATGAAATGCATGCCATATCTCCTAATCTGGTATAAAGCGATGAAATGGCTAAAGGGTTTCCGAAGTTTTTCCTGGATTAGTTGCAATGTTGGAGCTGCAATCAATGGTACCAGTTTGGTTGCTTTGGTAGGTTTTGACCGGGCTAAAATAAGCAAGTCATGGCAGGAAAGCAGACAGTTTTGACTTGCCCTAACAGACAACTTCTTCTGTGAAAGCTTCTATCCTAGCCTTAAATGGGGCAGTGTTTAAACCTATTCTGTTATCTGAATGGAAGAAAGCAACAATTGGCCAAGTTTCATCTGAATTGTGACAGAACATGAGAATCTACAGCTTTATGCCTTGGTCAGTACGATCCTGAGAGAGCCCACACCAGTACTGAGGGTCATCATCAAAACAGTTCCTCGATGATAGCAAGCCCTGATGTGCCACATACTCCAGCCTGGATTTTGGCTCTGTAAAGCAGTCAAGCACCACAGCAGCATTGGTGCTGGTGGACATCCCTATGCTAAAACACCTTGTAGGATGTTTCATGCTTTCTGGAAAGAGAACGACCAGTGTCCAAATCTGGAAAGGTTATGTTTGTTGCTATGGCAACTGCAAGGGGTGCCGATCCAGACCGTGACAGGATACGTGATGTCACTGCCAGCAGCACCACAGGACTTGGATAATAGATTCATTATTTAAGCTTAATCCACATAGCAATCTGAGGCCCCCTGCAGTGATTTACAAAGTTGTTGATAGCCATTGGGGTCTCGCTTTTCCCGCTCCCTGAGTGAAATGGATGACATGTCAGGGACAGGTAGACAAGCAGGAGGCTGGAAGAGCGCAGCAAGCCAGACAACATCAGGACATGGATGCAACCCTCCTTCAGGAAGAAATGTCAACTTCTCCACCTCCTGATGCTGCTCGGCTTGCTGTGTTCTTTCAGCCTCCTACTTGCCGACCTTGGATTCAAGCATCTGCTGCCTTTTAGTCTCTAACCAAGCCAGGGACAGGGGCTATGGGAAAGCACAAGGTGAGGGAGACAGTGGGATGAAGGGGGAGAGGCAGCAATAACAGACAGTTCAGTTCCAAATCCAGTGCAATGCAGATGCACAATAATGACATGAACAGCACTGACTTACTGTTCAAATACGTTGGCAGGAGACAGACCGATCTGAGAGTCCATTAACCAAAATCGCCAGGAATTAGTTTTATTGCCTGAAATAATGCTCCTCCGTCAGCTCTGTGTTTTACCTGGTTCTCTGAATGGTAGGGATCTCCAGTATATCTCCATCCTACAGGTTCTCTGCCTGTATTCCTGATGAAGGGCTTTTGCCCGAAACATCAATTTTCCTGCTCCTCGGATGCTGCCTGAACTGCTGTGCTTTTCCAGCACCACTCTAATCTACACTCTGGTTTCCAGCATCTGCAGTCATTGTTTTTACCTATCTCCAATGTATGCATTCCTATGCCAAATATTGCTATATACTGCAAGGTCGAAATCTACATGAATTAGCCCTGTGAATTCTTGTATTTAGGCAGCATGTATGGCATACAATAGATGCAAGCAACGAATGATTTATAACAAATCCAGCTTTCTCAGATCTGTCATGTTACTTGACACAGTTGGTTATGTTAAAGGGGAGTTTGGTTTGGACAAAATGTTGAGTGTTCAAGAAAGATTCACAGAGAGAATGGAAAGCTGCAATTAAATCTTTACACCTGGATTTACAGATTGCTGTTATTTTAGTCTTATCCAACAGGATCCAGTGAATCCAGGCCCACAAATAGCAGCAGCAACTTTTCTCCAGAAGAATTAAAGATTTCAGGTTTGATGACCTCCCAGTTGTCATTTATCTTTCTCTCTTTCCTGATTTTGTAAATAAATGAGTGATGTCTTGTATATTTAGAGATCCACAATGTAAGGGATTTTCACCTTGCCCCAAGATATGAGCATACAGCAAAGTATATATTGGTTGAAAACCAATTTTGTAGAGTTCCAATGGTCCTGTTAAAGACCATTCAGCCCATAGAATCCCTGCTGGCTTGCTGTAGAGCAATCTGATGGGTTTAGTTCAATCAGTCATCAGCCAAGGGTAGCAATTTGGCTCAGTGGTTAGCACTGCAGCCTCACAGCATCAGGGACCCAGCTTCGATTCCAGCCTCAGGTGACTGTCTGTGTGGAGTTTGCACATTCTCCCTGTGGGTTTCTTCCGGGTGCTCCAGTTTCTCCCCTTAGTCCAAAGGTGTGCAGGTTACATGAATTGGTCCCTCTAAATTGCCTTAAGCATTGAGTGCATTAGTTAGAGGGAGATGAGTCTGGGTGGGTTGCTCTTCGGAGGGTTGACGTGGACTTGTTGTACCAAAGGGCTTGTTTCCACACTGTAGGGAATCTAATCTAATTGTTACTTCAACCACCTTTTAAATGCAGCAGGTTCCAGGCAACTGAAAGATACTGCATTAGGAAGGTGGTGCTGTATGTGTCTATTACCCCCACCTGTTACCAGTACCACCAGCAGCTCACAATTTTAATTCTGTATCCCACAGACCATACGCGATAATACTGTAAGCTTAGGGAACAGCTTTTCTTTGTGCATCTTATCTCTGTCTGTCTTTGATACATGTCAATCAAATCCCCTTTGCTCTGTGGAGGCAACTGCAGCTTATCTCGCCTAACATTGCTGAAATCCTGCATCCCCTGGAACCATTCTGTCAAAGCCTCTCAACATTGTGAGTCTATCATTTCTGAATTTTAAAAAAACAGTGACTCCAATAACTTAAAGGTTTGTTTGTGAGTTTCAAGACATGCATGAGTATGAGCTATTCCCCATAATCCTCAATTCCCTTACTGATTAAAATTCTGTCTATCTCGAACTTGATTATACTTAACAACCCATCGTCGACAGCCCTTTGCAGTAAGGATTTCCACAGAATGCCAACCCTCTTAATGGTAAGGTCCTGGGAGTGTTGCTGAGCGAAGAGACCTTGGAGTGCAGGTTCATTGTTCCTTGAAGGTGGAGTGCAGGTAGGTAGGATAGTGAAGGCAGCATTTGATATGCTTTCCTTTATTGGTCAGAGCATTTGAGTATAGGTGGTGAGAGGTCATGTTGTGGCTGTACAGGACGTTGGTCAGGCCACTTTTGGAATATTGTGTGTAATACTGGTCTCCCTGTTATAGGAAAGGTGTGAAAGGGTTCAGAAAAGATTTACAAGGATATTGTATGGGTTAGAGGATTTGAGTTATAGGGAGAGGCTGAATAGGATGGGGCTGTATTCCCTGGGTGAGGGGTGAAATTATAAAGGTTTATAAAATCATGAGGGGCCTGGATAGACAGGGTCTTTTCCCTGGGTTAGGGGAGTCCAGACCTAGAGGTTTACGGTGAGAGAGGCAAGATATAAAAGGGACCTAAGGGGCAATGTTTTCATGCAGAGGGTGGTATGTGAATGGAGTGAGCTTCCAGAGGAAGTAGTGGAGGCTAGTACAATTACAACATTTAAAAGGCATCAGGATGGGTATATGATAAGGAAGGGTTTAGAGAGATCAAATGTTGGCACATGAGACTAAATTAATTTAGGATATCTGGTCAGCTTGGGCGAGTTGGACCAAAGGGTTTGGTTCAGTGCTGTACAGCTCTATGACTCTAAGAAATGCCTCTTCATCTCTGCCTTAAATGGGTGGACCCTGATTCCAAGGAGATACCCTCTGGTCTGAAACACTCACACAAGGGGAAACAACTTCGCTGCAGCTACCCTGTCCAGCCCCTTCAGAAGCTTGTACAATGCCCCTCATTCTTCTAAACACCAATGAATACCTATCCAACTCAACCTGTATTTATCAGACAATCCTTCCATACCCAGGATCAGCCTCATGGACCTTTTCTGGCCTGTCTCCGATGCAGTATACAATTCCTTGGGTCCAAAACTGTTCACACTATTCCACTTGTGGTCTAAATAAAGCCTCACATAGTTTTAGTGAAACCTTCCTATTTTCATATTCCATTTCATTTGAAATGTACCCTTCCCCATTACCTGTTACTGGACTTGATTCATTTTCTCGGCAGAAGTGGGTACTGCAGATGCTGGAGAAGAAGGGCTTTTGACCGAAACGTCGATTTTCCTGCTCCTCGGATGCTGCCTGACCAGTTGTGCTTTTCCAGCACCACTCTGATGTTGACTCAAATTGTTTTCTCTCCAGACTGCCAGACCTGTTGAGTTTCCTCCAGCAATTTCTTGTTTTGTTTTGTTTCAGCTAAACTTACATTTCCCTGGTTAACCGTGGTTGGTTTATCCTCTTCCTAAAATCCTCCTTTCTGACTGGAATTTATCATGTGAACCATGACCGATTTTCTTACACGTCTATCAGTTTTCCTCAAGTGTGTGTCTGGTAACCTCCTTTCCTGATCTAATCCAATCAGGTCTGCCCTTAATTTCTTGTAATTGTTTTTATATATCTTAGTATATTTGCTTCTGATCCTAGTCAAACTGAACACATACTTTGACTATGTTATAGTCACTGTTTCCAATGAAATCTCTTAATTCTGTCGGATAATTAGATTAGATTCCCTACAGTATGGGAACAGGCCCTTCAGCCCAACAAGTCCACACCGACCCTCTGAAGAGCAACCCGCCCAGACCCATTCCCCTACACCTAACATTGTGGACAATTTTAGCACGGCCAATTCACCTAACCTGCACACCTTTGGACTGTGGGAGGAAACCGGAGCACCCGGAGGAAACCCGCACAGACTTTGGGCGAATGTGCAAACTCCACGCAGACAGTTGCCCAAGGTGGGAATTGAACACAGTTCCCTGGAGTTGTGAGGCAGTAGTGCTAACCACTGAGCCACCGTTCTGCCCTCTACAACACCAGATCCAAAAAAGCCTGATATAAGGTTGATTCATAACGCATTGTTCTCGGGAACTGCCCCGAATACATTCTATCAATTCTTTTACATGGCTTCCTTGGCCAATTTCACATGAAGATTAAAGTCACCCATGATTAATGTACAGCCTTTTTTCCTTGCCCTCAATATTTCCTGATTTATTCTGTGTCCCGCCATACATCTACTGCCAGTAGACTACACCTGCCTGTGTCTCCTTCCCCTTTTTATCTCTTACCTCCATCAATGTAGATTCTACACCTTCCAATCCAAGGTAATCTGCCATGGGTGTCTAAGGAAATAAGGGAGGCTATCAAATTGAAAGAAAAGGCACACAAAGTGGCCAAGATCAGTGGGAAACTAGAAGTTTGGGAAAGCTTTAAAAGGTCAACAGAAAGCCACAAAAAAGCTATAAAGAAAAGTAAGATTATGAGAATAAACTCGCTCAGAATATAAAGACAGATAGCAAAAGTTTCTAGAAATATATAAAATGAAAACGAGTGGCTCGTGTAAACATTGATCCTTTAGAGGACGAATTTAGTAATAGGATATGAAGAAATGGCCAAAGCATTGAAAGGTATTTTATGTCAATTTTCACAGTGGAGGACACTAATAACATACCAGTAATTGACAAAGAAGGTAGGTGAAGACCTGGAAACAATCACTATCTTGAAAAGAGTGGTGTTGGGCAAGCTAATGGAGCTAAGGATAGACAAGTCTCCGGGCCCGGATGGAATGCATCGTAGGGTATTAGAAGAGATGGTGGCAGAAGTGGCAGATGCATTTGTGATAATTTTCCAAAATTCACTGGACTCTGGGGCAGTTCCAGCAGGTTGTAATACTGCAAATGGGAGGTAGACAAAAAGGTGGAGAATTATAGACCAGTTAGCTTAACCTCTGTAATGGAGAAAATGCTTGAGTCTATTATCAAGGAAGAAATGACAAGACATCCAGATAGAAATTATCCTGTTGGGCAGACTCAGCATGGGTTCATGAAAGGCAGGTCATGCTTAACCTATCTACTGGAATTGTATGATGACATTATGAACACGGTGGACAACGGGGACACAGTGAATTGGTGCATCAAGATTTCCAAAAGACATTTAACAAGGTGCAGCACAAAAGGCTGCTGCATAAGATAAAGATGCAAGGTGTTACGGGCAATGTAATAGCATGGATAGAGGATTGGTTGACTAACAGGAAGCAAAGAGTGGGGATAAATGAGTGCTATTCTGGCTGACCAACAGTGACTAGTGCTGTGCCTCAGTATTGGGACTGAAATTCTTCACAATTTACATAGATGATTTGGATTTGCGGACCACACATAATGTGTCAAAATTTGCGGATGACACTAAGATGAGTGGCAGAGCAAAGCGTGCAGAGGACTGTGAAAATTTGAAATGGGACATAGTGAGTGGGCAAAGGTCTGGGAGATGGAGTACAATGTTAACAAATATGAAGTCATCCATTTCGGTAGGAATAACAATAAAAAGGACAATTACTTGAATGGTAAAAAGTTGCAACTTGCTGCTATGCAGAGTGTCCTGGGTATCCTTGTGCATGAATTACAGAAGGTCGGTCGCTCCCTCTGTCCAGGCCTGGAGGAGGTTACAGAAGGTTGGTCCGCAGGTTCAACAATTAATTAAGGAGGCAAATGGAATTGTATCCTTCATTGCTAAAGGGGTTGAGTTTAAAAGCAAAGAGGTTATGTTGCAGCTGTATAGGGTGCTGGTGAGGCCACACCTGGGGTACTGCGTGCAGTTTTGGTCTCCTTACTTGAGAAAGGATGTGCTGGTACTGGAGGGGGTGCAGAGGGATGTTCAGTAGGTTGATTCCAGAGTTGAGGGGGTTGGCTTATGAGGAGATACTGAGTAGATGGGATTATATTCATTTGTGTTGAGAAGAATGAGGGGGGATCTTATCGAAACATATAAAATTATGAAGGGAATAGATAAGACAGAAGTAGAGAGAGTGTTTCCACTGGTGGGTGAAACTAGGACAAGAGGGCATAGCCTCAAAATTAGGACTGAATTGAGAAGGACAGATAATTTTTTGAACAGTAATGGAATTAAGCGTTATGTTAAGAGGGTGGGTAAGAGGAGCTGAGGCCATGAAAAGATCCGTCATGATCTTAATGAACAGAGGAGCAGGCTCAAAGGGCCAGAGGGCCTTCTCCTGCTACAAGTTCTTATTGTCTTGTGTCATTTTTTGTTATTGTATCTATTCCATCCCATACTGAAAAAAAAGCTATCACCTCCCCTCAACTGTTTCCTTACAGCCTATCCTTTCAAAATATCACATCCTGAATATTTGTTTCCTAGCTTTGATCTACTTGTAACCATATCCCTGTAACAGCTTTAAGATTATATGCATTAATTTGTACTTGTGCAATTAATTCAGTTATTTTGTTCTGAATACAACGCACATTCAAACAAATTTGCCTTTTTATCATATTTACTGCTGTTTTGATAAACTCGTCCCTCCCTGCACTTCCTACTCTGGACATTGTTATCCAAATAGCTGCATTGTAATGCTGCCATAACCTCTTGCTTTATAAGCAATGTTAAAAATTTCATAACACTAGGTTATAGTCCAATAGGCTTATCTGGGCCGACATGACACCAATTGTTAAAGTTCACTTGAGAATGTAACTTTAAAAAAGTTCTGGGATTTACATTTGAAAGAACTGAAATCAGCATCTTCATTCTAAAAGATGAGAGACTTAACAAACAATTTCAGGTCCTTTTTAATATACAATTCCAGTTGCATCACACTGTAAATGTTTGCTATAAATTCTGTGTCTTACGATCTTATACTCCAAATCCACACCCACTCGATGTGTGTCACTCAGATGGGATGTGTGGGGGTGTGGCCAGCACTGGCAGGCCTCCATTTTGTTTCAGGGCCCGTTTTACTCACAGTAAGTCTGTTCTTCAGAAAGATTTTTAAAAGTTTCACCATCAAGCTGCCACTTATTTGAAATTTGAAAAAATCTGAATTCCAAAAACCAACTGGTTCCGAGCATTTCGGATTAAGGATTGTGCACCTGTGCAAGCTTTCAAAGCTCTAAGGTACCTGATGAAGGAGCAGCGCTTTGAAAGCTTGTACCTTCAAATAAACCTGTTAGACGATAACCTAGTCTTGTGATTTTTTAAAAAGTTTTTATCCACCCCATTCCAACACCAGCACTTCCACATCATTTATAAGCAATGTTCTCTCTGAGGGCCCAAGCCCAGACATCAGCGTGCCAACACTTTCAAAGGTTGCATACAAACCTCAGAGGTAGACACAGATGGAAACATAATCAGCTCAAACACTTTCTTTATCTAACCCCATTATTTCCCCACTCCCAAACCCCGCCCCACCCCCTCTAAATAGTTGAAAGCCCGACCCACAGCCCTCGTTATTTAATTTGCCAGGAAACTGGTCCCAGTACAGTTCAAGTGAAGCCTGTCCCATCAGGCCAGTTCTCCTCTACTCCAGTGCTGGTGAGGATCTAGGAATTTAGGCAACAAAATATGTAGATTTTTATTTCAACAAAATGGTTTCTTGATTTAAAAGAATACTACAAAATGGCCTGTGAACCATACTGCTGAACATACTGCTGATTTACAGAATTAACTTGCAGTTCAAAGATAAGAGGACAATAGAGGTTTCATAAGATGAATACTGACACATTAATTGACCATTTGAACTAACCTTGAACTAACACATGGCATGACAAATTACGTAAATTAGACATTCTTCTTAAAGAAAATATCATTGGATTAACTTGCTGTAAATCATTTCACCTTATTATATGTGATTGGTCTTTCTTATAATTAAGACTGTACTATTTCTTAAAAAACATATATATAATGTGTAATTTTCTAATGTCATTGCGCAACTTCATCACGGAATGCAGAAGCTTCAATCTCTGTGTTGCTGGATAGAATTGCGTCAAGGTACCTTAATTCAATAAACTAATGACCCTTGCTTTTTGAATAGACCGCATATGTCGATTCCTTTGACCGATCTCGAACCAAGAGACCCCTCTTGAGGGGACGCAGAACTTCACTGGTGCTAGTGCCCCATGAACTGAACCCCAGTGCATCTGTTCCAATCTTTGAGCCACGCCTTTAGCTCCTTGACTTTATTTTCCCTGTGCCAATTTGCCCATGGTTCAGGTAGTAATCGAGAGCTTATGACCTTGGAGGTCCTGTTTTCTAATTAAGCTCTTAACTGTTCAAAATCTTTCATTCACTTCTTTCCAATCCTAGCAATGTCATTAGTACTAATGTGGATGACAATGTCTGAACCTTTCCCCTCCCACTCTAAGTTCTTTCTCAGCCCCAAGGGGATGTCATTAACCTGACATGGGGCAGGTAACATAGTCTACGGGTCTCCCACTCACATAGAATGCATAGAGAACCGTATCTGTGCCCTACCACAACTACGTTCCTATCTCATCCTTAGCTTGAATGACTCCCTGTATCAGGCTCCAGTTTACTTACCCTTCCTGCAGACACCACAATTGTCCACACAGCTTGCAAGAACCTCAGCGCTGTTGGACAATTTCAGGGCTAAGACTCCTCATTTGTAAACCACTGGGTTCGCATACTTGCCTCACCAGCAGTGAAGCCTTATGTCTCTGACACAGACCAATTTTGAATTACTGAGTCTGAAGGGTATAACCCCATTCTGGAATGTAACTTTCCCCTCTCCTTATGTAGTATAATATGTGCAGCTCAGATACCAGCTCCTCAATTTGGATCCAAAGCTCACTGATCTGCAAAACTTGCTACAGATGCATAGATGGGTTAGGATTAGGAATTCAGTCCATGGTACTGTCTCCTCCTTCCCTTCATAAGCTGATATCTAATGGCTCCCTATGCAAGAGTACCATAACAGTATGTACCTTAACTATCTTAATACTGTCGATATCACATTCGGATCTTGGAACAGGCAATGCAAAGTGCCACACCGTTAAAAGCAATCTGGCAATGTACCTGGAAGAAGGGTTATATGTGAAGTGTTGACCTCTCCAGCCATGGAACAGCACTTTGCCAAGTTCAGTCTTTAACTCCTGGTAGCCTTTTCACATATTCTGACAAAATGGTAACAGACACGAGCAGGAAAGGTTATTTACTTACTTTTTCTTTCTCTTTTTAGATTAGATTAGATTACTTACAGTGTGGAAACAGGCCCTTCGTCCCAACAAGTCCACACCGACCCACCGAAGCACAACTCACCCATACCCCTACATTTACCCCTTACCTAACACTACGGGCAATTTAGCATGGCCAATTCACCTTACCTGCACATCTTTGGACTGTGGGAGGAAACCGGAGCACCCGGAGGAAACCCACGCAGACACAGGGAGAATGTGCAAACTCCACACAGTCAGTCGCCTGAGGCGGGAATTGAACCCGGGTCTCTGGCGCTGTGAGGCAGCAGTGCTAACCACTGTGCCACCGTTACATACTATGACAACATCAAATAACTGAGCAGAAGAGGGATGTAGTGATCCTGACCTATTCATGGAAAGATATCCTGGTACAGTTGGCAGAGCTCTTTGCCTGACTGCAAAAAGCCAAAGTAGTAATAAACTTAAAGAAATCACAAATCTCAAAGGCAGAGGTGACATTCTTGGGATGTGACATCAGATATGGAAGAATGACCCCCCCACCAACCCAACGAACATGAAGGTGTGGGAGCCATTGAGTACCTTTTTAAAGAGATCAACTCCACTCCTCAACTTCACTTTCCTGCCTTTTCCCCATATCGCTTGATAGCTTTACTGATTAAAACTCCGTCTTTCAATTCAGGAAAGCAATTGCATGAGATGTCAGCAGGAAGATGTGTCTATGTTGTCTTCAACTCTTGTGTGATGAAAAGCCTCTGTATTCTGTATGGTGAAATGCATTGTGCAGATGTTAAAAAAAAAACCATGTGTTTGAACATTAATGAAAGAGGTGTATGTCAAAAAGGAGACCGACATAACGAACCAACAAGTAGGTCCTTGAGCTTGACAAGAATGAAATGATGAGATATTTTGCAGTGAGAAAAATGACTTGCTCTGTGCACATTTGTCAGAAGCCAGAGGAAAGATTGTTGGGGCTATCACTGTCTGGGAAAGTAGATAATTGATAGAAAATGAATCGAGACTGAGCATGGCGAGATGTTATGGAATGGGTAGATTTAATATAAAGAAGTTGTATAGTATAACAGAATGACCAGCATGACGTTACAAAGTTGTTTTGCTCAGATTCAAATTTATGCTAGGTGTAACATGAACTTCACTTTATTTGTCCTAATTATCTAAATCCCCTCAACCTTGTCCCTGGAGCCACTAACTCCAAATTCCATTTTGCTGGCTCTAACCTGTAACTTGTCCTCATAGCATAAGATATGACTGAAATGGAAGGAGTGCGCTGCCTTTCTTTAAGCCCATGACTTTACAGGTCACTATATATGCCTCAAATTAATATAAAAAGTGGACATAGGGAGGGACACACTTTCAAACATACACAAACATTTACAAATACACCAGGTTAAGGGGAAAACCTGATTTTCTGTCTCCAGAGAGTCACTTTGGAGTACAAAAACTTTTAACCAATAAGTCTACACTGTTAAAGTCAAAAGTGGTTAAGGAGTAGCACGTTCAGATGTATGTTGTCTGGAATCTTGACACATGTGGACTAGTGTCACCAATATAGGCAACTGTCTCTGGGGTCTCAGCACCTTGCTCAGGGACCCCAGTATCTCTCAGCCTCCCAAACGGTCTTTGGAGGATAATCAAGTTTCACACTGAATTCACCACAAAGGTTTGTCAGAATCTGGAGACACTAGCTGAGCTTGTTTGTTCTATACCAGGCTTTCCACCAACTGAACGTCCAAAAAGTAACTCCAAACCTCAGTTCAAACTGAATAGCCATAAAACCCAGTGGTTTAAAAAATCCGATTTCTTTTATTTCCTTGGCATTTGTTCAAGAAGGACTTACTTATTTAATGTTAGGGCCTTGATGAGTGTTGTCGAGCAGACAAACCTAGGAGTGTACATTTATTGTTCCTTGAAAGTGGCATCACAGGCAGACAAGGTGGAGAAGATGTTTGTTCTGCTTGTCTTCATTGGTCAGTGCATTGAGTACAGGAGTTGGGATGTCATGTTGCAGCTGTACAAGACATTGGTCAGGCCACATTTGACGCACTGCATGCAATTCTGGTCTCCCTACTATAGGAACGATGTTATTAAACTGAAAAGGATTGGAAACAAATTTGCAAGGATGTTACTGGGTCTGGACTGTTGGAGTTATAAAGAGAGGCTGGGACTTTTCCTCCCTGGAGTATAGGAGACTTTTAAATCGAGAATTTTTAAATCATAGATAAGGTGACTAGCCGAGGTCTTTTCCCCAGAGTAGGGCAGTCCAAACCTAGAGGGCATATGCAGCAGGTGAGAGAGGAAAGATTTAAAAGGGATCTGAGGAACAACTTTTCCAAAGGGAAGTGCAGAGTAGGGAAAGAGTTTCCAGAGGAAGTGGCAAAGGTGAGCACAATTACAACATTTAAAAGACATTTGGACAGATAGGAAATGTTAAAGCGGGTGTGGGCTAAACACAGGAGAATGGGACTAGTTTGGGAAACATAGTTGGCATGGATGAGTTGGGCCAAAGGGCCTGTTTCCATGCTGTATGAATCAAAAACTGTCTGACTTTAAAACAAGACTAGCAATTATCGGAAACTGATTTTTGAGGAATGCCTTGTTAAAAATAAAAATCTAATGTGTACTTTCATTGAACTTTTGCAAAAAAAAAATCCAAGTCTCCACAATCCTTCAAACTCAGGTCCACAAAGGTCATTACGTATGAAGCATCTTCATAGCTCGCATGGCAGTGGAAAAAAAATCCATTTTGATTTTTTATAAAATGGTGAGTCATCATCTCTCCACATGTTAATAAAATCTCTTCTTGAAATTTTGGCCTTACACATAAAATTGAAATGATTCTCCACTGAGTGTTGACAGGTTAGTCAACTGCAGGTCACACCACAGTCAAATTCTAGCAGCCATACCTGCGGAGTTACAGGATGAAGGTCAGAGGTGGGAGCCTTGGCTTCTTCCATAATGCTGGGACCTCATTAAGTTTCTACCTGCCAAACCTACTGAGATCAGCTGTTTCACCATTGACCCTAGGTCTAAAGTGAGGCAACCTGTTCTGAATAACCCAGTAAATAAACTTGATGAGGTATTGAGGAAAATGAACTCATCTTTCATCCTTTGCAACATCAACTGAACTCTATGTAAAGGGTTCTGTGACCATTCATTGCTGATCGTTGTGGGAATAATGGAGCTGAGTATACTGCCATATGAAAGAAAGAGAGAAAAACTACTATTTACTTTATACTTCACAAGTTCAGAATGTCCTGCAACATTTTACAGTTAATAAGGTACATTTGAAATGTAGTCAACATTATGATGGAATTATGGCAGACTATTTCTACATAGCAAACTAGCAGAAACAACAATGTGTTAATGACCAGGCAAACATTGTTGTGATTTTTTTGAGGGATAAGTATTAACCAGGTCACTGTCACCTCCTGTTCCTTCAAAAAGTACCCTGTTCCCTGGATGCTGCCTGACCTGCTGTGCTGTTCCAGCAATAAAGTTTCACATTTGAAATGTAGTCAACATTATGATGGAATTATGGCAGACTATTTCTACATAGCAAACTAGCAGAAACAACAATGTGTTAATGACCAGACAAACATTGTTGTGATTTTTTTGAGGGATAAGTATTAACCAGGTCACTGTCACCTCCTGTTCCTTTAAAAAGTACAGGATTTCTTCTCTGGTCGAATCTCTGCTGTAGGACTCTGATACACAACCTTAGATACTGAAGCAAGGA
Organism: Chiloscyllium plagiosum; assembly: GCF_004010195.1. Lineage (NCBI taxonomy): Eukaryota > Metazoa > Chordata > Chondrichthyes > Orectolobiformes > Hemiscylliidae > Chiloscyllium > Chiloscyllium plagiosum. The sequence continues at coordinate 78,508,046 of NC_057719.1, forward strand.
TGTTACCAATTGAGCCACAGTTAATACAGTGATTTTTCACACTGCGCGTGATCATACTTCAGCCTCACCTTTACCATTCTTTTAGCAGTCTTTCAGTCTTCATGAAACAAAATGAAAAATAAAAAAAAATTATTAAAGATATTATTACATTCTGTGTCTCTGCTATTGCATTCTACTACCTAGAAGGGCAAAGCATGGGAGCACTATCACGTGCACGTTCCTCCAAATTGCTCAACTTTCTGACTTTGACAATATAATTTCTTCCTTCACTAGTGCTGGATCAAAATCATTACAATACTGTGAAAGTGCCAGTATCCATGCATTACAGTGGTTCACGAAGGCAGTTCGCCATAACCTTCTCAAGGGCAATTGGGATATGCAATGTGTTCTGGCCTAGTCAGTGACTCCATACATCCCATGACTGAATTACTGGGGTAAAAATCAAAGCCATTGTATAAGAATTCAATCAAGTGGCATTAGGGAGAATACAGAAAAGGTTAACAAGAATATTTTGGTGACATAAAGAGATCGGAGAAACTCCAGCTGCTCCCCTTGTAGGAGAGTGTGATGGAAGGTGGAGAGGACATCATATGTTTTGGGATTTTGGTTTGATTACAGACGCAGACAGATGTGGGTCAGTTTTATGAACGTAATCTTTCCGAACAGTTCAGAAAGCTGTCCAAAACAAGGAAACTAAAAGCACCAATTCCCCGAGATGTGTGACCGCAGTCATGTGCCTGGCATGACACCATTATTGATGCAGAGGAACCTCGATTATCTGGCATTCCATTATCCGGCAAGATCACGAGGTTCCGATGCTCGGCTAAACTATGTTATCCGGCTTTTGGTTATCCGGCATTTGATTAACTGAATGAAATACTCCCCGCCCATGTCCTTCGGATAATTGAGGTTCCTCTGTAGATGGAATGTTTACCCTGTTGAGTTTACAACAGGAAAACATTACTTTTAGCTTTTTGTTCAGGTTGGAGGGGAGGACAATTTCTTTTGGCAGAAGAATCAAGATTTTAGTTCTGTGTAAACCAGATACTGTAGACAACACGTTTTAGTTTGTGGAGATTCTAAGCTGGGATGGGTTGGTGCTAGCATTGTTAGAACTGAAAATGTTTCCGTTATTGAATTCTCAAATGTTCATGCTAACAGACTCAGGAAAAGAATTATAAAACTGTCTCTGCAGTACAAGGAGATGAAACTTGGGGGAGACAGTTCAGTAAAAATTGAGAGTTAATAAAACATCTCTGAGTTTGAGTATCTGGGAAAAGCTGATGGTGGATAACATGTTGAAACACTGTTCTGCGGTTCGTATAAAGATCTTTCTCACTGCCTAATATGTAGATGGCTTTGTTTTGTAAACAACTGCAAAAATTAAATAGATGATCTCCCATTAGTGGAAGGATTGAGAAACGGAGGCCTCCAATTTAATATAACTAACAAAAGAAGATGCAACATGAAAACGTTTTTATACTGTAGATGGTGAGAACTTGGATTGCAGTGCTTGAGAGTGTGATAGAGGCAGATGTAATTGTAGCTTACATGAGGAACTGAATTGTTATCTGAACAGGGAAAAAAACCCAGCCTATGGGGAAATGGCAGAGGTCTGACACTCAGTGAATTGCTATTGCAGAGAACCAGCACTGACACAATGAACGATTCCTCTCAGTCTATTCTAAGGCTGTTTTGTCTAGCATCAAACACTGGCTCCACTTTATTCAGGAACGCAGCTTTATGCAACTAATCAAGATCAACTGTTGCATTATTATGTTTCAGTGATAATGCAAATAATGAAAAGTTGCGACATTTGAAAACTTCTATTTCTGTGAAATGTTTGAATTAGTGTAGTGGGATAAGATAACATGATTTCTCCTGAACATTCTCCTCAAAATCCTCAACCTCCCTCCCTGAGAGCACCTTGGGTGTGGAGCCCTCTTACTTGGACCTAGTGATGGCTGAAACATTTCACTCACCACCACCTTCTCAAGGCCAAATTACAAATGGCCAATAAATTCTGGCACCTCCATCGTTGCTCATGGCGGATGAAGTAGCGTTAAAAACTGTTGACATGTTCCAGGTGTAATAACTCAAAAGGCAGAGTGACAGGGTTGTCCTGCATAGACAGTAGTGCTTGTCAATCCCAGTAGATAGCAGCCTCGTGTTTAGTTTCTTTATTAGCAGTCTGTTGGGCAGTAAAGAGTGAGATCAAGAATGCTCTTAACTATAAACATTTTCTGGCTGTTCCTCAAAATAAAACTTTGCCATTTTCATTTCTGAGTCCAGGGAACTGAGTGAGACAATTAAAATCTGCACAGCACCATTTCAGTCTCTATCCTGTTATTGATATTTGCTTAATATATGCTTTAATTAAATTTCAACAGTTCAATGTACCATTCATGCTGATAATTAGGCAGAGTTGTGGAGTGTAATAATACATCCATTCTGGCACAGCCAATCTGTTCGTCTTTGGGGTATACATCCCTGATGTTGGTGTATGCTGAGTTTCGTATGCTCCATGGGATTTAAGCTTGGAGTAGACAGAAGGTGCCTCGGTTGTAAGGGATATTGGAAACAGTGAGATTTGAGAACACTAAGTGTCTGCCTCAGCTTTCCTTAATAAACTTATCACACCTATTCTTTGAAAATATAAGATTGCACAGACAGTGACAGCTGCGTGGTGGGGCAGTGTTGAAATTTTCCTTTCCTGAAGGTTATGTGAATGACTATGTCATTATTTCAAAACACAAAGCTGCAAAAGTATTGTTACAAATCAGTAGGTTTTGGAAACGAAAGGGCAATGCCATTATCAGAGTTGAACTTGACACATCCAGGGCTTGGTGTGCCCAGGGGTCATTTGTAAGAGCCTATTCTCCCTATCCATTGCGACTTGGGGCAGCTGGGATGGTATGGAATTTGTAAACAAAATAATCAATCTTTATTTCTGGAATCATAGGCTTTTTACAGGGCAGAAGGAAGCTGTTCAACCCTTATGTCCACAATGGTTCAGTGAGTTCTACTGCCCAGCTCTTTCTATGCCACCCTTCAAATGCTTTACGTTCAGGTGCCTATTCAGTTCTCTTTTGAAGTTCCAATTGAACCTTTCTCCACCAGTTATAGCTTTGCTTCTTTTGCTATTTAAATTATATCACTGTCCATTGGTAATTGTCCCTTCCACAAAAAGAGAACGCATTTTCTCCGTGCATGATCTAAATCCCTCTCAATATTGAACACCGATCAAATGTCCTTTCAGCCTTTTCTCAGGAGAATAACTCAGCTCCCTCAATTTTTTTTTCACATAGCTGACGTCATGAATTCCTGGAACCATTCTCCTCAATCCTTTCTGCACTGTCCATGAAGCTTTCCTGCTCTTCCTAGAGTGTGGTGCCTGGAATTGGATACAATGCTTCAGTTTATTAAATTTCAAAAATATACTTTATTCATAAAATCTTCTTCTATGTAGTCACGAATGCAGTTCGGTTCTGTACAGTAGCATGTCAAGGAAGCAAATGAACCTTGGAATTTTACTCTATCTAAACAATCAAAAGGTACAAGACTATGTTCACATGCATTCAAGCACTAGAAGAGTCCATTAACTGAATTGACCCCCATTTAACTTTGGCGGAAAGACCTCAGACAGTGGTCTTTCCCCCACTGCGTCTTGGCAGCAGCTGCTCCAAGCTTTAGTACATCCCTTAGCACGTACTCCCACACCTTGGAATGGGCCAGTTTGCAACACACGGTTGAGGTCAACCTCTTGCTCTGGAAGACCAACAAGTTTTGGGCAAGCCAAAGACCTTTATTCACTGAGTTGATGGTCCTTCAGGTGCAGTTGACGTTTGTCTTGGTGTGCATCCCAGAGAACAGCCCATTCAGCACAGAGTCCCGCTTCATGGAGCTGCTCAGGATGAACCTCAACAAAAACCACTGCGTTCTTTCTCTAGCCTTGCTTTGTAAAGGCACATTCCAGATGGAGATGTGTTGCAGGTTGTCCCCGCAACCGCTTCGAGGGCAGTATCCATTGGTGCAGACCAACTGGGTGTACATGAAGGATCAGGTACGGTCCACTTACGACATTTTAGTTTTGGGTTACCCCAACTTTCTTGCTTTTTGACTCTCTGGACACCATTTTCCTAAACCCCAAACGGGTGGGGGGGAATGTGACCAGTGTTTTGCAAGTTCCATGTTTCACTGCACCTGTATGGGAGGGGAGAATTTTAAAAGGTAAGTGAAAAGGTTTTGTCTTTGAGAATCTAATGCAGACATGAGCCTCTACTCTTTGATTTGATTTGTGTTTCTCGTTTTGATTGTATTGTGATGTTACTTTGCTGTAATAAACTGCCACCAGCGGTTTAGACAGTATAGCTGTGGCTGGATTAATTTTGCAGAGGGAATATTAACCTCTATTATTTGGCTGTCAGCTCCACTCCCCCACAATTCATTCAGCTTATTGAATTCATGAGAGAGGTTGTTGTGTCTGAAAATTATCAGACTTGCTAATAAATCCAGGTGGACAATGACATTGGAATCCATTGATTTAATCTTCACAAGTGCCTTTGTTTATACAAGAATCCAACTCACCTCTGTCCATTTTATTCGGCAGTTCTCACCTTTAAGACTGAATAATATAAAATCAGTTGCATACAAAAAGTTTTTCACAGTTTGCAAATTAAGTTATTGTTTGAGTACCTTCATGACTCAAATATAAGTGATGCATATTATCAGAAGACATGTGTTGAGCCCAAAAGGTAAAGGGCTTTGATGGACAGAGTCAAACACAGAGGACTGTAGGAGAGGGCAGCAAATTCTTGTTGCACCAGATTACAGTATCTTCCTTCTTAGCTCTTCATTCACTGCTAACTATGTTTCAATCTGATGAGGAACTGAACAGGGACAAGGCATTGTAGCTGAGGCTTTGCTACTTACTTTGCCATGAATTTTCTAATGAAAATAAAGTCATAAAGTTGAAGAGCACGGAAACAGACCCTTTGGTCCAACTTGTCCATGCCAACCAGATATCTGAAATTAATTTAGTCCCATTTGCCCACATTTAGCCCGTATCCCACTAAGTCCTTCCTATACATGTATCCAAGCTGTTGCCTTTTACATGTTGCAATTGTTCCAGCCTCCACCACTTCCTCTGGCAGCTCATTCCATATGCTCACCACCCTCTGTGTGAAAAAGTTGCCCCTTAGGTCTGTTTTAAATTTTTCCCCTCTCACCTTAAACCTATGCCCTCTAGTTTTAGACTCCCCTACCCTGGGAAAAAGACCTTGGCTATTCACTCTAACCGTGCTCCTCATGATTTAATAAACCTCCATCCCTCAGCTTCCGCCGCTCCAAGGAAATTAGCCCCAGCTTATTCAGCCTTTCCCTATAGCTCAAACCCTCCAACTCCAGCACTGATTACAGTGTTCAGCACCATTCACAACGTCTCAGATACCTAAGCAGTCCATGCTCAAATGCAACAAAATCTGGATAATATCTAGGTTTGGGCCGATAGGTGGCATGTAACATTTGCACCACGCAAATGCCAGACAATGACCAGCACCAATAGGAGACACTCGAAACATCACCCCTTGACAATCAACAGTATTACCATCACTGAACCCGGCACTGTCAACATCCTTGGGGTTGCCATTGACCAGAAACTCAATTGAACTCACCATATAAACACAGTTGTTGCAAGATCAGGTCAGAGACTAAGGACATTGCAGCGAGTAACTCACCTGATACCCCAAAGTCTGTCCACTATCTCCAAGGCACAAGTCAGGAGTGTGGTGGAATACTCCCCACTTGCCTGGATGGGTGCAGCTACAAAAGCAAAAAGCTTGACACCATCCAGGACAAAGCAGCCTGTTTGATTGGCACCACATCTACAAACATTCAATCCATTCACCACCAGCACTCAGTAGCAACAGTGTGTACTATCTACAAGATGCACTGCAGAAATTCACCAAAGATCCTTAGACAGCACCTTCCAAACCCACGACCAGTTCCATTTAGAAGGACAAGAGCAGCAAGTACTTGGGAACACCACCACCTGCAAGTTCCTGTCCAAGCCACTCACCATCCTGACTTGGAAATATACCGTTATTCCTTCACAGTCGTTGGGTCAAAATCCCAGAATTCCCTCTGTACTGACATTGTGGGTTAACCCACAGCAGGTGGACCGTAGTGATTCAAGGTAGCTCACCACCACCACCTTCTTAAGGGCAAATAGGGATGGGCTAGCAATGCTGGCCAGTCAGCAACATCCAAGACCCACAAATGAATTTTTAAAAATCCTTGTAAATCGTTTTTGTGCTCATTTAGGTTTAACATCATCTTTTCTATAGCAGGGAGGCCAGAACTGAATGTGGTACTCCAAAATGGCTTAACCAATGTCCTGGACAGCCAAAACATGACCACCCAACTCCTATATTCAATGCGCCAACTAATAAAGGCAAGTGAACCAAGCGCGCCTTTACTACCTTGTCTACCTGTCACTCCACCTTCAATGAACCTTGAACCTGCACCCCAAGATCTCTTTGTTCAGCAACACTCCCCAGGACCTTACAGATAAGTATATAAGTCATGCCCTGATTTGCCTTTCCAAAATTAATCAGGCACCTTAGTCATTGCACCTTAGGAAATGCGAGGCAAGAATGGATGGGTTTGTTAAGCTGCTAAGTCCAGAATTGGCCTGTATCTGTTCCTGCTTTGGTAGATTCATCTCCACCCGTGATTAACATTTGACCTTGGTCAACTCGTACATCTCAGCCATGATTAGCATATTGACCTTGGTCAACTCGTATATCCCAGCCATGATTAACATATTGACCTTGGTCAACTCGTACATCCCAGCAGACTGATGACTGAAGTAGGATCAGGATACAGGATTGGTCCTGCCTCTTCCTTCTGCCTCCATTTTGAATCATTTATATCTTCGTTTATATAGTCCAGAGTCCAGTGTGCACATTTAAGCACACAACTTACCACAGTAATATGCTAGGCCAGACCTCCTCAGAATATTTTAAGAAGGTAGCCGAGATCCTAACATTTTCTTGTTTTGAAGGCAGACATGAGGTGGATATTCCAGGTGTGATGCAGCTGGTGAAGCCACTTGGTTTGAAGCAAAGCAGGATTTATTTAAACACTCCAGTTGAAACACAAACAAAAGGGAACGGAATTGAGAATAACTTAACTATTGGAAACATTGAATTGACCTGATATGGCAACTTAACTAATTAACTGTTCCAATCCAGTAACATCCCATAAACGCACCCCTTGGCGAAAAAGGAAAATTCGAACACAGATTCTTACAGGCAGGAGGGAGCAACATTCAGAAAGAGATTTCAAAAGATAGTCAGAGGAATTCTTTGCTGAAGCTTGCAATTCCAGTAGACTCTCTCATGTTGTGATTGTCGCAGCTAAAAACAAACTAGAGAAACTTGAACTGGGAGAACTGGCCATCCCATTCTATTGCTAAACTAGACTCCTTGGTACCTCTGCCTTTACGACCTCTCTTCAAAACAAAACCAAGGACAAAATAACCTTTTTCAAGTGACAGCCTTGTCACCGTACCTTCCAGGATCTCTGTACATGTAAGTACCCAGATATGTTCTGACCATCCCACCCATCCTTTTGATTTATATGCTTTGTATTATATTGCTTTTTTCAGTTTTTGCTATCCAAAAATATTACTTCACACTTCTCTGCTTAAATTTCATCAACATGCCCATTCAGTCAACATGCCCTTTTGAAGTCTATCATTATCACAGTTCAAAATACTTAAAATTTTATGTGATATGCACATGTTGAAATTGTGTCTTGCACACTCTAGTGTAGCTCATTAATATAAATCAAGAATCAATCTTAACACCACTTAACATCCCACTATAAACCTTCCTGCATCATGAAAAACAATGGTTCGCCATTACTTTGTGCTTCTTGTCACGAAGCCAACATTGTTTTATGATGTCATGTTCCCTCTATTTAATGAACATCAACTTTCTTGACAACCTGTTAGGTATTAGTGTAACAAAAGCCTTTAGGAAGTTGGTATACATCACATTAATTGTGCTATCCTTATTGATGCTCTCAGTTAACATATCTAAAAGCTCAATCAAGTTGGTTAAAGACAATTTGTCATTAACAAATCCCTCCTGATCTGCTTTATTTAATCCATATTTATCCAGGTGACTGTTAATCTTGTCCTACATTATTATGTCTAATAGTTATCCTATCATCAATGTTAAACTAGCATGGACTGGTTGGACCGAAGGGCCTGTTTCCCATACTGTGTGACTCTATGTGGTCATTGTGTTTATAAATGTTTTGAACAAAGGTGTAATGTTTCCCAATCTCCAAACCTCTGGCATCACCTCATCACCTAAGGACAAGAGCTTTCACAATTTTCACTCTCATTTCATTCAACAGCCTCAGATGCAACCCATCTGGCCTTGATGACTTAGATACTGACCATCATCCCTACTGACTCTTCATCAATTTTTACCAAACCCAGTATCTCAAGTCCCTCCTCTTTCACTATCATTTTAGCAGCATTGCCCTCCTTGGAAATGCTACACTAAAGTAGACATTTAATACCTCAGCCATGTCTTTGAGTTTCTGATTAGCCCACTTCTCCACTTACTAAACCTTGTACTATTTATATTCTATATAGGAAACTTTGAAACTCTTTTTTATGGTAGGTAGAAGTCTCTTCTCATATGTTTTCATTGCTCCCTTTACCTCTTTCTTTTTCCTACTTGACTTGAGCCTGGTGAACCTTTGCTTTATTACCTCAGTGCCAATGTATATATTTTTCTTAAGGAAACAGAAACTGAATATAGTACTCGAGACATTATCTCAGCAAGGCCCTGCATCACTGCAGTAAGACATTCTTGCTCCGATATGCAAATCATCTTGGAATAAAATCCACCTTACCATTTGCCTTCCTAATCATCGTTGGTCTGGAAGCATGCTGATTATGAAAATTATTCTGAACTTACTTCAAAATCTCCTCATTCTCTCTACCGTTTACAGCATTACTAGGTTGTATTGGGATAATTAAAGCCCACCAGCGACAGTGAAAGAGCGGCGATATATTTCCAAGTCAGGATGATGGGTGGCTTTGAGGGGATCTTTCAGGTGGTAGTGTTCATATGTGTCTGCTGTCCTTGTCCTTCTAGATGGTTGTGGATGTTGAAGGTGCTCTCTCAGGAGCTTCAGTGAATTTCTGCATTGCGTCTTGCAGTTGGTACACACTGATGCATACCTTGTGCTGTTGTGAAGGGCGTGCATATTTGTGGATGTGGGTTGCTTTGTTCTGGATGGTGTCAAGCTTCTTGAGTGTTGTTGGAGTTGTACTAACTGGGTAAGTTGGGAGTATTGCATCACACTCCTGACATGTGCCTTTTAAGTAGTGGTTAGACTTTGCGGAGTTAGGAGGTGAGTTGCTCACTGTGCGATTCCTCTCCTCTTAGTTGCTCTTGTTGCTACAGTATTTATATGGCGAGAGCAGTTCAGTTTCTGGTAATTTGATCAGATTAAACCATACCCACTGAACCTTAGACGACTTCTGCACTGGAGATGCCTGGAGAAGGGTCTTCTATTATGAACTTGTTGGGGTATCCATGGACACAGCACTGAAAAGAATTGGTGTGGAAACCACACCCCAATTTACAGACATCAGTATGTCATGTTTCTGTGATTTCAAATGTCCAGCAGCATAGCCAGGTTCTTTTGACAGCTCCTGTGAAAGGGTGAGGATGCAAAGTATGTTTGAGGTTAGGATACAAGGTTCATAGGGTGCTGCGGAAGCAGGAGATAAAATGCCAAGGTGCTTAGGGTACAAAATTTCTGGACAGCTGTGGGTAGTTTGGGGTTGGGAGCAGGGTGGCACTAGATCCACCCTAAGCTGGAGGTGATGATATGTATCTTTTTGTTTTTCTGAAATTTTGGCTGTGAATGAAATAGGGGTAGAGTGGTTTTTAATGCCAAGAATCACTGTATGGCGACTATTTGTTTTTGAAAAGAAGTAACAAATGCTGCAGGAAGGATAGAAAGGGAGGCAGGAGAGGAGGGGGAGTGGTATTTTTGATAAGGGATAGCATTATAGCTGTGCTGAGGGAGGATATTCCCGGAAATACATCCAGGGAAGTTATTTGGGTGGAACTGAGAAATAAGAAAGGGATGATCACCTTATTAGGATTGTATTATAGACCCCC
>NC_057719.1:78520724-78567586 GCF_004010195.1 Chiloscyllium plagiosum
TCCCTGGGATCGGGGAGTCCAGAACTAGAGGGCATAGGTTTAGGGTGAGAGGGGAAAGATATAAAAGAGACCTAAGGGGCAACCTTTTCACGCAGAGGCTGGTACGTGTATGGAATGAGCTGCCACAGGATGTGGTGGAGGCTGGTACAGTTGCAACATTTAAGAGACATTTGGATGGGTATATGAATAGGAAGGGTTTGGAGGGATATGGGACTAGATTGGGTTGGGATATCTGGTCGGCATGGACGAGTTGGACTGAAGGGTCTGTTTCTATGCTGTACATCACTATGACTCTATAAGTAACCTGACATTCCTTGTAAGCACTGTTTACACAGCTACTGGATCAGGCTGTAGCTGGAGAAGGTGCAGATGAGCTGGAGGCAATTTTACCTGCATTGAAACCTCAGAAGCTATTTGACCTCATTCATACCTCAGCCCAAGAGTATGGATGTAGCAGAGAAACTGACACTTGGAAAGGTGGAACTTATACTCGGTAACTTTATGTTGGGTATAAATAATGGATTCCGACCCCAACGGTCATGCACGTAGAATAATAAAACAGAATGTTGAATTTCAGTCATGTCATAATTTGGCTGGATAGTTCATGTAAAGGCAGCTGTGGCTACTCAATAATTTAAACTAGCTCCATTAAAATGTTGCAGCTTCACACTTGTAAGGAAGGCATTTGCAGAAACTGAGGGAACATCTAGCAGAAAAGTTGCAATCTTTTATATTTTTGGATAGAATATCCAAATGTGACTGTGTGGGATGATGTGAATTGATTCCTCATTACAAGTGTCTAACTTGTGTTGCAAATCCAATCGAGCTGTCATTCTGAGCTTTAATTAGTGCAGTTTTGCAATTCTATCCTGAACTTTTTAAAGAGCTGCTTCATTGTTATCAAGATATACTTTTAATTACCCAGCCTCGGGAGCCACTAAATTCCATGAAAATATTGTCAGCTAAATGGGACTTGCTACTATGGCAAAAAAAAATCTTGACAGTATTTTTGTCGCTATAATGTTTTGATAATTCAGTAGCATGTTTCGACCTGAGTTTACGTAATTGGATCCATGTTTGTGAAAACAACTTCTGCGACAATGAAATATCTTTCAAACAGTGGTGAACAAACTTTACCTGTGTCAACATAAACTGTCAGGTTGATTCAACAAAATGAAACCTTGCATAATAATTCGGTGGGGAACTCGGAAGAAAGATCTTTTACCTAAGCAGCAGTTAGAATGAGCACTTTGATTTCACACGGAGTAATTGAGTCAGATTGCATTTATGGGGAAGCGAGGTTAATGCATGGGGAAGGAAGGTCTCGAGTTGAGTTGATTATGCTAGCTAAAATAAAGTGAACAGCGGCACAGTAGCTCAGTCATTAGCACTGCTGCCTCACAGCGCCAGGGACCCAGGTTCGATTCCAGCCTCAGGCAACTGTGTGGAATTTGTGTATTTTCCCAGTGTCTGCATGGGTTTCCTCCAATAAGGAATATTGCGTGTAATTCTGGTCTCCTTCCTATTGGAAAGATGTTGTGAAACTTGAAAGGGTTCAGAAATAATTTACATTGATGTTGTCAGGGTTGGAGGACTTGAGCTACAGGGAGAGGCTGAACAGGCTGGGGCTGCTTTCCCTGGAGCGTCAGAGGCTGAGGGGTGACCTTATAGATGTTTATAAAATCATGAGGGACATGGATAGGATAGATAGACGAACTCTTTTTCCCTGGGGTGGGGGAATCCAGAATGAGAGGGCATGGGTTTAGGGTGAGAGGGGAAAGATTTAAAAGAGACCCAAGGGGCAACATTTTCATGCAGAGGGTGGTACCTGTATGGAATGAGCTGCCAGAGGAAGTGATGGAGGTTAATACAATTGCAGCATTTAAAAGGCATCTGGATGGCTATATGAATAGGAAGGGTTTGGAGGGATATGGGCCAGGCGCTGGCAGGTGGGACTGGACTGGTATGGGATATCTGGTCGGCATGGACAAGTTGGACCGAAGGGTCTGTTTCCGTGTTGTACATCTCTATGACTCTATGTGCAGGAGAAAGTGAGGTCTGCAGATGCTGGAGATCAGAGCTGAAAATGTGTTGCTGGAAAAGCGCAGCAGGTCAGGCAGCATCCAAGGAGCAGGAGAGTCGACGTTTTGGGCATGAGCCCGAAGAAGGGCTCATTCCTGAAGAAGGGCTCATGCCCGAAACGTCGATTCTCCTGCTCCTTGGATGCTGCCTGACCTGCTGCGCTTTTCCAGCAAAACATTTTCGACTCTATGTGCAGGTTGGTTATGGCCAAGCTAAATTGCCCATAGTGTTCAGTGATGTGTAGGCTAGGTGTATTAGTCAGGAGTAAATATAGGACAGTAGGATGAGGGGGTGGGTTACTCTTCGGAGGATTGGTGTGGACTTGTTGGGCCGAAGGGCCTGTTTCCACACTGTAGGGTTTCTATTGTTATGAAAAGAAACATGTGGAGAAAAGACTATTTGGGTCAAATAGCATATTTCTGTGCTGTACACGTCTCTGTAATGTTCGGCATTCTGAGTGTCCACCTCGTTGTATCAGGTTGAGGCACCATGTTTGTAATTCCACTCAGCCTAGTCTTGTGTTAACCAGCTATTTCAAGATGACGTTTCTGACCTCTAACTTTGAAGATACCAAACTGAATGCTATAAAGTGCAGTCTTTTCTCTTTTTTTCAGCCTTGGAGCTGAAAGCTTCCTAACCCTTCCAGGTGTCTTGGGAGTGGCTGGAAGAAGTGTCAATCAAATTTGTGGTCACCTCTCAGCATCCTACCCATGCCTACCCACCTCCCCCTTGAAGTTCGTTCCATCGGAAACTTAGTTGCTTGTAACAGATCACTTCAGGAAAGATATGAGGAAATTGTTTGTGACGGAAAGAGTGACTGACATGTAAAATACACTTCCAGTTGGTGTCATGGGAGCAACCACCCGAGAGTGATTGAAGAGGACAGTGCAGAAACTTTAGGGTCTTGCTTGGTGGATGAGTGAACAAGAATGAATCATCTTGTGTTTTTGTTGTGAACATTATCCTGATAATTCCTGCTCCTTTGATATTTGGATGTATTTGAATCAACGTGTTTAGGCATGTTACTATTCATTTCCTGCACAGGCAAGACTCGAATGTGAATCTTGCGGCCCAGCGGCAGTGACATTACCGCTGCATTACAAAAATCCTTCCCTTTCAGATTTGTAGTTACTACAATCATCCTGTGAAGATATCCTGTGACGGACCATGAGGGCAGGTGGAACTTCAATTCAGATCATCTGACTCAGAGGTGGGAACACTACTACTGCATAATAAGAGCCTTAAAATAGACGGATATCTTAATCAACCTGTTCAGACATGTTATGACACACCTCCAGGGTAGGTGGTCCTTGAACTCATCCGGCTTGGTGTGTGGGAAATCATGTCTCACTAATGTAATGGAGCTTTTTGAAAAAATAACAGAGGATTGATGACGGTAGAGCAGTAGACATGATCTATATAGATTTTAAATAAGGTATTCGACAAGATTCCTCATGGTAGACTGGTTAGTGAGGTTAGATCGCACAGAATACAGGGAGAACTAGCCATTTAGATACAGAACTGGCTCAAAGGTAGAAGACAGAGGGTGGTGGTGGAGGGTTGCTTTTCAGATTGGATGTCTGTGACTGGTGGTGTGCCACAGGGATCGGTGCTGGATTCACTGCTTTTCATCATCTACGTCAATGATTTGGATGTGAACATAGGAAATATGGTTTGTACTTTTGCAGATGACATCAAAATTGGAGGTGTGCAGCCAAGAAAGTTACCTCAGAGTACAACGTGATCTTGATCAGATGAGTCAATGGGCTGAAGAGTGGCAGATGGAGTTTAATTTAAATAAATGCAAGGTGCTGCATTTTGGAAAGGCAAATCAGGGCTCAACTTGCACACTTAATGGTAAGGTTCTGGGAAATGTTGCTGAACAAAGAGACCTTGCATGCAGGTTCATAGTTCATCAAAAGTAGAGTTGCAGGTAGATAGGATAGTGAAGACGGCATTTGGTATGCTTTCCTTATCGGTCAGTGCATTGAGTATAGGAAATGAGAGGTCATGTTGCAGCTGTACAGGACATTGGTTAGACCGCTGTTGGAATACTGTGTTCAGGTCCAGTCTCCCTGCAATCAGTTGTGGAACTTGAAAAGATTTATAAAGGTGTTGCCGGGTTCGAGGGTTTGAGCTGTAGGGAGAAGCTGAATAGGCTGGGGCTGTTTTCCCTGGAATGTTGGAGGCTAAGAGATGACCTTATAGAAGTTTATAAAATCATGAGGGGCACAGATATGATGAATAGCCAAGGTCCTTTCACCAGGGTAGCGGAGTCCAAAACTAGAGGGCATAGGTTTAAGAGGGGAAAGATTTAAAAGGAACCTGAGGGACACTTATTTCATACAGAAAGTAGTGCATTCATAGAATGAGCTGCCAGAGGAAGTGTTGGAGGCTGGTACAAGTACAGCATATAAAAGGCATCTGGATGGGTATATGAATAGAAGAGTTTGGAAGGATATGGACCAAATGCTGACAAATAGGACTAGATTAATTTAGGTTACTTGGTCGGTATAGACAGGTTGGACCAAAGGGTTTGTTTCCATACTATGCAGGTCTATAACCCCTGGCTGAGAGGTAGGGACATTACCGCTGCACCACAAGACTGCTATAGAATATAAGCACAGACAAGCCCATTCATCCCAACCAGCGTCTATACTCCACTTTGCAGCCTTCTTCATCCACCCCACTGATTGTAAACCTCAATTGTCTTGTCCCTCATACACAGATGTAGAACTCACTAACTACATCTGTAGAATTTGACTCAATGACTTCTGTTGTAAAGTTCAACATTCTCACCACCCTGCAGATTAGAAGATGGTTCTAATTTAATGTCCCATGGCATTGTAATCATGTTACAGGTTGAGTAATCCACCGTTTGGATATTTTAATGAAAATGTTTGTGGGATATAGACATTGTTGCTTGGGTCAGCGTTTATTGCCAATCCCTCAGAGTAGCCATTTCAGAATCGATAACAATCATTGCTCTAGGTTTGGCGTCACACCTCGGCTAGACCAGGTACAGATGACTCATTTCCTTCACTAAAGGACATTAGTGAACCAAATACACGTTTTTTTATTCAGAAACAATCAGTAGTGGTCACCATTCAATTAGCTTTTTATTGCAGATTTTATTGAATTCAAATTTCACCAGCTGCCTCAGTCAAACCCACATCCTTAGACCATTAACCTGGAGTTCTGGATGATTAGTCCAGTTACATTACCAGCTTCTCCCCCCAAATTACTTTCAATCGCCAAGGAATTTTGGATTCCTGGCATAGGATTGTTAAAGGATCTATACATTTGTGGACTTCTACAAGATAAACAGTAATGCTGTGAGTAACTGAGATCTACAGATTTCGTGGGCATTTTCTAAATGACCTGGTCAGGCATGTCATAATGCACCTCTGGAGCACCTCTGACTTGAACCTGGGCCTCCTGGTCCGGAGGTAGGGATACCACAGCAGCCCTTAATTCTACTGCACCTGGTATTCCTAGGTGGTCTTCCGTCCAAGTACCAACCCAACCTGAGTCTGGTTTGTTTGACATTTTTACGTTAATGAGGTTGTAGCTATTTTCAATTTAGTTGTTTGAATGTGTAATGACACATGGTAGGACTTGAATGCAGAGTTTAGATCAGAGTCGTGCTGGAAAAACACAGCAGGTCAGGCAGCATCCGAGGAGCAAATCGACGTTTTGGGCAAAAGCCCCTCATCAGGAATAGAGGCAGGAAGCCTCCAGGGTTGAGAGATAAATGGGGGTGGGGGGGGGAGTTGGGGCTGGGGAGAAGGTGGCCGAGGCGGAAGATGAGGCGTTCTTCCTCCAGGTGTTGGGTGGTGAGGGAGCGGCAGTAGAGGAGGCCCAGGACCTGCATGTCCTTGGCAGAGTGGGAGGGGGAGTTGAGATGTTGGGCCACGGAGCAGTGGGGTGATTGGTGCAGGTGTCCCGGAGATGTTTCTTGAAGCGCTCTGCTTGAATGCAGATTGTCTTGTCAAGAGGGAGGGTCACTACCATGCCATTACAGGGATTGGAGGTTGGGAGGGGGCTGATTGTGTACAACAGGAATACAGTCTAGTGTTTGCACTGCGCTCAGCAGTGTGAATAAATAATTGAGGAAGATAGATTGGCTCTTCCTGATGAATACTGACTACATTAATATTTGATTCCCATTGCTAATTATCCAGATGGCTTGCTGGTCCATTTTGGAGGGCAATTAAGAGTCAACCAGAACTACATGTGGGTTGAGAGTCACGTATAGGCCAGACATGGCAGATTTCATACCTCAGGGAATTACTGAACCAGATAATTTTTTTTTGGTGTCGGTGTATTGATATGTATTGAATACCTGCTGCATTGACCTGCATTGAAGCAGTGTATTTGCTTTCCAGGCATGACCTACAGCTGTGAGGTGTTCTGGGATGCTCTGAAGATTTTGAACGTTAAATAAATCCATATTCTGTGAAAAATGAAAGCTGTGACATGAGTGCTGCTGTAATTTCCCACTTGTACATTTCAAAACCTGGCTCTTAAACATCCACCTGTGTTAAATTTATTGATTCAATTGCAGCCATGTTTTGACACCGAAAGACTATACTGCAGACACCTATTTCCTCATTCCTGACATTAACAGCAGCTGCTTCTGAAGCATTATCTATAATGTTCAGCATAGGAATTCCACTGAATGCTACAATAACAATATAGATTTGGAGGAGGGCATGTGATGGGGGTATGTGGAAAGCATTCTAGAAACACTTGATTGCGTGTTCCCCCAATCCAAATAGCGTTTCCTTTATGAATAATCTTTAGAGTTACTTTAAAGTACTGCAATTCTATTTGATCATTGGGATTATTACAGCATTGGACTGTGTTCTTTATCCTAAATCCTAGACACAATTTACTACCATGAACATTCTTATAATTTTATAAGATTGTATCCTTCATCACCACCAATTATTAAAGTAGACACATCAGCAGTCCTTAGCCCTCCAAACACAAGACAGGTGACTGAAATCTTATTTCCTGACTGAATTCGTCAAGAGAAAAGCTCATATGAGGGCTATTAATAGTGTATATCGATGTAATATATTGGGTGAAATATTGCTGCAAATAATTGATAGGTTAGTGAGGTTTGCCATCAGTTAATCAGTAATGCTTACTGCAACTCCAAGCAAGGTGCAGATGTGTGGTTACAAGTCAACATTGAAAGGTTGCAGTCTGCACTGGGATGATTCACTGTGAGCTCTGCTGGCATTGATTTCCATTGAATGATGTGAAGCTGCTGTGTTTACACAGTAGACATAGATTAAAATCATCATGAAAGCTTATGTCTTCTCTTTACGAATGCAAGTGATAACAGTCAAACAGTGCCAGACAACCTATCTAGTATTGAAAACTAAGCATTACAATTGTGGCAATTCATTCCCTCAGGAATTAATTATTGTTGGCAATTTTAAAAATGTTGAATTGTCAGTTGAGAATAACTGTTTTTACATTTTGTTTTTTTTCCTCTCCTCCCTCTTAAATCAATACTTTTCTGTTTTTTTATACTTAATATAACATTGAGTTTACATCCTCCAATTTATATTTCCTCCTCCATCATTGCTCTATTAATTTCAAAATCCTTCAATATAATTCAAAGAAGTTGGGTTGGTGAGTAAAAAAAGAGAGATGGTCTTAAAGGAATTAAAATTAGTTAGAAATTTACAGGATCTCTTATCCTGTCCGTAATCTGAATGCTATGTTGACCCAATTTTAAAATATGCAAATGTCAGCCCATAATATAAGGAAGCCTAGCAGACAACCTCTGTGTACATTAAAGTCATGATAAATTAATACCTCAGCATCAGTGTGTGCTATAAAGCCTATTCTTTCACTGGGAAGCACAGTCTGTTAAAAGTTACAGAGGGACTACAATGTTTGATGTTCAGCTGTAAAGTTAATCAGAAGGTATAATGTAAAATGACAAAAACATGATCGTTCACTAATTTTCTGCTCAGGTTTAGAGCTAAAATTTCCTATTGTGGCCTAAATATACAAAAACCTGCCAAATGGCTGGTAATATTATGAAAAGAACTGTCTGCAATTTTCTCTAGTTATATTGATTATATTTGGTATATTAATGCATTTTTGAGCTGTTGTCTTGCTTGATCAATGCACAATGTTGTTAGATCCCTTCTCATTCTTCTTAACTTCAGAGAGCACAGACATCACTTCTTCAAATCACAGGACAGCTGAAAATGACAAGTGAAGGTCAGCAAACTCCCCATACGTGAGCTGTCCTGTGCTAACCTGATCTTACTCTTATTTGGTAGACAGACACGCACACATGCAATCCCAACATGTCGATGTGTTACATCACTTCCTCACTTTAAACTTTAATGAGGAAACATCCTTTCTACGTCGACATTGTCAGTTGCCTTTAGCATCTTATGTACCTCAATTAGATCCCTTCCCATTCTTCTTAACTCCAGAGAGCAGCGACATCACTTCCTCAAATCCAAGGACAACCGAAAATGACAAGCGAGGGTTAGCAGACTCCCCACATGTGACCTCTCCTGAACAACAAAGGTCAGGGAAAATCCTAGTTTATATCCTTGACCAATGCCAACCTATCTATTGCTTCCTGGGTCACAGCTAGTCTTAATGCTTCTGAGCGATGATGGGTAAAATCTTGTCAATGTTTCCACTCCCAGTTACTCGCAGAAACCTTGTAATGTAACACCTCTACAAATTATTGATCAGACCACATTTGGAATAAAATCAATAATGTCAGATTGTCAGCAAGAGAAAGCTAGGAGTGAGATGAGGAGAAACTTCTATACTCAGATGCTAGGATTTGAAATGCACTGCTTGGGACAGTGGTGGATGTAGATTCCATAGCAGGTTTCAAAAGAAGCTAGATATATATTTGAAAAAGATGGATTTAGAGGGCTACGAAGATAGGGTTGGAGAGTGGGACGAGCTGGATAACTCTTTCGGGAGCTGGTGCAGACACAAAGGACCAATGAACGCCTCCTATACTGTAAAATTCTACGATTCTATGTGGAGAAATCTAGAATGAGACGTCATAGTTTTAGGCCAAAGGTTCGCAGATGTAAAACAGTGATGAACTTCTCTCAAAGGGGTTGTGAATATGTGGAATTCACTATCTGCAGAATGTTGTGGATGCTGGGACACTGAATAAATTTAAAGGGGGTGCGGCGGAGAGAGAGAGAGATTTCTAATTAGTAATGAGTCGAAGGGTTATGGAGAAGTGGGCAGGAAAGTGGAGTCGAAGTCGAAATGAGATCAGCCATGATCATATGGAGCAGCTTTGAGGGTCTGAATTGCCTACTGCAAGTTCTTCTGTTCTTGACTTCTCTAGTCATGAGTTTCAACTGTGGCCCTTCACATGACTCACCAGAACGATTCTGATCTCACAGATCTTAAGCACATGGGCCAGAATATCCCACTAGGTAGTTTGATCTGGAGTGCAGGATTTGTAATTTATTTTTCTTTTCCTGTCACGCCTCTGCCTCACCATGAAGAGTTTGTGACTCAATGTGAGAAGTAATTGGATGGGCAGGGTGTTTACAATTTCAAGCTATTTGTAGTGAGGTCCTCCTTGTCAATGTCAATTCAGCTGCTCTTCAAGGAGAACTTCAGAGCGTCTTTCAAGCATTTCTTGCCTGACCTTGGAGTGTTGACCGTCTGAGATTTGAGGAAACAGGACCTGATTAAATTAGATTATTTACAGTATGGAAACAGGCCCTTCAGCCCAACAAGTCCACATCAACCCTCCAAAGGGTAACCCACCCAGACCCATTCCCCCTGACTAATGCACCTATCACTACAGGCAATTTAGCATGGCCAATTCACCTGACCTGCACATCTTTGGACTGTGGGAGGAAACCAGAGCACCCGGAGGAAACCCACGCAGACTTGGGGAGAATGTGCAAACTCCACACAAACAGTCGTCTAAGGCTGGAATCGAACCTGGGACCCTGGTGCTGTGAGGCAGCAGTGCTAACCACTGAGCCATCATGCCACCATGGGGGAAAAGTTCTTCAGTTTTCCAGGCACCATGGCCATGCTATCTAATGCAGTTGGTCTTGCAGATTTCTGTGAATTCCTGCGAAACCAGCTTCAAGGCTACTCCTGTTTGTTGGTGATTCTCCCACTGAAGCCCAGAGATGTGGTGGAGGAGGCGTTACTGATGAAATTTCTCCAGCATCCCTATGTGCCACTGATGCACAGTCCCTGTCTCACTGCAGTAAATAAATGTTGTGATGAGATAAGCTTTGCACACTTGAACTTCTGTCGACTTGTGGACATCTTGTATGTCAAACGTTCACTGTTGATGCTATTAGAAGCCTGAGCTGTCTACATGATCTCATGGTGGATCATGTCATCAATGAGAAAGGTGGTTGCCACAATATGGACATGCTCGAGATATTGGAGGAGAAAGTGAGGACTGCAGATGCTGGAGATCAGAGCTGAAAATGTGTTGCTGGAAAAGCGCAGCTGGTCAGGCAGCATCCAAGGAACAGGAGAATCGACGTTTCGGGCATAAGCGCTTCTTCAGGAAAAGGCTCGAGATATTCCAGAGTTTCTCCTTAATATATATGGGAGGTGGAATATTTGACTGACCAGTTGAACATTGATATGAGTTTTGATTTGACAGCATTCCAAGAATGAGCTGCGTTTCATGTGTACTGAATTGAAAATGTCTGGAATGGCTTGCAGATCTGCTGCAGACTAGATGACAATATTCCAGTCATGTGCAAACTGTGGATCATGTATATTTATAGTGATTAGATTAGTTTTAGCACAAAGTGTTACATAGGTCGCAACACCTCGGGCAAGGAGAGAGGCTGACCAGGAGAAACCTTCACGATTACCTCGTGGGAGCCGATGAGGGAATTTAGCCACTGTCAGGAAGATTGAACATTGTATGGGATCTATCTCTCAACCTTGCTTAACCCAGGCTCAGATTTGCTTCAGATCTCCCACTCAAGACCGTTTCAGTTATAGCATCATGAAGCAATTTCCAGATTGTCATAGTCATAGAGTCGTAGAGATGTACAGCATGGAAACAGACCCTGGGATCCAACTTGTCCATGCCGAGCAGATATCCTATATAAATCTTGTCCTATTTGCCAGAATTTGGCCCATTTCCCTCTAAACCCTTCCTATTCATATATCCACCTAGATGCCTTTTAAATGCTGTAATTGTACCAGCTTCCACCACTTCCTCTGGTACCTCATTCCACACATGCACCACCCTCTGCATGAAAAAGTTGTCCCTTAAGGCCCTTTTATCTCTCACCCTAAACCTATGCCCTCTAGTTTTGAACTCCTCTCCCCTTGGGAAAAGACTTTGCCTGTTCACCCTATTCATGCCCCTCATGATTTCTAAACACAGGCAACATATCAAATTTGTCTGAGATTTAAAGGTTTGAGCCACATACCAAATTATAATTTGCAAAGAGCAGCACTGCGAGAGGGAAAGTAAGATGACCCCGTGTGTATAACCTGTCTACGCCATTGGAGTTGTGATGATAAGTTATGCATGAATTTACTATTACATGGTGTAGCAACATCAATCTGTCCAATGGTTTTACTGATTATCTTCATAATAATGGCAACTTACACATTTTACAAAGAGCTGGTTGTGCTTTCCTATTAATCTGCTGAGGAGGAAAGGTGAAGGAGCAAGTCTAATAGCCTGTGCTGTTAGATGCTGTGTTGCAGTAAACTTTGATCCATTGGGAAATGTTCATTGTTGGACAGTTACACCTGGGTGTAAGAAAAACAAGTGTTTGAAGCCCGAACAATGGTTATCTGTCTTTATGCTCAAGATGACTTGATGATAGACCAGGCGTGCATGCCCCCATTGAATGGTTACCCTGGCTGAAAGAATTTGAGCCTCTCCCCTTTGCATCATGTTAGTCCCAGGCTGGGCTTGTGTTCTGCTTCATAAGATTAGCTATTGATCTAGTACACAAGCTATAGAGCTTAAATGTTTTGTCTTGCATGCTCTAAAGCCAGTCTGTGGTTTTCCACTTGGTAGTTTCCCAATCTGCATTGTGACAATGTAAACAAATGTGGATCACTGGGACGCCAAGAAGTTACAAGCCAATCCAGCTCAAATATTTTTTGTGTGCCACCTTACATCTGGTGTGCCTACAAATCCTACTTTGCAGTTGAAAATAAATTTGTTCTCTGAAGTGCTTAAAGACATTGCCCTAAAGAGAATCATAGGATCCCTACAATTTGGAAACAGGCCCTTCGGCCCAACAAGTCCACACCAGCCCTCTGAAGAATAGCCCACCCAGACCCACTTCCCTACCCTGTTACTCTACATTTACCCCTAACCCACACATCCCTGTACACCATGTGCAATTTAGCATGGCCAATTCACCTAACCAACACATCTTTAGATTGTGGGAGGAAGCCGGAGCACCCGGAGGAAACTCACGCAGACACAGGGAGAATGTGCAAACTTACACAGGCAAACACTCGAGGCCGGAATCAAATCCGGGTCCCTTGCACTGTGAGGCAGCAGTGCAAACCACTGAGACACCATCCTGCCCTCTGAGGTAATATAAAATTGTATTATTGTAAAACAACATTAATAAAACCTTTAAGGAGCAAGGCTTCAAGTTGTCCTGCCCTGCAGAGAAGAAGAGGCAACCAGGGAAGCATGAGATAATCAAGAAATATCTTTTGACATCAAAGCAATATTTGACTAACAACAACATCAATGAGTCTTGACAAACTTGAAGTTAATGGGAATCAGGATAAACTGTCTCCTGATTGGAGTAAGACTTAGCACAAAGAAAGCTAGTTATTGTTACAGATAGGTCATCTGAGTCCCAGCACATTTCTACAGGAGTTTCACAGGGCAGTGACCTCGGGCCAACCATGTTCAGCACCAACCGGCAGTTGTCAGATACTCAATCAGTCCATGTGCAACTCAGCAAGGCCAAGACAATGTTTAGGCTTGGACTGACAAGGTGACAATTTAAATTCATACTATGCAAACGTCAGGCAGTGGCCATCTCCAGCAAAAGAGAGTCTGGCTGCTTCCCCTTGATATTCAATGGCTTTTCCATCTTGGAGTCCCCCACCATCACCATCCTCAGAGTTTCACCGTTGACCAGAAACTGACCAGTTATATAAAGGCAGTGGCCACTGGAGCAGGCCAGAGGCTAGGAATGTAGCTGTGAGTAACTCACCACCTCCCTCTCTGCCCTTCACTATCTATGAGACACCAGTCCGGAGTGTGAAGGAGCACTCCCCACTTGCCTGGATGGATGCAGCTGCAACAATGCTCAACAAACTTAACACCATCCAGGACAAAGCAGCCCACTTAATTTGCACCACATCCACCACCCACCTTCCTTCTAAGAAGGACTGTTCAACGTAGCCAACAAAGAGGCAGGCAGAGCTAAGGCCCATCTGGGTACCCATGGCTACCCCCTGGATTTGGAGGAAATGTGTGGAGTTGAAGGAAAAGTTATTGAGGGTGAGGACCAGTTCGGTATGGCTCAGGAGGGTATTGGTGGAGGGGGACTGGATGCATCTGTTAGAGAGGAAGATGCAGAGGGCCTGAAGGCCGACCTTGCAGGAATTGGAAGCCACTTTAAACATATGCATATATTAAGGATGGAGTTAGGCAGATAAGACTCAAACTCCCTTCCAGAATGTGCACACAGAAACCCTGGGCTGACAGTCTGATGCCATACAAAGGGAGTGCTGCATTGTTGGAGGTTTCATCTTGCAAATGAGATATTAAGCTGCTGTCGTGTTTATTCTCTCAGGAGGATGTGTAAAGTCCCATGGAATAATTTCCCAGAAGTGGAGAGGAGTTCACCTCATGGCCCCGATCACTGTTTATCATTTATCTGCATTGTTAAAAAGATTATTTAGTTGCTATCACACTGGTATTAGTAGAAGCTTGCTGTTTATGTATGTGCTGTGAGTTTTACATCAGTGCCTGCATTTCACTCGATGATGTTTAATTCATCTTTAAGCTTTTAATCCAGAGTTGTAGGTGTCAGAAATCCTGTGATGAATTTCCAATATTCAGTGTGATAATAGCACGAATATATATGCCTTTTTTGTTTGAACCACAAATATTTCTTACTCAAAAGCACTTCAGTGCATTAGAATTTTGAACTTGGATCCGAATCATTCCACTTTGGTAACTTTTATTGATAAGACCATACTAAATTGGTAACAGTCCGTTTGGAATTCTAAGCCCAGACTAGAAAGAATTGGTCCATTTAGAATACAAAATTCACATTGGAAACAACTTGGACATAATATTATCTCACCAGGCAAAATCTGCCCCTTTTGGCAATCGAAGTTGAGTAAACAATGACTTGCCATTGTTTGGAAGGAAGTTTTCCCACTGTTTGTCTGTCTCTGAGCAAAAGAAATGTTACTGGTTCTGATTTGGAATGTATTTCCTGAAAGTGAGATGGAGACAGATTGAATAACAAACTTTGAAGGTGATTTGGATACAGGCTTGAAAGCGAAAAATGTGTCTGGTTTTGATGCAAGAGCAGGGACGTGGGACTGACCGGATAGCTCTTTCCAAGAACTGGCACAGACGCACTGTGCAAAAATGGTCTCCTCCTGTGCTCTTTTTCTTTAATCCATTCATGGAATGTGGGCATTGACGGCTAGGCCAGCATTTATTGCCCATCCCTAAACACCCAGAGCACATTTCAGAATCACCCACATTGCAGTGGCCCTGGCGTCATGTGTAGGCCAGACCAGGCGACGGTGTCAGATTTTCTTCCCTGAAGGACATTAGTGAACCAAATGACTGAACCAGACAATGGTTACCAGGTCATTATTAGATCAGTTTTTAATTCCAGGTTTTTATTGAATTCAAATGGAATGCTGTGAACATTCCCTCAAACATTAACCTGAGTTACTGGTCCAGTGAAGTTATCAATATACCTGTTTCCCCCATGATTCATTGAATAATATTGTGCAAACGACTTGTAACTAGCTATTTGTCTGGTTGTGGGGATATTATTTCAGCCATATTTTACTAATTTTATTTGAAAACCTCTTGCATGTTGGATATTCACAATACAGATACATGCAATTATAATCACAGGACACTGATTTAATCCCACACCTCATTTATTTCTCATGCCTCTTCGAAGTAATTAGCTTCATCTACTTCATGTCCAGTTGGCTTTTAGAAATCCTTATGGAATCTGATTTCCTCACCTTTGCAGTTCCAAATCTTACAAGTCTGTATGAAGGTTTTACTCACTTACCATATTGTTCATTTTCCAATTATTTTAAATCTGTGTCCTCTCATTGCTGACCCACTTGCAGTGGCTATAGTCTTTCTCCACTCTGTTTACTTACAAATACCAAATTACCATTTGGTGCAAAAGCTTTGCCGTCATTTCCTTTGGAATCAGAGCATGAACTTTTCAAGCACGGTTTATCTTCATGCAGCTTCTACATTTCTGTTTGGTAGTAGCGAGCAGTACTCAGACTAACTTCAGATTAACAGGCAATGATGGCTCTCTCAATGAAAATTGCGAGTCCAGTTCTCCCCCCAGACCTGATTTGATCCTGGTTGACCCTTACCACGACATGCCTGTTGGCATTGCTTGGGCTTTCTGCTGATGGCCTGGACCAGTCACAATGATTGGTTGAGCTGACCACAAGACAACAGCTGCTCTAGTTTCTAAGGACAAAACTCAGCATTGGCTTTCAGATGAGCTGCTAAACTGAAGCCCAATCTACCCTCTTGGGCGCACAGAACGATTCTAGGCAACAATGTGAGGAAGAGCAGGGAGGATATTCCTGTTGTTCAATACCAATCTTGCAATTGACATCACTAACAAAAATCACGAAACGGATATTCTTGGTCAAACTTAGCAGAAGGGTCACTGGACTCGAAATACTGATTTTATACCATTTTCTCCACAGATGCTGCTGAGTTTTTCCAGTAATTTCTGTTTGTGATTTCCACTATCCACAATTCTTTGGCTTGTATTTTTTTCAGTGTCACTTAAAACTGATGATTTTGCCATCGTCTCTTTGCTGTGCTCAAATTTGATGCTCTTTAAAACTACACTTAAACAACAGCTATACTTCCAGAGAGCTCTAAGATACGTCGGAATATTCTGAGACCGTGAAAGATGTGACATCAATGAAACTCCTTTCCTTTTCCTTTCTGCTGATCAATTAGACTTGGGAATTGAAGTATGGAACATGGTACTCCGACAGTAGGTAGAATCATTCCATTCTATTTAAGCTGCACCAAGCGCATAGCAGGATTAAACGCTCTTAAATTTCAAGTAGGAAGCTATTTCTTTGGCTCTGCCATCATCCTTCATGACAATTAAATGAATCCCCCATGCTGTTTAAATGTATTGAGAGTTTATGTGGTGCACTTTAAAAAGTGAGAGTGTGATAAGCTGCCGACAATAAAGTTTAAATCTTCTGGTACTCATTGTTTCTTACTCTGTTGGAAATATAATGGCAATTTAGATGCTTTAAACCTAAATGCATTTTCACTGCTTTATTTTAGTTTTGAGATGGATTCTCCATCCAGATTTAATCGGAATAGTTTCCAGTTTGAATTAAGGGTAAGCACATTGCTTTAGAGAAGCTAAAGATAAACAGACTCATGTATTTGACTGGATTACCCATCTGTAATATAGTTCTGCTTTCACAAATTGTTCATTCAAGTTAAAAATGTAGCTTTCAACTAGACTGCAGTGTTATGGCCAACTAAAGTGAACATAAATGAATGCCTGATGACTGACTGATAGAGAGATGAAACTCCTTGGCATCTTATTGAGTGATCTATTCCACTATGGCACCTTAAGCCAAGTACAAACTCCACATTAAAACAAGACAAAGAGCTCCGAATGCTAACAATCTGAAACAAGGGTCACTGTTTTCTCTCCACAGATGCTGCCAGACCTGCTGAGTTTCTCCAGCAACTTCTGTTTCTCTTGCAAGTTTCACGTTTCTTATTTTTGAGGAATTTGTTATAGAACATAAGATGGCAGTAATTCTACTCAAAACTCAAGAGTTTTTTTTATTTGTTTGTAGAACGTGGGCATTGCTAGCTTGGCCAGCATTTATTGCCCATCCCTAATTACCCAGAAGTAATTAAGAGTCAGTCACATTGCTGTGGGTCTGGAGTCACATATAAGCCAGGCCAAGTAAGGGCAACAGATTTTCTTATCAAAAGGACATTAGTGAGCCAGATGATTTTTTATGAGAATGGCCAGTGGTCACCATTAGCTTCTAATCCCAGGTTATTTTTATTGAATTCAAAATTCACCATCTGCCAGGGTAGGATTCAAACCCATGTTTCTGGAACTTTATCCTGCGGTCCTGGATTACTGGTTCAGTGACATAACGGAGGGAGAGAAATGAAAGAGACTTTGCTGCTGCTGAATGTGCCTCATGTTTACCTTCAGTAACAGATGGCTACATGCATCTGAAGGAGAACTGGATGTTCATCAATGGAAAGAAAGTGGCATAGTGCTTAGGTGACTCATACTTTCCATTCTGAACATGGTCCTGTTCAATCATGGTTTTACCTTTGGCCGTGTCATGCCCAGTAAATGCATATATTCATAGCTTCAAATGCGGATTCTATCCAGCATAGAAATTTTCTTACTGACCCTTTTTCTTTTTGCCACAGACATTGAAAGCAGGATGGCCAGCTCTCGATGAAAGACTTAAGGAATAATCCAGCGTGGGGATGAGGCTGTTAGACTGGGGTCAGTGGGGTGAGGGGAGAAGGAGCTGGGTTTTGCAGAATTGGTAAGAGTGGGGACAGTGGTAGAGCAGTGAGACCTCAAACCCATTGTGTGCACCCCTGGACCCATCGCCTCCAAGCTTGATGCTCAACAGCAGACAGCAGCAGAAACAAGTTAATTGACAGTAGTTGTGAATGGCCCCTGTGATACCCCCTACGAGGGGAAGCACTAATTAATCTCCACCTGGAGCTCAATGAGAATGAGTTCCTTTCGTAACCGGCAATGACCTGCCTAGCTGGAACTCATCACCTGAGCCCTTTATAAAGCAGGCCCATAATAATTTTTTTAAAAATTAATAAAGCAGACCCATTCCCATCCTAGGTTCAAGTCCCATCTGCTCCAGAGATGTGTGTAGTAACATCTGTGAACAGGTTGATTAGGAAAAATAAGTTAATTCTTAAAGAAAAGTACACTTGACTAAGGCTCCTGCATTTTAGGGCCCTTCTTGTGGTGCAGTGATAGTGTCTCTACCCCTGGACTTGGATGTTTGGGTTCGAGTCCCATCTGCTCCAGGAGTGTGCGTAATAACATCTCTGAACAGGTTGATTAGAAAAATAGTTGAAAGGAAAAACCAAGCAGACTTCTCTTTTGATGAATCACATTACCCGTAACAGGCTTTGCTTGAAAGTATTTCATTGGCTGCTTGGTGATTACCGGTGGTGGTTAATGGTTTGAAAGGAAGCAAAGAAAGTCACGGTGATTTAGTGGTGGGAAAACCGTTTGGTTGTGCGTGATAGCATTTCTGGATATATAGAATGATAAAGCAGACCCACGCGTGACCGTCCTCAATAGATCAGCTGACTTTGAGAGCTCCAATGCTACCACTTCCTCTGAGCCAGAACGCCTGGGGTCAAGTCCAGAAGCGCATCATAACATCGCTGAACGGGCTGATGAGAAAGAAAATAAAGCTGACCTATATAACCCTTGTGGTAGTGGCCCTACCTGTGAACCAGGAGGCCTGGGTTCAAGTTCCAACTGCTCCAGAGTTCTGGATGTGACAACTATGACAAATAAAATAAAACACAGCTTTTATAGCACAGTGGTAGTATCATTACCTGTGGACTAGGAGATCAGCATTCAATTCCCATCCCGTTCAGAGGTGTATGATAGCTTACCTGAACAGATTGATCAGCAAATATCTATAAAGTAGACCCAGTAAAGAAAAGGTAATTAAGCCAACATCAATGTGTGATGTACTGAAAATCCTTGAGAGAATCCTGACATATGACTCTGGTTAGAACATCCATTTGGACTACCCTTAAGAAATCAGTAACACAAGTATTTTCCCTGCGGTAAGCTAATTTGTCAATTACAAATCCATGAAATCCATAGATTTTGGTTTTGCTTAAACAGTGGGAGCTGTGAATCTGAAACATCTAATTTCATCTTGCTATGTTGATTCACCAGAGGCACTCCAGCCATGGGCATTCAGACTTCCAGATTTTTGGGATACTTCTGATTTCCTTGCTTATTACTTGGAAAAGCTCATCTTTTGTAATTGTACATTTTCCCTGCAGTGTGGGTGTGTGCGTGTCAAGTGAGCAACACAACGTTAGACTTTTAGGGTGAATATGTGAATTAGTAATCCCCTCTACTTAAACCAATGGAAGCTTGCTGCCACTTACTAAAATTCACCGCACACTCCAGAGTTAAGCATTGCACACATCTTTTTCAACTACACACTAATTAGACACTAAGGGAATAGAGTTGGATGTTCTGTTCTCTCCAGTCATGCCCATAACAGTAGGTTGCTATTCTTGTTGTGTGAGGTGGGCAATGACTAAACTACCACATTGTCAAAACTGCTCATGTGACGATCCGGCCCGGAAGTTCCTTGAGTGGAAATTGCAGAATTTGTTGGACAGTGCAAGGTGGTAACAGCAGGGTTCAGCTTATTGAGGCCTCGAAAAAGACAAGACTAGATTTGTGTTTACTCAATCAACAAAATCAATGGTGTCAATGGTTAACAAGCTCTGAAATAGCAGCTTAAACATTGATAATTTAATCAACTTTGTTTAAATAATCACTGAATTATATGCAGGAGCATGTGTCATTCTCTAAATTTTGTGCCTATGCAGCATGCTGTATAAATAAGACAGCCTTCCAGCCATGCTTCAGATTGTCTCTAATTTGTTAAATGTGCACCCCCCTCACAAAAGCCCAGATACTTTATTGCAATTCTAAGTGTGTCTTATTGTGCAATTGGCATGTTAATTGTTGGTTACTTTAAAATGAGTAGACGTGTTACTTGGAATGGAATTCCAAATTTCTGTAACACACGCAGAAATAAATTTAGAATCGACTTTACTCCCAGCTGTAATCCTCAACAAATCTGAAATAACAAATCAATTAACTTTTATGACTGGTTATAAGGTATCACTGAATTGCTGACTGGTTTCGAAATGGAAGGCCAATGAAAATGTAAAGCACCCCATTCGCAATATCCCTTCTCCGCGAACTGCTATCCCTGTCTTTCAACTTTCTAATGCAGCGATTTCTTGACACCTGTGAGAAATTTGCTGCTTTGGAATTTTGCCTTTCACAGTGAAAATTTAAGTTTGAAGCCTCCTGAGCAAAATGGGTTGCCCTGAATAAAGCTAGGTATGAGACTGGCTTTAATCTGGAAGGCCAGGCTTATAAGCTACCTAATTAACAGTCCTTAAAAAGCCTAACCATTCTTAAAACAGCTGTTGATGGACAGAGCCAACAAGCAATGTTGCAAATAATACTTCAATGAGGAATCCTCCAGAGGTGATAAGGTCAGTGACCAGACCTGGAAATACCAGCCTGATGGTATTCTGTGGTGGGGTCATGATCCAGGGAGAGAGAGAGAGAGAGAGAGAGAGAGAGAGGTCTGACTGTCCGAGAATTGGTGCCCAGCCTATCTTAGGTAAAGGTCAGGAGGTCAGACCTCCACTTCTCTGGAGATCTCTCACTCGCAGCCTCCCATAGCCTGCGTTTATCTCCTTCCCAAAAATCTACAAACAGAACTTCCCTGGCAGATGAATCATTTCAGCCTGTTCCTCTGCACTGAACTTCTTTCTTCCGATATTAACTCTGATATAGTTCTCCCCTTGTTCAGTGTCTTTCCACTTAAATTTGTGATTCTTCTGATGCTTTACATCAGTTCCTCAATTTGCAGTTTTCTTGTCCCGGTCACTGCCTCTTCACCGTAGATGTGCAGTTCCTCTACTCATCCAATTCCCATCAGAATGGTCAGAACACTCTCTACTACTTCATTGAAAAGATGCTGGCACAGTCTCCATCCTTCACTTGCTGCACTTGCCTCACTTTGAAAAACATCTCCATAAATTCATTTTCTTCCAGTCGACGGTATGACTACAGGTACCTGACTGCTAAACCTGTCTCTTTGTGGAGTCTGTGGAACATTCCTTGTTCCAGTCCATTGGAACCCCACCCACAACCCATTTTCCGATACATCCATGACATCATCAGCACTGCTTCCCACTCTCAACCGGAATTGGAACAATTCACCAATTTTGCTTTCAACTTCCATCCTTCCCTCACTTTCACCTTGTCTGTCTCTGACTCTCCTCTCATCTACCTTGACTTCGCTGTTTCCATTTCTGAGGAAAGGCTTTCCACTAATATCCATTACATGCTTTCTAACTCCCTCAGTGACTGTTGTGACTATACCTCTTCCTGCCCTGCTTCTGCAGGAATTCTGTTCCATTCTCCCAGTTTCTTCATCTCTGATGCATCTGTTCCAATGTGCCATTTTCCACCGGGCTGACTCCACCATGATTTTCTTTAACCCCAGTGGAGATTCCCCCTCTTCCATTGTGATTGACAGGATCTTCAGCAGTGGGAGAAAGTAAGGACTGCAGAGGCTGGAGATCAGAGTCAAAAGTGTGTTGCTGGAAAAGCACAGCAGGTCAGGCAGCATCTGAGGAGCAGGAGAATCGATGTTTCGAGCATATGCCCTTCATCAGGAATATCTTCAGCAGTGTCTAATCCACCTCCCACATCTCTGCCTTCACCCCTTCCCCTCCGTCCCAGAACAGCAGTAAAGTTCCTTGTTACTTTCGGTCGCACCGGTCTCCGTATTCAAAGGACCATCCGCTGTCATTTCCACCACTTCCAGCAGGATGCCACCATCAAGTATATCTTCTCTTACCGTCTACTGTCAGCATTGTATGGGCACCATTCCCTCTGTGACATCCTGGTCCATGCTCCATTGCTCCTAATACTTTCTGACTCGCACCCCCCCCCCCCCCCCCCCCCCAGCACTTCCTTATGCTATTGCAAAGGGTGGAACAATCAACCAATCATCTCCTCCCTCCTCACTGTCTAAAGCCCAAAACACAGTTTCGAGATGAAGCAGGATATTGCTTATACTGCTTTTAAACTGGCTTACTGTATTTGCTGCTCGCCATGTGGCCTCCTATTCATTGATGAGACCAAATGGAGACTTGAGTGACTACTTTGCTGAACAGTTCTGCCCTGCCTGTAGGAATGGTGCTGGCCTCACAGTTGTTTGACATTTGTATAAACCACCACAGTGCCATGCAAACACATCACTCCTGGGCCTGCTGTGCTGCTCCACCGAAACACAATGCAAGCTCAAGGAGCACACCTCACTTTCCACCCAGGCACCTTGCTGCCTCAAGACCTCAATATTAAAATTGACAGCTTCAGAGCAAGGTCTGTGTCCTTGATTGTTCTTACATACACCAATCTCTATACCAATGCGCTGAATCAATATGCCGTTTGGCCATTGCTGTACCCTTCAGCGATTGGTGCAAATATAACCCGACGTAATCCCTCTGATCCTGCACCCCAGTTTGAATCAGACTTGTGGTTTTGCATTGCCTCCACTCCTTCGACCATCAGGGTGAATCACTTCACACTTACTTGCAATCAATCTTATCTGCCACCTGCACACCCATTCCACCAACCTGTCTATGTCACTTTCAAGTCTCTAACAGCCTTTTCCATAGTTGACAAAACTTCCAAGTTTTATGTCGATTGCAAATTTTGAAACTGTGTCCTGTGCATCCAAGTTTCTCTCCATCAGTGCAACAGCCACATTTTCAAGTAGTTCTTAGTGGATTGCAAAGCTCTTCCAGACACCTTGAGCTTGTGCAAGGTGCAATCTAAATGCGAGTTCAGTTTTCTCAGTGCATTAGTGGGAATTTGAAGGGGCAGTTTCGTTCAGGTTCAAGCCTCATTCCAAAGTCTGCGCAGCTCAGCATTCCTTGCTGGGTATGTGGTACTGTCATGGCAAGCACGTGAAGAAATCATTTCCAGTTGATTACCAGAGAATGAGAAGAAAAATTGCAAAGACTAGAAATCATTGTGAGAAAGTGTTGAAACAAAATAGCAGCCTCGTGTAACAACATTGGGAAAAGAAAGAGGCTGAATTTTGATTCAACGTCCTTCCTTATTCTGACAGAGGTCACTCACCTTTTGTCTGTCTCGGCACCGACGTTTCACCAGAACATCCTTTGTTTTGTAACCAGGAAGAATATAAGAGGAATACCATGTATCCTACATTCAACGAATTAATATAATTGAATCTGACATGAGAAAATAAGGAAAATTATGGAATAAATGGTATGGTTTTATTCTTGGCTCTCCTTCTGGGAATTGGGCAGGGAGGGTGTCAAAATTGAATTTTTGTCTGCTAAAATGAGAATGGTTTCATGAAATGAAGTTTACCTCAGCAAGCCAGCACCCAACATCAGTTTCGCTAAATGAACCAGGCCAGTCGGAATTTATTTTTGAAGGTGTAAAGGGATTGTGCTCTCAGGTTGCCTATTGTCCACAATCATTGAGTATCTGATCCTTCAGTGAGTAATCACATGTACCAGTGTGAAAACCTTACTCGAAACAATGTCTGTAGAAAATCTTCAAGGAAATAAAAAACATTGCCTTGTTCTCTTCACAGTCAAAATGCTGACTCCACTGATCAAACCATTGCTTCTAAATGAATCTGGCACCTGTGGTGTTTTCAATTGACGATGAACTAAATCAAAAGTGTTGCTGCTGGCTAGGTTTGTATCTACTTCTTACAGATACTCTGAAGACAATAAAGCAGATAGACTTGTTGACTCTTTCCTGATGTAATCTGGTCACTTAGTTCATCGCTTTTTACGTGAGCTTGCTGTTTAAAAAAATTGGTTGTCACATTCTTTAAATTGTTATAGTGACTACATTTCAAGAGTCCTACAATGGCTGTTAGCCACTTGGGAATGTCCTGGAGTTGCACCTGAAATGCACATTTCCTCCTCCTTCCTTTAGAAAAATGGCTGTCAAAGAATATGGTGGATGGGGAGCAGGTACATTTCCCAGTTCTGACCCAGAAGACGTATTTTGTGTTAGATTCAATTTCAAACATTGGCAAACCTTCTTTTAAAAGAGTAGAGTCATTGAAACTCTATCAAATCTAATTCTCACATGGTATCCACCCCATGACATTTCCATTCGAGGTCAGTGGATTGTTGGAAATAAACAGCAGGAAACTTTGATCTGCAGTTGAGGTCATGTGGAAGTAAGGAAGGATGGTTGATGGAGATTCCTGCCATGCTTGTTCCTCCACCTCAATTAAGTCCTTAGGAATGGCCTTCCTGCTCCATCACCAGTTAAGGTCCCATAAATAGGCAGCTGATTCCTGCTTTAAGTCCTCATGCCTTAACTGCTCTGGGAGGGTGGGGCTGCTTGTCCATGCAGGAAACATGGCCAACAAATCCAATATATCCATGTGCAGGCTGCCAAAGTCAGATCCATTACTTATAGATTCTCAACACTTGATCAATGGACCCTCTGCATCATTTTTAGTCAGGGAAGTTAAGGTGTTTAGCACACTCACCTTCATTGCTCAGACCTTTAAGTATCAGAGTTGGGACATTATATTAGAGTTGTACATAATATTGGTGAGGCCCCTTTTGGGAGTACTGTGTCCAGTTCTGGTCACTCTGTTATAGGAAGGATATTATTAAACTGGAGAGAGTTCAGAAGAGATTTATCAGGATGTTGCTGCGAATGGAGGATTTGAATTCTTAGGAGAGTCTAAATAGGCTGGGACTTCTTTCAGACTGTAGGAGGTTGAGGTTTATAAAATCAAGTGGAGGTTCAAAGTTTGTGAGAAGATTTGTAGCTCGGGTGCTCGTTGTTGTGGTTCTGTTCGCCGAGCTGGGAATTTGTGTTGCAGACGTTTCGCCCCCTGTCTAGGTGACATCTTCAGTGCTTGGAAGCCTCCTGTGAAGCGCTTCTGGCAATTGTAGTGGGAAGCACTACCCAAGGAGAGGGAAGCACTAAAATCACTAAGAAACGATAAGAACATAATCATACTACCAGCAGACAAAGGCAGAATGACGGTCATCCTGGACAAAGCAGACTACCGGATCGTTAGCTGTCTTCCTGTTTGTCCTATGTAGTGTTTTGACCCATCGTATCGCTACCAGGGACACCATTACATAAACTGGCTAAAAAACTACAACAGAAACTGAAACACCTAATCAGCGGGTCCACACACTCTGTACAATCAACACAGGAATTCTTGGACATCATCAGAAATATACACATAGACAAGGAAGAAACCATGATATCATTCGATGTATCGGCATTGTTCACCTCTATCGACGAAACCCTAGCCAGAGAAACAATAGCCAACCTGCTAGACATACAGAACAGACAACAGGACAGTGAACCTATCAACAAAGACGGCATACTCAAACCACTGGACCTGTGCCTCACAACACACTTCACATTCAACAACCAAATATATGAACAAATCAACGGCACACCCATGGGCTCACCCATCTCTGGGCTCATAGCAGAAGCGGTAATGCAAAGATTAGAACAAACAGTCTTACCGCAAATTCAACCCAAACTCTGGGTCAGATATGTGGATGATACCTTTGTAATCATTAAAAACACGGAAATAGAGAACACACACCGGATCATCAACGCCACACTCACAGGAATCCGATTCACGAGAGAAGAAAAGGATAGCCAACTCCCATTCCTAGACGTGATGGTACAGATAACACTGAACGGAGAATTCACCACAAAGGTATACAGGAAAGCCACACACACAGACCAAGTCCTAAACTGTGAAAGCAACCACCCCAACACACACAAAAGAAGTTGCATCAAAACATTATTCAAAAGAGCCACAACACACTGCAGCACACCAGAACTGCAGAAAGAGGAAGAAGAACACCTATACAACGTATTCGCGAAAAACAGATACCCGCGCAATTTCATCAACAGATGCCTAAGGGAAAGACAATGGAACGAGGACATGCCACAACCCAAAGGACTAGCCACACTACCATACATCAAGAGCATTTCCGAACTGACAGCCAGACTACTGCGACCACTAGGACTCATAACAGCACACAAACCAACAGCCACTCTCATACAACAACTCACCAGAACGAAGGACCCGATACCCAGCATGAGCAAAACTAATGTAGTGTACAAAATCCCATGCAAGGACTGTACAAAACACTACATAGGACAAACAGGAAAACAGCTAACGATCTGCATCCATGAACACCAACTAACCATGAAACGACACGACCAGCTATCCTTAGTAGCCACGCACGCACATGATAAGCAACATGAATTCGACTGGGACAACACTGCTATTATAGGACAAGCCAAAACGAGAACAGCCAGGGAATTCCTAGAAGCATGGCACTCATCCACAGATTCAATCAATAAGCACATCGATCTGGACCCAATATACTGACCACTGCAACTGACAGCTGGAATTGACAACCGGAAGCGGCAGATTCAAACCACTACAAATGCCGGAGGAAAGATCACAGAAGCGCTTCACAGGAGGCTCCCAAGCACTGAGGATGTCACCGAGACAGGGGACGAAACGTCTGCAAACAAATTCTCTGCTCGGCGAACAGAACCACAACATCAAGTGGAGGTGAATAGCAGGTGTCTTTTGCCTAGGATAGGGATATCAAGACTAAGGGCCATGCTGTTAAGGTGGGGGGAGGAAGAGTGGTCCATGTGTGGAATGAACTTCCAGCAGAAGTAGTGGATGCAGGTACAGTTACAACATCCAAAAAACATTTGGATAAGTACATGGCATGACACGGGCTAAACACCTCTGCTAATTTAAAATCAGCAACACAGAAAAAAAATTATCCTGTGCAGTAATCTGTGAAAATTCAATAGGCCAAGAACTAAAGTAAAAGTTAACAATTTTATTTCTTAAAGTATAACAGAGAATAATTATAATTATAATTAACAACTATTTACAACACCTTCCTCTAACCTATCTTTTACTTTCCCTCCTATAAGACTAGTCTGATAAAACTCCCGATTAAGATTTACAAAACAAAACTTCTTATCTCCAAACCAGGCTGCTTTCGGTTCTTCTTTGTGTTCCTGTCTTCTTGGGGATTCTGCTTCACAGGCTACTGATCGATAAAGGTATCTTTAAGGGAGCTGTTTTTCAGGCAGTCTTTTTGCATGCTAGTGGCTTGGCAGTTCTTCTCTCAACTGTTCAATTTTCCCCAGTCTTATACCCCCAAAACATCGAATTGTGTCATTGGCTTTTAAGATTGTCAGTATACTAAATTCAAACTAGATTGTGTTTTAGTATGTTTTTTGGGGGTATAATTTAAACTGATTGGCCTAATTTAAATCTGTTTTGTCATTTCCAGGCAATCAGCTACCCTAGCTATCCCAGTAGCTGGAGCACATGTTACATTGTATTTTATTGAGAACACTTGATGCTGCCACTGCTAGCTTTTACTCTCTTAAAGGTACAGTACACCCACATCTTCATAACACTTCCCTCCTTAAGAAAAAATGAGCAATCATAATGAAAAGATGGCTTCACTTTTTTTTGTATTTTTTAAACAGATTACCCTAATACACAGATAACTTTAATATAAGTTCCTCTTAACTTCTTCCCATATACCTGTGTGTGTGTCTGTGTGTGTATATATATAAAATATCTAAACATTAAATAAACACGTGAGCCGCAACATGTATGATTTTTAAATTAAAAATCTGTAGCATAAGACTCCAATGAAATAGTCTCATATTCTTGTCTTTAAAGCATTCTAAGAATGTAAGCAGATTGTGCTCAGTGTACACAATCATCTCCAACACATTGTTCGTGACATACATATTAAGATGTTGTAAAGCCAGTACTAAACTCAATAGTTATTTTTTGATCATGGAGTATTTTGTCTGGTGGATGTTGATCTTCTTTGAAAAGTAACCAACTGGCAGTTCAATCCCATCCTCATCTTCCTGTAGGAGTACAGCTCCAACTCCAATGTCACTAGCATCATTGGCAACTTTAAAAGGTTTTGAAAAGTTTGCGGTAGCTAAAACTGGTTTGGTGGTTAATATTGATTTCAAATGGTCGAATGCCTTCTGGCATGGTTCTGTCCACCGAAACTTTGTGTTCTTCTTCAGCAAATCGGTTAACGGTGCCACTACACTGCTGAAGTTTGGAACAAACTTCCTACAGAATCCACTGAGTCCTAAGAATTGAAGCAGCTCTTTCTTCGAAGTTGGTCATGGGAGTTCCTTGTTGACCTTCGTCTTTGCATTCCGTGGGGTCAACTTTCCATGACCGATGTTATGTCCCAAGAACGTCACTTCTGCTTTCGTGAATTCACCAGGTTTGCTTCTCATAGTCATTCAAAGACCTCTGCCAACTGTACCATGTGATCTTTCCAGGACTGACTAAAGATCACTACATCGTCCAAATTGACTGCATAGTTTGCTAACCCAGCTACACCTCTGCTCATGAGTCTTTGAAATGTGGCGGGTGCGTTCTTCATTGCAAAGGGCATCACTTTAAACTGATATAGCCCATTTGGGGTTACAAACGCAGAAATTTCTTTTGCTGTCTCAGATAAATGTACCTGTCATAAACCACAAAGTAAATCCAACTTGGTGACGTAACTGGCTTGTCTGATTTTATCGATACAGTCCTTCAATTTAGGAATTGGAGATGAGTCTGATTTTGTATTGGCGTTGACCTTCCAATAATTCATACAGAATTGTTGAGCCCGTCTGGTTTGTGAACGAAGACAATCAGTGAACTCCACACGCTCTGGCTGGATTCAATGATGTCCTCGTCAAACATGGCCTCCACCTCCATCTGAAACTGTCTGGCTTTGAAAGGATTGAGCCGATAGGGATGTTGTTTTATTGGAGCAATATTCCCTACATCTACTTCATGTACAATAGCAATAGTCCTCCCCATCTGATTCTTACATCTGTACTTGTACTGCAATACCAAATCTTTCAACTGTGTTCTATGCTCCTGACACAGATAGCTTACTAACTTATCCCACTCCTCAAGGATTCTTCATTTTTAAATCTATTTTGAGGCACATCAAACTCCGCATTATCTGGATTTCATTCCTCACTCTGCGGAGCAGTAACTAACACCTGTTTCTCCAGCTCTTTCTCTCTAGTATAATACAGTTTCAACATGTTCATATGGCATACTCGATACCTTGTTTTTTTCTTAAAAATGTGTTGCTGGAAAATGTGTTGCTGGAATGGCTTCCTGAAGAAGGGCTTATGCCCGAAACGTCGATTCTCCTTCTCCTTTGATGCTACCTGACCTGCTGCGCTTTTCCAGCAACACATTTTTAAGCTCTGATCTCCAGCATCTGCAGTCCTCACTTTCTCCACCTTGTTTTTTTCTGTCTGGCATCTTTACTAGATAGTTCACCTGACTCAACTTTTTCTCAAGTTGATAGGGACCACTAAACCTGGCTTTGAAGTGATCACCTATTACTAATAACAGTACTAATGCATCATCCCTCAGAAAAATGTCTGAGTCTCAGAGCTTTTATCTGCCACCTGCTTCATTCTACACAGTGCCCTCTTTAGGTGCTGTTTACCTAGTTCACCTACTCAATTTAGTCTCTCATACACCTCCAATACATAACCTGAGTGTGAGATCTTCAACTTTGGTCCTGTCAATGTTTCTTTAATTAATTTCAAAGGGCCTCTCACTTCATGACTGAATATTAATTCAAAGGGAGTGAATTGAATAGATTCATTTGGGGCACCTTTAATGGCAAACAATACAAACGGGATACTTTTATCCTAATCATTCAGGTAATCCTGACAGTATGCTCTCAACATGGTCTCCAAGGTCTGAAGCCATCATTCTAAAGCTTCCTGGGATTCAGGATGATATGCACTGGATTTAAAGTGCTATATACCTAAACTATCCATAACCTCCTTAAACAGCCTAGCAGTAAAATTTGACCCTTAGTCCGACTGAATCTCTCTGGGTAGCCCATACCATGTGAAGAAAGCTACTAACTCCTCTACTACCTTTTTTGCTTTGAAACTCCATAATGGAATTGCCTCTGGAAATCTGGTTGACACATCCATTATGGTTAACAAGTACTGGTTCCCACTTCTGGTTCTTGGGAAGAGTCCTACACAATTATACCCCACATGAAAACTTCTTTAAATGCGGGAATTGGCAATAAAGGTGGTGGCTTTATTACCGCCTGTGGCTTACCTATTATTTGGCATGTATGAAATATATGGCAAAAATTAACCACATCCTTGTGCATAAAATGTTTTTGTACCTTAGCCTGAGATTTTGTACCTCTTGGTTACCTCCTATAGGTAGTTCATGTGCTACCCGTAAAACCTCTGTATGCTACTGGCAACACAATCTAGTAACTTCAGCCCATTTCTCCTCTGCACTAACCTGCAGTGGTCTCCATTTCTGCCTTAGGATTCTATCTTTCAGGTAATAATCCTCCGGAATATTCTCTGCCTCCTTTTCAGAGTTCGCATCCACATATTTATCTTTTACCGTCTTGTCTTGCTGTTGCAAGTCTCAGCTTTTCAGGAGTAAACACTTCCGTCTAACCCTCTGCCTGTTCAAGTTTTCCCTGCACCATTATGTCAAATGGGGTGTCTGCTAACTGAATCTCACTTCCTTCATCTTTCTCTTTAATTTTCACTTCATGCTGTGACTTATGATAGTGGGATCTGGTTACCACACAGCCTGGGGAAATACCAGGATATTGCTGTTTTAACTCCTAGATTTCTTGGTCTTCCTTGGGCTTCTCCACAACAGGAGGTGTCACTCCCACCTTGGATCCTGCTAAATCATTCCCAAGAACGAACTGAATTCCTGGAATTGACACTGTCAATCACTCCCACTGTAACTTCCCCAGTCTTTAAGTTGGCACTCCAACCTGATCTTACATGGGGGAATGTTAAATTTCTGTCCAACTATCCCATATATTACCACACTCTTGGGTAGCGGCTCAGAAGGAGTGCATATTCGCTCGTCTCTCACTATCAGCGACTGGTTAGATCCTGTATCTCTCAAAATTATAACTCCTTGTCCTTCTCCCTCTGTTCTTTCTGAGTAAACTTTACCCACAGAGACAAATTCTTTGTAGAGATGAGGTACTAACTCCATACCGAGCCCCTGCCTAGGCTGTGCACTCTCCTGCAGCTCCTTGGCTCTTCTTGGGGTCTCCTTTACACCTTCACTAATGTGACTGGCTTAGCTTCTTTTACCACATCTTTTCCCACAGTGCCTTTCTTTAACGACCAGCACTGTGACTTTACCTGTCCCACTTTCTGGCAGTGAAAACACCTTTTCCCAGGTCCCTTCTGAAACCATTGGCACTGTAATTTTCTGTGTCCCACTCCATAACAGTGAAAACACATGAGGCCTTTCACCTCCTGTCCACCCTCTTGGGCTTCTATTTTATCCTGTGGTAAAATCTTACCAGTGCTTTCTACTCTTGGTTTAGTAGTGTAGAATCTCCCCTTTTCCCAACTCCTATCCCTCACAGGATGAAATTCTGGTTGGAAGTTTGTTGTATGCACCAACATGGTAAAAACAATGACTGCAGATGCTGGAAACCAGATTCTGGATTAGTGGTGCTGGAAAAGCACAGCAGTTCAGGCAGCATCCGAGAAGCCGTAAAATCATGTACTCATCTGCTAATTCTGCTGCCCTTCTCACTTGCTGAACTTTCTGTTCCTCCATGTGAATTTTTACCATCTCTGAAAGTGAATTCTTAAACTCCTCCAGCAGAATAATCTGTTTTAGAGTCTCAAAGATCTTATCTTTTTTCAAAGCACGCACCCATTGTTCAAAATGACTATGTTTAATTCTTTCAAACTCAGCATAAGTCTGACCTGGTTCGTTCTTTGTGTTTCTGAACCACTGCCTATATGCTTCTGGTACCAATTCATAACTACTTAAAATAGCCTGTTTAACCTCTTCATAATCTCTCGATACCTCATCTGACAGTGCGGCAAATACCTCACTAGCTCTGCCTACCAATTTAGTCTGAATTAACATTACCCATAAATCCTCGGACCACTCCATTTGCGTAGTCAATTTTTCAAACGAAATAGAGAAAGCTTCATCATCTTTCTCATCAAAATGTGCCAGAGTTTTGACATATTTGTATATATCACTACCTTCTCTTTTAATCTCCATCCTGTTAACTTGACTTTGCTGACTAAGTCGCAACTTCTGAAGTTCAAATCTCTCTTTTTGCTCAGTCAAGAACCTCCTCTCTCTTTCTTTTTTCCTCTCTCTCTCTTTCTCTTTCTCTCTGTCTTTCCTCTCTCTCTCTTTGTTTCCCAACTCCATATTCCTTAATTGTAATTTCAGTTTTTCTACCGCTACTGCACTTGTCTGTTTCTCTGACACACCTAGGTGTTTCAGTAATCCCCTGAAAATTTAAGCTTTACTTTTGTCCTTGGTGAAACCCAAATCTAACTTTTTTTGATAAGTCTAAAAGTATGGCCTTTTTCTTTCCTCCTAAACTTTTATGGCAAATTTGAGAATAATCTTCAATTCCCAGAACCTCTTCACAATTTTAAGAGCCATTTCTCTCACTTTTAATTTAATCAACCACAGGTCACTGAAATTAAACAAATTGTCTCACATACATTTTATTTGAAGATATAGAACTCTAACCTACAAGTGTTTAAATCTGCTGGGATTTTTTTGTACCCCCAAATCAATTTAAATCTGTCTAAACCAGTTCAAATCCCGGACGAGCCCCAAAATCTGATACGACACGGGATTAAACCCCTCTGCTAATTTAAAACCAGCAACATGGAAAAATTTTATCCTGTGCAGTAATCTGTGAAAGTTTGATAGTTCAAGAACTATTTAAAGTAAAAATTAACAACTTTATTTCTTAAAGTATAACAGAGAATATTTAATTAACAACTATTTACAATTCCTTCCTCTAACCTATCTTTAATTTTCTCTTCTATAATACTAGTCCGATAAAACTCACGATTAAGATTCACAAAACAAAACTCCTTTTCTCAAAAGCAGTTGAAGGACCAGAATTTTAGTTCTTCTCTGTATTCCTGTCTTCTTTTCTTCTTAGGGATTCTGCTTCACAGGTTACTGATCAATAAAGGTACCTATAAAAGAGCTATTTTGGGGCAGCCTTGTTACTTGCTGATGGCTTGGCAGTTTGCCTCTCAATTGTCCAATTTTCCCTGATCAAATTATACCCCAAAGCATAAAATTGTGTCATTGGCTTTTAAGATTGCCAACGCACTAAATTCAAACTGAATTGGAGTTTGGTGTATTTTTTGGGGTATAATTTAAACTGATTGGCCTAAATCAAATCTGTTTTGTCATTTCCAGGCAACTGGCTACCCTGGCTATCCCAGTAGTAGGAGCTACATGTTACATTATATTTTATTGAGAACACTTGATGCTGTCACTGCTAGCTT
Organism: Chiloscyllium plagiosum; assembly: GCF_004010195.1. Taxonomy (NCBI): domain Eukaryota; kingdom Metazoa; phylum Chordata; class Chondrichthyes; order Orectolobiformes; family Hemiscylliidae; genus Chiloscyllium; species Chiloscyllium plagiosum. Next base: position 78,554,339 of record NC_057719.1, read on the forward strand.
TTAACTCTCTAAAAGATATAATACACCCATATCTTCATAACACATGAATAGGAACGTATTGGAGAGATATGGGCCAAGAGCAGGTGGGTAGGACTAGTTTAATTTCGGATTATGTTTGGCATGGACTGGTTTATCTGAAGGCCTGTTTCTGTGTTGTATGACTCTAGTGTGTGTGTAATACCAGCAGGAGCCACCGTCTCCCTGACTCTGCTGGGTAGAGAAGAACTTTGATGCTGATGTGTTAGGCTCTCTCATGTTGAGGATGGGGATAAAAATGGAGCTTTGTTCAATGAAAATGTTCAATGAAAAGCAGAGGAGAACATACCAGGAGTAGTAGCAGCTGTATTGAAAAATGAGTTGTGGCAGGACCACAGGACTTTGACGGATCAATTGATTATGGAATTGTTTAGCTTTGTCTGTCACCTGTAGTTTCCACGGTTTGACATTTATATAATCCTGTATTGTAGCTTCACTGGGCTAGCAACCCATTCTTCAATGTTGCTGCTACCATTCCTTCACTTTTCATTGAACCTTTAAACAAGCTGTGACATTTTATTGTGCAACTCAGAATCTCCAAGCCCTTTCTTGTGGTTTTTCTCGTGTTTGACATCAAAAGGTATAAAATCCCCCAGGACAAAATTCCACTTTGGTGCTTGGCATCAATTTGTCATGATGTTTAAGTCAAGCTTAAGTCAAGTTGGTAGTATTGAATTTTGCATGTTTCTGGCCTTATGACTCGCTGTTGAAGGGATGATGACCTTTAGACATCTTACCAATTGTATTGGAATCAAACCTCTAAAGGCAACCAAATGTTTGCAGCATCAAAAACCTTCAATGACTGCAGAGTTAGTGATATTTGGACAGAAATTTGAATATTTGGGATGGCACAGTGGTTAGCACTGTTGCCTCACAGCGCCAGAGATCCGGGTTCAATTCCCGCCTCAGGCGACTGACTGTGTGGAGTTTGCACATTCTCCCTGTGTCTGCGTGGGTTTCCTCCGGGTCCTCCGGTTTCCTCCCACAATCCAAAAGATGTGCAGGTAAGGTGAATTGGCCATGCTAAATTGCCCGTAGTGTTAGGTGAAGGGATAAATGTAGGGGAATGGGTCTGGGTGGGTTACGCTTCGGCGGGTCGGTGTGGACTTGTTGGACCGAAGGGCCTGTTTCCACACTGTAAGTAATCTAATCTAATCTAATCTAATCTAATCAATGCAAATTCAAACTCCTGCTTTCTCTGGGTAAAAATGATCATATATAAAAAGTCTTTATTGTGCATGTTAAGCATGGCTCATAATATTAATATAACTTGCAGTGTCATGTAGAACAAGAAGAAAGAAAAGTCTCAAAACAGCAAAAGAAGGTACTCTTCCTTCAGAAAGAGTATTAGTCAGTTATTTATTGCTAACACGGCACATAATAATTGGTACTGATTTAAAAATCCTACTGGTCTAATTTCTGTAATGATACAGAATTTATGGGCTATGTACACTTCTGGTGTAGTGGTAGTATCCCTATTAATTCAAGTACCACCTGCTCCAGAGGAATGTCATAGCATCCTCGACAGGTTGATTAGAAAATATCTGTAGACCTTAAGGGTGAATAATGTTGAATATTCCTTGTTCGTCATAGAGTCATACAGCCCTTTAGTCCAAATCGTCCTTGCCAACCAGGGTTTCCTGAATTTGTCCCATTTTCCTGCATTTGACCCATATCCCTCTAAACCTTTCCTATCCATGAACCTGTCCAAATGTCTTCAATTGTTGCAGGTGTACCAACCTCTATCACTTCCTGTGGTAGCTCATTCCATATACAAACCATCCTCTGCATGAAAAACGTTGCCCCTTAGATCCCTTTAAAATTTTTCCCCTTTCACCTTAAACCTATGCCCTCTAGTTTTGGATTCCTGGAGAAAAGACCTTGGCTATTCATGGTGTCCAACATGGAGGTCTTTTGCAGTGATTGACAAGTTGAACCTGCCAGGAACCCGCCCTGGTGCCCATGTTGAGTTTGCCCAGTGGCTAGTATACTCAGCGGGATTGGTAAAGATGCACAATCCATTGGCGAGTTGGACTGTTCACCAAGCATTTAACAAGAAATAATGAGTGTCAGTTGGGACCTTGACATTGCCTAGCGAGAATCTTGGCACACTGCTTGTGGAAAGTGCCAAAGAAACAATGAGATCATCCTCACGTCAAGATGGCCCTCACTGAACATCTTGCCCGATTCTGCCACATTGCTCACCATAGCACAGGTCACTCCGAGCCTCCGAAAATTCTGCCCCATGGTTTGGATGAACGGGTCAAAAGAATGGTAACTAAAATTGCTGATAATATCCGAGTTAGGTGTTGTGTAAGTTGTGAACACAACCACCTGATGAAGGAGCGCTGCTCCGAAAGCTAGTGCTTCCAAATAAACCTGTTGAACTATAACCTGGTGTTTTGTGATTTTTAACTTTGTACACCCCAGTCCAACACCGGCATCTCCAAATCATGAAAACTGTCTAAAATCTTGTGTGAACTGTTCGAGTCAGTGGGCCAAAGATTGGAATTTCATACAGAAAGTGTTGAATATGTTCATTTTTTGGCAGGAAGAATTGAAAAGTAGCATGTTTTCTAAGCGAAGAGAAACTGCAGAACTCTGACACAGAGAGACTTGGATGCCCTGGTACATGAGTCAAAAAAAAAAGCATGTGGGTACAGAAAGTGTTAAGAAGACAAATAAAATGGTATTTAGTGCAAGGAGAGTCAAGAATGAAAAGTTGGTAAGGATTGCTGCAGCTGTCAGGGCCTTTGTGAGACAATATATGGGGTACATTGTCAGTCCCTTTATTTAATAAAAAGGATATAATGACATTAGGAACAGTTCAGATTGACTCCTGGGGTGAAAAGGTCATTTTAAGGAAAGGCCAGTTAGATTGGCCCTATACCTGATGGAGTCTAGAATGGTAAAAGATGACCTTATTAAAGCATATGAACATTCTGAGGAGACTTGACAGGTCAGAAGGTGAGAGCATGTTTCACCTCATGGGCCAATCCAGAACTAGGAGACACAGCTTAAAAAATTAGAGTTCTCCCATTTCAGGCAGAGATATGATGAAAATTATTTTATTAGAAGGGCATTTGGCTGTGGGATTCTCATGCCTGGCCAGCAAAGGAAGCTCAGGAATTGACTCTCTGTTCAAGGCGGAGCGAAAGAGATTTTTGGTGAACAAATCACTCAGGGATAATGGAGGACATACAGGAAAAAGGAGTTAAGGCCACACACATGTCATCCATGATCTTTTGGATGGCAAAGCAGACTATGGTAACATGCTCAGGAACAGACCTTTCTGTCCAACTCGTCCAAGCCAACCAGACATCCCAATCTGACCTAGTCCTATTTGCCAGCAGTTGGCCCATATCCCTCTGAACCCTTGCTATTCATTTGCCCATCCAGATGCCTTTTAAATGCTGTAATTATATCAGCCTCCACCACTTCCTCTGGTAGCTCATTCTGTACACACACCACCCTCTGCGTGAAAACATTACCCCTTAGGTCCCTTTAAAATCGTTCCCTTCTCATCTTAAACTCCTGTCCTCTAGTTTTGGACTCCCCTACTCTGGGGAAAAGACCTTTGTTATTCACCCTACCCATGCCCCTCATGATTTTATAAACGTCTAATAAGGTCACCCCTCAGCCTCCAGAGGGAGATCAAGAGAAAAAATATCAGCCTCTCCCTATAACTCAAACCCTCCAGTCCTGGCAACATCTTTTTACATCTTTTCTGCACCCTCTCAAGTTTAACAACATTCTTCCTCTCTCGAATTCTTGTGTCCTTGCGTTCGAAGTCTGCCTCTCCTCTGCATTCCTTGTGATGATGCAGCAAATCACCACATACACTCCACTCAGTCCTGCTTGTAACATAACAGGAACAGAAGTTAGTTTAAGCTAGTTTCACATTGAGTGCGTAGCCGTGTCAGTTAGTCAAGTAGCGTGTCCATCTTGCTGCACTCTCTAGTGAGTGACAAGTGAAGAGATTGAATGGACCAATGCACGAGTTACAAACTTGCATCAAATCAGTTGGTAGGGTTGTTTGACATGTTTTCCTGTGCACATTTTTTGAGTTAGGAGCTGCTTAAATTCATATCAAATTCTGCATCAAGGGGATGGATTGCCTGGACCTGGGGGTAACAGAATTTGTTAACAGCTCCCAGCAGTGTGTAATTTAGTGTGAGTAGGGGCAAGGATGCAGCACTGGTTCCACAACTCTGGCTTTCCTGACACTTATATTAAGAAGAAAAAGTTACAGATGTAGGAGAGTCAGTCTTTGCAGCAGTGTCTGATGTAGAGAAGCTCTCTGACTGGAACACAATGTTTGTGTCTTCACTATCAGAGCTTGCCACCTGATCCAGTGTGCAAGTGGACCCTTTCCATATCTGCACGGAATGAATAGATCAGGGACACGGAGAACAGAAGAAAAGTGCCAAGGAGATGGGGGGAGGGACAATCTTCTTTCACACCAGTCTCCGCTGGCTTAAGTGAAGCCATCGAAATGTCCATCAAAACGTGTGCTGCCACGGAAGACGTGGATGAGATTGCAGAGCTTTGGTGAAGAAAACATGGATCTTTTGTAACGTAAGACAAAAAGTGGGGTTGAGATTATTTTCTGCCTTCACTACATACGGTAACCAATCTGTGATAAACCTGTGCCAAGTTTTTGTGTTCTTCCTGTGGATACGCAGTTTATGATTCATGTCGGCTATCATCATGTATTTACTGTTAAAGAGGCTGACTCATAAAAAATGTTATTGTACCAATCTTAAATAGTGTCATTCAAATGTGTGTGGAAAATAATTGCTTCCCTTGGAGTAAATAATTATCTTACAAGCCCTCCACTGGGCAGCAATGTTCCAATTCATTATTTCTAATGGTTTCAGAACCTCTAAAAGCAACAAACAATTAAACTTTCCCCAATGGGAGAGCAAAGCACTGTCCCTCCTAGTCAAAATGCTGAAGGGATTAATTGCTTCTTACAAGATTATCAGCAATTTTCTTTCCAGTGCAAATCGTTGTAACTAACGTTGAGAATTGTACTTGGAAGAACATGTCTCACTCTGGCTATAGATCAATACAATCAATGGTCCAGAAAAACTACCCTTCCTTCCATTGAGGGACGTTTAGTTTCTGAAAGAAAAACAGAAATTGCTGGAAAATCTCAGCAGGTCTGGCAGCATCTGAGGAGAGAAATCAGAGTTAATGTTTCAGGTCCAGTGAACTTTCTTCACAACTGCCAGATTTCCAGCATCCGTAGTTATTTTGTTTCTCTTTATTTAAAGTCTACTTCCTTAAGGAAACCATTAGCTTTACCTTTATTTAAAGTAAGCTTACTGTGACTTGCTCTTGCCACAAGGTTGTAAGGGAGAGGGTAATCATAAGACCTGACATCACTTACTGCAATGGTTTTGATTTGAGATGGAAAGGGGAAAGTTATTTTCTCCCTGTGAGTCTTTAGATTTTTCTTCCCCCAGAGAATGGTGGAGGCAGAGGCATAGAAATTTCTAAGATAGAGGTGAATCAATTCCCAATTGACAAGGGAGTCATTGGTTACCAGGTGTAAGATGCAATGTGGAGTCGAGGACACAATCAGATTAACTCTGACCTTATTGACTTGCAGGAGAAAGTGAGGACTGCAGATGCTGGTGATCAGAGTCGTGAGTGTGGCGCAGGCAAAGCACAGCAGGTCAGGCAGCATCTGGGAAGCAGGAGCATCGACATTTTGGGCATAAGCCCAAATGAGGCTTGTGGGTCAGGGCTGAGAGGTAAATTGGGGGTGGGGTCCTGCGGTGCGGTTTGTTGGAAGGTAGCTGAGAAATAGGAGGATGAAGGTGAGGGAGAAGGTAATAGGTCAGAGGACGGTGTGATGGACAGGTCTGGAGGGTGATGCTGAGTTGGAGGCTTGGGACTGGGATAATGTAGGGGGAGGGGAAATGAGGAAGCTGTTGAAATCCACATTCATCCCATGTGGTTGCAGTGTCCCAAGGCGGAATATGAGGTGTTCTTCCTCCAGGCATCAGGTGGTAACTGTTTGGCAGTGGAGGAGGCCCAGGGAGGGGGAGTTGAAGAGTTCAGCCACGGGGTGGTGGGGTTGCTCTGAAACGATCCGCAAGAAGGCGTTCTGTCTCCCCGATGTAGAGGAGACCACACCGAGTGCAATGGGTTTAGTAGATGGCATTGATAGAGGTACAGGTAAATTTCTGATGGATGAAGAAGGATCCCTTGGGACCTTGGACGGAGGTCAGGGGAGTGGTGTGGGCACACGTTTTGCACTTCCTGTGGTGGCGGGAAAAGTGCCAGGAGTGGGGTGTGAACTGGTGGTGGTGGTGGTGGGGAGGGCGCGTGGACCTGACAAGGGAGTTGCGGAGGGACTAGTCTCTCCAGAATGCTGGGAGGGGTAGGGAGGGAAACATATCTTTAGTGGTCGGGTCCATTTGGAGGGGGTGTAAGTGGCGGAGGATGATGTGTTGTATGTGGAGGTTGGTGGGGTGGAAGGTGAGGACTGGGGTGGGGGGGAAGGTTGGTTTCTGTCCTTTTTGCGTTGGGAGGGATGGTGTTCTAGGGCGGTGGTGCGGGAAGTGGAGGAATTGTGCTGGAGGACATCGTCATCCACATGGGAAGGTAAGTTGCGAACCTGGAGGAAGGAGGCCATATGGGACTTTCTGAGTTGGAATTGGTCATCCTGGAAACAGATGCGGCAGAGGCAGAGGAATTGGGAATAAGGGATGGCGTTTTTACAGGAGGTAGAGTGGGAGGAGGTTTAGTCTAGGTAGCTGTGGGAGTCGGGCGGCTTGTAGGAGATGTCTGTGGTTACTTGGTCACTGTTGATGGAGATGGAGAGGTCCAGGAAGGGGAGGGAGGTGTCTGAGATGGTCCAGGTAAATTTGAGGTTGGGTGGAATGTCTTGGTAAAATTGATGAACTGTTCAACCTCCTCGTGGGAGCACGAGGTGGCGCCGATACAGTCATCGATGTAGCGGAGTAACAGATGGGGGGTGGTGGTGATGTAACTGTGGAAGATAGACTGTTCCATGTACCTGACACACAGACAGGCATAGCTGGGTCCCATGCAGGTGCCCATGGCTACTCCTTTGGTTTGGAGGAAGTGGGAGGATTGAAAGGAGAAGTTGTTGAGGGTGAGGACTAGTTCAGCCAGGCGGATGAGGGTGTCGGTGGAAGGTTGGGACGGTGTGAGAGGAAGAAATGGAGAGCTTGGAGATCTTCATCATAGCAGATCGATGTGCACAGAGACTGGATGTTCACGGTGAAGATGAGGCGTTGGGGGCGGGGGAAACGAAAATCTTGGAGGAGATGAAGAGTGGTCTTCCAAATGTAGGTGGGGAAGAGATGAGTTCAGTGGGACAGGCGCAGGCTGAGACAATGGGCACTGCCTGATTCTACCTCCTACAGAAGATTCACAAACCTGACTGCTCTGGTCATTGACCGCCTCAACCCCCCTCACCCACTCCACTCTCTCTGCTCCAACCCCAACTTCACCATCAAACCCGCAGACAAGGGGGGCACAGTAGTAGTGTGGCGCACTGAACTCTACACCACTGAAGCCAGGAGCCAACTCACAGACACCAGCTCCTACTGCCCCCTTGATCACAACCCCACCACCCATCATCAAACCATATCTCCCAGACCATCCACAAACTCTGGGGATCTCCCATCCACAGCCTCATTGTCCGTGAACCCCGCACTGCCCAATTCTACCTCCTACCGAAGATCCACAAACCTGACTGCCCCTGTTGACCCATTGCCTCAGCCTGCGCCTGCCCCACCAAACGCATCTATTCCTACCTCGACACCGTCCTGTCCCCCTTAGTCCAGGAACTCCCCACCTACGTTCGGGACACCACCCTCGCCCTTCACCTCCTCCAAGAGTTTTGTTTCCCCCGCCCCCAACATCTCATCTTCACCATGGACATCCAGTCCCTGTACATACCGATCCGCCACGACAAAGGTCTCCAAGCCCTCCATTTCTTCCACTCACACCATCCCACCCAGTAGCCTTCCACCAACACCCTCATCCACCTGGCTGAGCTGGTTCTCACTCTCAACAACTTCTCCTTCCAATCCTCCCACTTCCTCCAAACCAAAGGGGTAGCCATGGGCACCTGCATGGGACCCAGCTATGCCTGCCTGTGTGTCAGGGACATGGAACAGTCCATCTTCCACCGTTACACCACCATCACCACCCATCTGTTACTCCGTTATATCGATGACTGTATCAACGCCATCTCATGCTCCCACGAGGAGGTTGAACAGTTCACCAATTTTATTGACATCTTCCACCCGACCTCAAATTTACCTGGACCATCTCAGATACCTCCCTCCCCTTCCTGGACCTCTCCCTCACCGTCTCCAGTGATCGACTAATCACAGACACCTACTACAAGCTGCCCAACTCTCACAACTACCTAACCTAAACCTCCTCCCACCCTACCTCCTGTAAAAACGCCATCCCTTATTCCCAATTTCTCTGCCTCCGCCGCATCTGTTCCCAGGATGACCAATTCCACCTCAAAGTCCCATATGACCTCCTTCCTCCATGTTCGCAACTTACCTTCCCACATGGTTGACGATGCGCTCCAGCACAACTCCTCCACTTCCCGCACCACCGCCCTTGAACACCATCCCTCCCAACACAACAAGGACAGAATCCCTCCCCCGCCCCCCACCGGTCCTCACCTTACACCCTACCAACCTCAGCATGGTACACATCATCCTCCGCCACTTACACCCCCTCCAAATGGACCCCGCTACCAAGAGGTATATTTCCCTCCCTACCCCTATCAGCGTTCTGGATAACATCCTCTGCAACTCCCTTGTCAGGTCCACGCACCACTACCCCTCCCTCCCCCCGACCCTCCAGCCCACACCCCACCCCGGCACCTTTCCCTGCCACTGCAGGAAGTGCTAAACCTGCTTTCACACCACTCCGCTCACCTCCGTCCAAGGCCGCAAGGAATCCTTCCACATCCATCAGAAATTTACCTGTACCTCTATCAATGTCATCTACTGCATCCGTTGCGCCCGATGTGGTCTCCTCTACATCAGGGAGACAGGACGCCTCCTTGTGGATCGTTTCAGAGAACATCTCTGGGAGACCCATACCCACCAACCCCACCGCCCCATGGCTGAACACTTCAACTCCCCCCTCCCACTCTGTCAAGGACATGCAGGTCCTGGGCCTTCTCGACTGCCAAACAGTTACTACCCAATGCCTGGAGGAAGAACACCTCATATTCCACCTTGGGACCCTGCAACCACACGGGATAAATGTGGATTTCAACAGCTTCCTCATTTCCCCTTCCACCACATTATCCCAGTCCCAAGCCTCTCCAACTTGGCACTGCCTTCCAGACCTGTCCATCACTCCCCCCCTGACCTATCACCTTCTCCCTCACCTTCATTCACCTATTGTTTTCTCAGCTACCCACCCTACCCCCCTCCCATCTATCTCTCAGCCCCGACCGACAAGCCTCATTCCTGATGAAGGGCTTATACCCGAAATGTCAATTCTCCTGCTCCTCGGATGCTGCTTGACCTGCTGTGCTTTCCCAGCACCACAGTCTTGACTCTCATTGAATTGCAGGCAGCTTTGAGGGGCTGAATAGCCCTCACCTACTGATTGATATGTTTGTGTGTTCATGTAATGCAGGTGTCATCACACAGTCTCTTTAGGTTCTTTGAGACAGGACCTTCCAAACTCTCAGCCACTTCCATCTTGAAGGGCAAGGGCAGCAGATACATCGGAACACCTCCAAGCCACTTATCATTCCAAGCTGGAAGTATATCACTGTCCCTTCAACGTCACTGGGTCAAAATCCTGGAACTTCCTCCCATGAATGAATGAGTAAATCTGACTGAAGGCCTTAAACTACGTATTTACACTTGTCCTGTTGTTCAGTCTGTTAAGAATTTGACCATTGAATTATTTTCAAGCCCACAGCTTCTGTTTTCCCAACCTTGATGTTTTAATTTGAATTTGCTAACTTTGTACTGTGGTCTCACTGCCAGGCCTTCTATCGGATTCTTTGCAGTGATTACATTAAATCTTGTGTCCCCTGTTCGAGTCACACATTGATTGATATGTGGATAACCATGGGTGCTTGTCAGAAGTCTTCCATCGGAACTAATTTTTTTTAGATTACCTACAGTGTGGAAACAGGCCCTACGGCCCAACCAGTCCACACCCACCCTCTGAAGAGTAACCCACCCAGACCCACTTCCCTCTGACTAATGCACCTAATACTATGGGCAATTTAGCATAGCTGAAAATGTGTTGCTGGAAAAGCGCAGCAGGTCAGGCAGCATCCAAGGAGCAGGAGAAATGACGTTTCGGGCATGAGCCCTTCTTCAGGAATGAGGAAAGTGTGCCCAGCAGGCTAAGATAAAAGGTAGGGAGGAGGGACAATTTAGCACGGCCAATTCACCTGACCCGCACATCTTTGGATTGTGGGGGGGAACCGGAGCACCCGGAAGAAACCCAAGCAGACACGGGGAGAATGTGCAAACTCCACACAGACAGTTGCCTGAGGCTAGAATCGAACCTGGGACCCTGGTGCTGTGAGGCAGCAGTGCTAACCACTGAGCCACCGTGCCACCCCCAGGAGTCCTCAGGAGTCAGCAGTGGCACCACCTCTGCTCTGCATTTATTTTGGAGCTTTGAGCTCAAAAATTCAAATTGAATTGGTAAAATTTGTATCTAATACCAAGGGGCAGTCAAATCAGAGGAGACAGCTCAGCAATTTCACAATTGGTGGGACATGAATATGCAAGGCTCAAGATAATTGAGGCTGAAATTAGAAAAGCAGTGTACAGAGGATAGACAAAACAAAAAAATACTCGCGCTCTATTCATGGCACTTTAATGAACAGGGAAGTTGAAAAAGACCATTTTTAATTAGTTTGATCCTCAAAATAAAGCCATAGAAATTTATTACCTCATCTGCATGCAGAAAGCTCTTCAGCTCTTTATTGCTTTAAATATTTGGACAAAATTAGTGCCTCTATTTTTGTTTCCAATTTCTTTTTACTATTACTATAGAATGCTGTTCTCTGCAATGTTGCCTTAGTCCACTTTGAAGTATGTAAATCTGCGGGATGTGATGAAAGGGGAAAGCACGCATACCCAGAATGTTAGCTTGTTGCTGCAGACATCACTATTTACAGAACCTTTTCTGGGAAACCTGGGTGTTAGAGGGAGTGACTTTTTGGATCCTTAAACAACTGTTAATCTGGAGTGAACGACTATAGGACTTGCAATACAAATTGCCACGAAAATAACTTTTCTCCGGTCACCCAGTAAAAGGAAGCTCGGTTTGGTTACCCATTATGCACACAGCCTGATGGTCACTTACATTGATTTCCGACAGAGCTGAATATTATGTGGAAAGTGCAACTGCCCAGAACTAATTTCTATCCCTGTGTCTGTAATCGAGGGCAGGCATCTTTGTGGCTGGCACTTGTAATGTAATCAAGCAGTGATGTAACCTTGGTCAAGCTGTGGCTGTTAATAAGACTTTCACTTGAGTATAAAATATAATCTCAGTTTCAACATAAGAGCATAAATGAGTTTAATTTTTGAGGAGGTGGAAAATATCTCCCCTGATGTTAAAGCCAAGAATGAAATACAGGGGCATGAAAGGGGTGTTATCAGTAATTACCACTTGGAGTTTGGAAATGTGGTTGAGAATGCTGTTTGTTGTTACAAGATTAGCCACATAATAACTGCGTTGGAAAACAGACACTGCAGATGATCTGCTGACATGCAACATGAGTGATATCATTTGCAAATCTGTAAATGCCAATAACAAGTCCCTGTAACTAAAGTTTCCTTCAAAGTTTACATAGTTGGTTCCAGTCTCAGATTTTGAAATGATAATGAATATTTTACTTTTAGCCATGAATTATACTAATATGAAAATGCTTTTAACTCCAGAGTGATATTTAACTATTTAACACTGATACTTTGATAATCCCATACAATTTAATTGAAGACATCTGCAAATTATTTCTTGAAACTTCTAACATGATTCTTGTCTGCTGCTGCCACAGGGAATATCTAATTCCTCAGATTTCTTGAGATGAGTAAGGGACAGGTTCATTTAGTGTTTTTATGCCTGCAGTCAATAGGGAACGAATTGCATAGTTCACCCGTCAACTGCAGTCTTTAAACGAATTAACAAACTAAAATGATTCAGTGTTTTATTCACATGTTACCATCAAGCAGACGCACAACTTGGTTGGACTGCAATTAATGTGATAACATTTCACATTGAGATCTTAAAGCATATGGATAGACAAGGGTTCAGTTCCATTTTGTTGTGAAAGCTCAGCCGTGTTGCCAAATCTTCTGTTTTGTACAAGGCAGGAAGGAAGGTTACATGAAAGATGATGCCTTATGGACCTCCCCTCTATGTATGGCTGCTAGCTGTTTTGGTGTGATATTGCTGGATAAGCTGACAAGGTGTGTGACATTAGTGAGACCACATCTAGATTACTTTGTCAACTTTGTTGTCCTCAGTTAAGGAATTTCATTGCACGCTGTTCAAAGAAGGCTCAGTCAACTCAATCTTGGAACAAGTGGGTTATCTTATGAGGAAAGGCTACACAGATTGGATCTGTATCCATTAAAGAGTCATGGAATCATAGAGCTGTATAGCATGGAAACAGACTCTTCGGTCCAGCCCTTCCATGCTGACCAGATATCCCAACCCAATTTAGTCCCACCTGCCAGCACCTGGCCGATATCCCTCCAAATCCTTCCTATTCATATACCCATCCAAATGCCTCTTAAATGTTGCAATTGTACCAGCCTCCACCACATCCTCTGGCAGCTCATTCCATACACGTACCACCCTCTGCGTGAAAAAGTTGCCCCTTAGGTCTCTTTTATATCTTTCCCCTCTCACCCTAAACTTGTGCCCTCTAGTTCTGGACTCCCCGACCCCAGGGAAAAGACTTTGTCTATTTATCCTATCCATGCACCTCATAATTCTCTAAACCTCTATAAGGTCACCCCTCAGCCTCCGACGCTCCAGGGAAAACAGTCCCAATCTGTTCAGCGTCTCCCTGTAGCTCAGATCCTCCAACTCTGACAACATCCTTGTAAATCTTTTCTGAACCCTTTCAAGTTTCACAACATCTTTCCGATAGGAAGAAGACCAGAATTGCACGCAATATTCCATCAGTGGCCTAACCAATGT
>NC_057719.1:78569501-78593838 GCF_004010195.1 Chiloscyllium plagiosum
CCAATCAGCTTTCGAAAGTTCTTGCCTAATACCGTCAAAATTGGTCTTTCTCCAATTTAGAATTTCAACTTTTAGATCTGGTCTATCCTTTTCCATCACTGTTTTAAATCTAATAGAATTATGGTCGCTGGCCCCAAAGTGCTCCCCCACTGACACCTCAGTCACCTGCCCTGCCTTATTTCCCAAGAGTAGGTCAAGTTTTGCACCTGCTTTAGTAGGTACATCCACATACTGAATCAGAAAATTGTCTTGTACACACTTAATAAATTCCTCTCCATCTAAACCTTTAACACTATGGCGGTCCCAGTCGATGTTTGGAAAGTTAAAATCCCCTACCATAACTACCCTATTATTCTTACAGAAGCTTTGAAGAATTAGAGGCAATTTTATTGAAACATATAAGATCCTGAGGGAACTTGGCAAGGTAGCTACTGAAAGGATGATTCTCCATGTGGAAGTGACTAGAAGTAAGAAACATTGTTTAAAATAAGTTGTCTCCCATTTAAGACAGAAGATGAGGACCTTTTTCTCTGAGGGTTATGAGTCTGTCGAAGTCTCTTTCTCAGACAGCAGTGGATCACTGAGTATTTTTAAGGCTGAAGTATGCAGACTAACAAGGAAGTCAAACATGTGGGGCAGGCAGGAATGTGAACTCAAGGCCACAATCAGTTTAGCCATAACATCATCAAATGGTGAGGGGCCAAATGGGCTACTCTTGGCCCTACCTCATATGTATTTTCCTAAACTGCGTTCCCATTCAGTATATTATTGTAGAGACTTGAAATAGTTGGATTTTGCTGCAATTTTTATGGTGATTTTATTTAATTACCCTTTCAACCTGTAGTCATTAATTTCTACAATGCTGAAGTGCATAAAAAATTATTCATTGACCATGTGACAGAATAATGGCAAGAAATGGGTCAAGGAGTGACTGATGGAGTTTAATTCAGAAAACTGTGAGGTATTGCATTTTGGTAAGGCAAATCAGGGCAAGACTTAAACACTTAATGGTAGGCTCCTGGAAGTGTTGTCAAGCAAAATGACATTGGGGTTCAGGTTCATAGTTCATTGAAAGTGGAGACTCAGGTAGACAGGGTAGTGAAGAAGGCATTGGTATGCTTGCCTTTATTGGTCAGTGCGTTGACTGTAGGAGGTCATGTCGTGGCTGTACAGGACATTGGTTAGGCCACTTTTAGAATATTTAGAATTCTGGTCTCCCTGCTATAGGAAAGATATTGTTAAATTTGAAAGGGTTCAGAAAAGATTTACAAGAATGTTGCCGGAGTTCAAGGGTTTGAGTTAAAGGGACAGGCTGAATAGGCTGGGGCTATTTTCCATGGAGTGTCAGAGGCTGAGGAGTGACCTGATAGAAGTTTATAAAATCATGAGGGGCATGGATAGGGTGAATAACCAAGATTTTTTTCTCAGGGTAGAGAAATCAAAAACTGAAAGACATGTGTTTAAGGTGAGAGGGGCAAGATTTAAAAGGGACCTAGGGGCAACTTTTTCCCACTGCGGTTGGTGCATGTATGGAACAAGCTGCCAGAGGAAGTGGTGGAGGCTTATTATTGGCTTGGTAAGGATCCTGCAGGTGATGGTCTTCCTTTCCATCTGCCTTTATCCTAAGAGGCAATAAAGTTTACAGGTTTGGAAAGAGCAGTTGAAGGACCCTTCTTGCAATTCATCTATGTGCCAGTGGTGGAAGGAGTGAACAACTAAGGTGGTGGATATGATGTTGATTAACCAGGATGCTTTGAGCTGGATAATATTAAGCTAGTTGTAGTTAGTTCTTGGAACCAGTCACATCCAGGCAGGTGGAGAGTATTCCATTACACTTGTGACTTCTGCTTGTAGATAGTGAGACATTGGGGAAACAAAACATGAGCTCTTACCACAAATTTCACAGCCTCTGGTCTTTACTTGTAGGCACAGTATTGATGTGGCTTGTCCACTTCAGTTTCCGGTCACTTGTAAACATCAGTGTGTTAACGGTGGCGGCATGTGGCAATGGCAATGCTATTGAATATCAAGGTGAGGTGATTACATTCTTTGTTGTTGGAGATGATCATTTCCGTGATTAATGTTTCTTGACACGTTTCAGCCAAAGCCTGGATGTTTTCGGGGTCTTGCAGCAGATGTACATGGAATGCTTCAGAACTTAGGAAGTTGGGAAGGGCACTGAACTCTGTGCAATCATGAGCAAACATCCCCACTTCTGACCCAATGATGGATGGAAGATCATTGATGAAGTAGCTGAAGATGGGTTGGGCCTTGGACACTACCCCGAGGAAGTCCTGCAGAGATGTCCTAGCGCTGTGATGACTGACCTACAACAACCACCACCATCTTCTTATGTGCTAGGTATCACTTACAACTGGTGGAGAGGTTTCCTCCTGATTCCAGTTGACATCAGTTTTGCTTGGCTTCTTGAAGCCGCAGTCAGTCAAGCTTGATGGGCAGTTTCTTACCTCACTTCTGGAAATCAGCTCTTTTATCCATTGGTTGTAATGCGATTTGGAGCGGTGTGCTAGCAGAAAACAATTTAAACACCAGTGAGCAGGTTATTATCGATTACATGCAGTTTGACAACACTGTTGATGAAACTGTCCATCATTTTTAAAGAACTGATGAGGCAGTAATTAGCAGGACTAGATTTGCTCTGCTTTTTTAAGAACCAGCTTTGTGGAAATTACCTGAATAATTTTTCACATTGTCAAGTCTGTGCTACTTTTGTAGCTGCACTATGGCATGGCTTGACTAGGGATGGGGTAACCAGGAGACCACTTAAGTTGTGGATTTTAGGCACTGCTGTTTTGCAGCAACGTCAATGATTTTTTTTTTGGCTGATGTTCAGGCAATTCTTGCCTCTTCCATGAGAAAACTTTAGTCCAATTATTGGTAATTGGCCAAAAATGAAGACCAGGGCCTTGAAATTGGAGTCCATAATGTCACTGGTGCTGGCCCTTCAGAAATTCCTCTGACAACCCACTATCTACAAGATGATTAGGGGGTTAGACAGGGTCGACAGTATGAACCTTTTCCCGCGTATTGAGTCGGGTATTACAAGGGGGCATAGCTTTAAATTAAGGGGGGGTAGATATAGGACTGATGTTCGGGGTAGGTTCTTCACTCAGCGAGTCGTTCGTTCATGGAATGCCCTGCCAGTAACAGTGGTGGACTCTCCCTCTTTATGGGCATTTAAGAGGGCATTGGATAGGTATATGGAGGATAGTGGGTTAGTATAGGTTAGGTGGGCTTGGATCGGTGCAACATCGAGGGCCCAAGGGCCTGTACTGCGCTGTATTCTTCTATGTTCTATGTTCTATGTTCTATAACCTCTGCCCACAGGGGGCATTCAAGGGCACACTAAAAATGCAAATGTGCAAAATGGCTTGATTGTGATGTTTTATGTGAACTTGATGTATAACCTACCATTTGTAACATTATATATTCAGTTTACATCCTATTATAATCATTCCAAGCTGATAGTGTTCCTTCCTCAGGGCCAGAAGGCCTGGTTTCAAGTTTGGCCTGCCAATATGGGATTGACATTTCAGGGAAAGCCAAGTCTGAACATTTGCTCGACTGTTAAGAATAGAAGCTTCCTATTCTTCGCATCAGTCTGATGTAGTCACACTTAATAGCCTGTGACTTCAGTGTCCCAAACAATAATACCTGACTACAGGTGAAGCAGTATTCTAACTAAACATTTTGCAAAAATGCAAAATGCCACTTTCAATTTGTTCTCGTTGCCCCATTTTATGAAGTTGGAAGTCTTCTTATTTCAAGGCATACCATCCTCCCACTCGCATCTTCACTGAACATAGGAAATAGGAACAGAGTGCCTCATTATGCCCATCAAGCCTGATCTACCATTCAACTAGATCACAGCTGATCTACAGCTCAGTTCCACCTTCTCACATTACCCTATATAGAGAGAGTCATAGAGATGTATAGTTCGGACACAGACCCTTTGGTCCAACTCGTCCATGCTGCCGACCAGATATCCCAACTCAATCTAGATCCACCTGCCAGCACCTAGTCCGTATCCCTCCAAACCCTTCATATTCAAATACTCATTCAGATATCTTTTAAATGTTGCAATTGTACCATCCTCCACTGCTTCCCCTGGCAGCTCATTCCATACACATGAAATGTTGAAAATGTTGCCCATTAGGTCTCTTTTATATCTTTCCACTCTCACCATAAACCTATGTCCTCTGGTTCTGGACTCCCCGATCCCAGGGAAAAGACTTTGTCTATTTATCCTATCCGAGCCCCTCATGATTTTATAAACCTCTATAAGGTCACCCCTCAGCCTCCGACGCTCCAGGGAAAACAGCCCCAGCCTATTCAACCTCTCCCTATGGCTCAAATCCTCCAACCGTAGCAAGATCCTTGTAAATCTTTTCTGAACTCTCTCAAGTTTCACAATATCTTTCCGATAGGAAGGAGACCAGAATTGCACACAATATTCCAACAGTGGCCGGAAGGAGACCAGAATTGCACACAATATTCCAACAGTGGCCTAACCAGTGTCCTGTACAGCCACACACAACATGACCTCCCAACTCCTGTACTCCATACTGTGATCAATAAAGGAAAGCATACGTTTGGTCAGAATATTGAGTACAGGAGTTGGGAGGTCATGTTGCAGCTGTACAGGACATTGGTTAGGCCACTGTTGGAATATTGTGTGCAATTCTGGTCTCCTTCCTGTCGGAAAGATGTTGTGAAACTTGAGAAAGTTCAGAAAAGCTTTACAAGGATGTTGCCAGGGTTGGAGGATTTGAGCTATAGGGAGAGGTTGAATAGGCTGGGGCTGTTTTCCCTGGAGAGTCGGAGGCTGAGGGGTGACTTTTTATAGAGATTTATAAAATCATGAGGGGCACGGATAGGGTAAATAGACAAAGTCTTTCCCATGGGATGGTGGAGTCCAGAGGGTATCTTTCATATCTCAAAATCTATTGATCTCTACCTTGAACCTAGCACTGACTTGAGTCTCCACAGGTCTTCAGGTAGAGAATTCCAAAGATTCACTCCCTCTGAGTGAATAGAATCTTCCTCATCTCAGTCCTAAAAGACCTGCCTCATATTCTAGACTTTATCCTGTGGCTCTTGATCAACCAGAGGGAAACATCCTTTCAACATCAACCCTGACAAGCCCTATAAGGCTTTGGTGTACTTCAAGGAGAAAGTGAGGGCTGCAGATGCCGGAGATCAGAGCTGAAAATGTGTTGCAGGAAAAGCGCAGC
This sequence comes from Chiloscyllium plagiosum, assembly GCF_004010195.1. Taxonomy (NCBI): domain Eukaryota; kingdom Metazoa; phylum Chordata; class Chondrichthyes; order Orectolobiformes; family Hemiscylliidae; genus Chiloscyllium; species Chiloscyllium plagiosum. Next base: position 78,574,757 of record NC_057719.1, read on the forward strand.
AGGTCAGGCAGCATTCAAGGAACAGGAGAATCGACGTTTCGGGCATAAGTCCTGAAGAAGGGCTTATGCCCGAAACGTCGATTCTCCTGTTCCTTGGATGCTGCCTGACCTGCTGCGCTTTTCCAGCAACACATTTTCAGCTTTGGTGTACTTCAATGAGATTACCTCACATTCTTCTATACTTTAAAGAATATAGGACTAGTCTTCTCAACCTCTCCTCCCATCCCGTTCCAGGAATCAATCCGGTGAACCTTTGTTGCTCTCCCTCTGTGACAAGTATATCCTAACTTCAGTAATCTGTATGTAATACTTGAACTGCTTTGTAACCCAGGCATTGTATAGTTGCAGTAAGACATCTTTACTCCTGTCTTCAAACCTCCTAGCAATCAAGGACAACTTCCCTTCTTACTTGCTAACTACATTTACATGATGGTTTTCAGGAGGTTCTGCATTGAATTTCCTTTTTCCTTTGTTTGCTTTATTTTAATTAACCCATCCTTTCTTTTAGCCATCTTTTGTGTTTCTAAGTGTACCAAATTAATGTAAGAGTCAGAGAGGTTTTACAGCATGGAAAGAGATCCTTCTGCCATCTTGTCCCTGCTGGTCATCAAGCATCTATTTATTCTAATCCCGATTTCCAGCACTTGGCCTGTAACCTTGTATCTCAATAAATGCACAGCTAAGAGGCCCCAGAAGACATGGAGACTGGTAGACCGGGTCTGAGCCCAGCAACCAATGATTTTCTTTTGTACGTCGGAGAGTTTATTCTTGCCTGTTTCACACTCATTATGCACTAAACTCTTGAACTTTTGAAAGGAGATGTGAAGGTGAGAAAAAACTGTCCATGACTGAGCTGGCATATGCTTTCATTGTGGGGTCTAGAGAAACAATGTTGCCCTACATTATTTCCAGGGCAATAGAAACACTTTCCCATAATTTGTTACCTTCCTCAGGCTCGTCTGGCCAGGGTCGACCTGCTGTCGGCCCAGAATCCCCCAGGGCTTCCCCACTCAGGCCTCAGGTGGAAATTGCTGTCAGGCTCAATTGGAAGATGCCACTTTAAGGAAGGACCCACATTGCTCTCTGCAAAGTATCACAGCAACCTGTTCAATGAAATAGGTGGAAATTACAACCTGTGGATAAGTCAATAAACTATTTTCCCATCAGTTTGTGTACTGGCAGACACAGAGGATTAAATAAAATTTCTCTGGAACTGTGGCTCTATTTCAGAAGCAAAACACAACAGATTGAGTCAGTTTATCTTAACAGGACAAGTGGGCCATATTTTGACTACCTGTTCTTTACCTAACAATTTTCTAATCCATTTTAATAGCAGTGTATTTGTCAGCATTTTAAGTAACCACAAGACAATATAGTTTTCCAACAAAATAGCCAGGCCCATCAGGGTGGAAAGGAATACAAAATGCTAGTGGACTGATAAAGAATGTCTAATGGAATGTCACCTTTTCTCTGAAAGTGGCTGGAATACAAAAAAGAGGAAGCTATAGTAGTAAGGAGCTCTGGTTAGCTGTAGCTGGTTCAATCAGTTTTGAACATCAGAAACCAGGAAAGACAGTTAGATCTTGGAGCGGATACAACATTGCGCTCACATCATGATGCCAAAGCTTAAAGGGGCAGGTTACATAAACTTGGTTTGTATTTCCATGAGTTTTAAAAATGATAATACAGTTGAAGTTTTTAAGACATTGGAAAAGGTTTAAAAAGATATATAAAGTTGCAGCCTGGAGAAGAAGTCACATGCTCTGTCCTTCACATAAAGTGTAGCGGAATTCTCTTCCCCTGAATCTCGCGAATAATCTCTTCATGATTAACTTATTGAATTCCGTGATAGATTGTCGCACAATAAAAGTTGAATTGGATTGTTTCCAGAATCAGGAAAGTATAGAGCAACTATATGTTGACAAAACGTGGAGTAGGAAGGGCACAGCAGGTCAGGAGCAAGAGAGAGGATGTTTGGGGCACTTTAGGAGTCCTGATGAAGGGTCCTGCCCCAAACCATCAACGTTCCTGCTCCTGCGATGCTGCCTGACCTGCTGTGCCTTTTCAGCTCCACATCTTATCAACTCTGACTTCCAGAATCTGCAGTCCTTACTATCTCCATAGAACAGTAAAGAATGGGCAGGAAAAATTATGAAATATATTCTGATCAGGTTATGAAGCAGCATACGTATTACAGGAAAAAAAGCTTGCTCACCTAAATGACCTTCTTTCAATCCACCGTTAAGTTACAATATTGAGTTGTCCATTATACATCTGTTTATTATTCTGTGTGCTTTCAGAACCATCAGTTCATTAAAACTCTGATTTTCCTTTTCTTCAAAACAGTCACTTTAACAAAGGTCATTTTAATTTGTACTTGTATTTTCTCATCACAAGAGATTTTGAATATTTGTGTGATTATAAAGCATTATGCATAATATAATAGAGTCATGAGTAATCAATGTTCTGACATTGCCATTTGAATTAGCACCCCTCCTGCCCCTGCTCAGCCATAGTCTCTCATGCTCAAATATAAATGCAGTTGAATTGAATTGCAGGGGATTTGCACACACATCTCTGTTAACTGGAGCTTCACAGTGACCAAATATAATAGAGTCATGAGTAATCAATGTTCTGACACTGCCATTTGAATTAGCACCCCTCCTGCCCCCGCTCAGCCATAGTCTCTCATGCTCAAATATAAATGCAGTTGAATTGAATTGCAGGGGATTTGCACACACATCTCTGTTAACTGGAGCTTCACAGTGACCAAGGAGGCCTCTATGTAACCAAATTTTGCCCACAAATGTACCCTATCGCGAGGGTGGTCAGATCAGATCAAAGTGTTATGAGGGTAAATCTGCAAGGGACAGCAGAGACACATGATTCATGAATTATAAAGGAATAATATAAGGGTGGTAGGGTGGTTCAGTGGTTAGCACTGCTGCCTCACAGCGCCAGGGACCTGGGTGCGATTCCCACCTCCGGCAACTGGAGTTTGCATAATCTCCACATTCTCCCCATTCTCCCCGTGTGTTTATGGGTTTCCTCCCACATCCAAAGACGGCAGGTCACGTGAATTGGCCAGGCTAAATTGCCAATAGTGTTAGGTGCATTAGTCAGGGGTAAATATAGGGTAGGGGAATGGGTCTGGGTGGGTTGCTCTTCGGAGGGTCGGTGTGGACTTGTCGGGCCAAAGGGCCTGTTTTCATTCTGTAGGGAATCTAATCTAAACTGGGCAAGGGGACAGTGGAGGTTGAAGTGGGATGACAATTATCAGGCAAGAAAGCCTCTCAGTACTAAGATATGACAGCCACTTCCTTCCTTCAAAAGACTTGGGCTCTTTGGCCTTATTCAGGAGTGTGCCTTTAATGGATGCAGTGATGATTTCTCAGGTTTGGAAGGTCATTTCCAAATGAGAGTAGAAATGTCAGATTGGTAATGGTGGTACAGGCACAAGAGGCTAACTCCCATGACCTTGCAGTTTCTTGCCTTAGATCTACCCTTCCAAGCTCACAGTTGGCTTAGAATTCTGTCTTGAGAATCTGAGCAGGAGCAGCAGAAATATAATCAATAGGTCTAGGCCTGGACCATACTGCTCCCAATCCTACCGTCATTCTACACGAAGTGGCTCTCAGACTGAAAGTGGAGTGGGTCAGCAAAGGAGACTAGAGTGGAAGTGCGTTGATCAGACTCCCCGCGTCAATGTCCTCTTTCTCCATCTTCTGTCTCATGAACCAATTGCATTTCCTGATCTGCCAAAAGTTGGAGAAGTCATTGTTACACTTCAGTGAGGAGCCGAACAGGTGAGGCAAGGTTTTTCTTGGTCCTGATTAAATTGGCAGCCTGAGACTGTAGGCCATTGCTGAGGGCCATCATGGACTCTGTGGTCTGCCATGTCCAGCGATCCATCCAGGTCGGTGGCCATTCTTTCCATGAATGTGTACATGAACACACATACCCAAAGCATTGTAGCGTTCACAATCTAAACTCTCCCTAGTCTTGTGCGTGCCCCTGGAAAGGCTGATAGAACCACTCAGATATTCTGCTGCTTCCTGGTGAAGAGCTCATGCTTGAAACGTCAACTCTCCTGCTCCTCGGATGCTAGCCTGACTGCCTGTGCTTTTCCAGCACCTCAGTTTTTGACGCTGACTCTCCAGCATATGCAGTCCTCACTTTCTCCTCCTTGCGGCTTCTTCAGCTGAAGCTTAGCCACTCATTGGCCCCTGAAGCTCCACATCTGCACTGAGCTAAGTGGCATTTGGAGGCCTCTGCACTTTCCCAGACGGCCTCTTCATGGCTATCCTTGTCTCGACCATTTCCTCACTTGCTTGTGAAAGGTGCTTGGCTGCCCACCTTTGGCAGCCCACATCGAAATGCGTGGATCTGAGTCGCCATTCTCCTCCTGAGGAGCGGATCTGGGAACCTATGGGAGATGCAAGACATTGATTGCAAATAACTAATTCAGAAGGTTGCCATCCAGCTTTGTGGAGATTATTGTATTTAAGTTGCTGCTGCCATCCAGCCAGCATGTGTGGGTGTTGTCAGCCAAGGCTGTAGACACTGGCAGAATAGGCCAGCTTGATTGGCATCCAGTTGGGCAGGGCACCAGCTTCACTAACCTCAAGTCAGTCACCTGTTACTTCAAGGGAGAGAGCATGGAGATCTTGTGATCCTGGGATGGAGAACGAAATCCGATCCTCATTCAGAGTGTGGGCCATGCAGAGAGGAATGAGGTGGGAATTTGACAAGGTGAGGCAAGGTGCTAACCTTCTCCTCATGTCTCCCTTCAGCTGCCAGGTCTGCCAAGGCCCGAGAAACCCAGGCAGCCCAGAAACTGCTAGTCTGAGCAGTGGTCACGACAGGCTTTCTGATCGGCGTTACCAGAGCCACTGTCAGACACTCCTGAGAGAGGATAGCTCCCTCATGCACCAGGGAGAATCAAGGGATAATGGGACTGGTAGAGAATGATCTACTCCCGCTCCTATTTCTTGTATTCTTGGTGGCTGGTGTCAAGATAAACTGTTGGGGCTTCTTCAGTGGTCTCGTGTTGCTGTTACCCTCTTACTGAGGTTACTCAAAGTGGCAAGTCTGAAAACATCAATGCAGATGGCGAGAAGTTTGGGTGGGAAACGATTCCTCCAAGGTTGGACTATATGCAGCTTGCTATTCATGGCAGGTAACAGGGTGAAGGTAAATGAAGATCCATAAAGCCCATTAAGCAAGAAGACACGGTCACTGCTAAATCAATGATTTAAATATGCAAGGGACTTGGGAGATTCACATGTATCTTCTTTCAGTTCTCTGCAGACTCTTCTATAAAAGATTGCCTTGTACTGTAAGAAAGGAGGAAAGGTGTCAGTGGGTATGTTGCAATATGTTTTCATGAAGTAATTGTCATTGCTGAAATTTGACAGACGTCAGAGATGAGGCAGCATGGTGATGCAGTGGTTAGCACTGCTGCCTCACAGCACCAGGGACCCAGGTTCAGTTCCAGCCTCGGGCGACTGTCTATGTAGAGTTTGCACATTCTCTCCATGGGTTTCCTCCGGGTGCTCCGGTTTCCTCCCACAATCCAAAGATGTGCAGATTAGGTGAATTGGTCATGTTAAGTTGCCCATAGTGTTCAGGGATGTGTAGGTTGGGTGCATGAGTCAGGGGTAAATATAAGGTAGGGGAATGGGTCTGGGTGGGTTACTCTTTGGAGGGTCAGTGTGGATTTGTTGGGCCCAAGGGCCTGTTTACACACTGTAGGAATTCTAATTCTAATGTGGGCTTGAGACATGCAACAGAACGGGGTGGGGGGGGGGGAACTCGGTGAGAATGGGAAAAGATTAATTTGATACAAAAGGTGAATTAAGAAATAATGATAAGAATAAATAATTGTTAAAAAGCAGGATGCGACCAGTCAGCCAAAAGGGAGTAGACGGACCATGAACCTGAACATGACCTAACCTGCCATCTCTGCCATTCTGCAGCATGTGCTTACAATGCTTCCTGATCCTTGTAGAAACATGATGCCCTCCTTTCCACCTTCTTGACAAAGGCCACCAGCACTGCATTGTAGGAGCTGCCTTGGAGCTCTGTTCCTGGCTTGCTGCTCTCTTGGTAGTCTGAATCCTACCAACAAAGGCTTTTGTGTCCACTTCCAGGTAGAATGCAGGCCTACTGCAGGTAGGGTGCAGCCATCCACCTGCCCCTTAAGGAATGTGGACTACCTGTAAGAAGTCAAGAGTGTGGTGCTGGAAAAACACAGCAGCTCAGGCAGCGTCTGAGGAGCAGGGGAACCGACATTTTGAGCAGAAGCCCTTCATCAGAAATCGTCGATTCTCCTTCTCGGATGCTGCCGGATCTGCTGTGCTTTTCCAGCACCACACTCTCAACTCTAATCTCCAGCATCTGCAGTCCTCACTTTCACCTGTAAGAAGTGCAGATTGGCTGTAAGTTGCTTTAGCTGTGCATGCATCTGGACTTCCTGTTGAGTATCCGGTCAGTCAGCAGCATGTCCAGCACTGGACTGCAGCCCATCGTCATGGTAGCAGGATATTTGTGTACTATCTGCCTCAGCTCAGCCAGCCGCAGTGTAATGCTTGTGCCTGCTAACTGGCTTCATCGAATGTTTGGCCCCTTTCATTTTTTTATTACATTTACTTGAACAGATGTAAAGTTTTTGTTATGGACTTCTGATTTTAATTAGTCCCAGTTGCAGTACCAGCTGAAGTTCATTCCCTCCCCAGCAATTTGTTCTGGTTATCTCAATGAGCTGGGACACAGCTGTCATCTGCATTAATAAGATACACAGGAAGACAGCAAGCAATAATTTAGGGATGACAAGTACAAAGACCATGGTTTTCTCAGTTCCTGCTTATACTTCTCATCTGTTCTTCGTTTCTTGTCCTACTCTGATAATCGAAGGAGCACTTTGTTTTCCACTGTTAGAATGGCCATTGTTAGAATTAGCTCTGTCAGATATTATGGACTAATGCCTGCAGTCAAACACTTCTGTATCTGTACCAAAGCTGAAGCATTAGAATGAATTGGATAGCAAAGCTTCACAAAGTACTTGCGTGATGGCAATGGAATTTGATTGGAAAAACTGCAAATTAAGGGCTAGCTAAATGCAGTTATTGAAACTAGCTTTCGGTAGTTTAGTGCACCACAGGGAGGAGGAATTCTGAATAAGAAACAGAAGTAAAGCTTTTCAGAGCCTTCTTTCTGAAAGAAGGCAGCAGAGTGGAACTAGGTGAGTTGTTCTTGTTAAGAATTAGAACAGATAAAAGAGGCTGAACAACCTCCTTTCGTGTTGTTACCATCTGATGACTCTAAATTCTGAACTTGCCAAGGTGGAAAACCATGATATGGTAGAGTTTCATTAGGGATATACCTCATTCACTTAAATCCAGAGAATGTGTACACAAGATTGTGGGAGGCACACAGTTTAGCAAACATCATGTGTGTCAAACCCATGAAAGAGACAGACAGCCATCCACCACAGGACTCTGTTAGATTTCCGAACATGACTAATTCTTGTGACAATCCAACCCTTTCAGGTGCCACTCAGTGAGTCAGGTGACCTGCTCATGAATGCTCATGATTCTAACTCAATTATCCAATTAAATCAGACCAAGAAAGGGGGCTCATTCTATTTCCAAATCTTCTATTGCCATGTTTTACCTGTTGATTCAATCTCAGAGACTTCATTGTCAACCCACCTCCATCCCATGAGTATGGCTACATCCCATTGACAAGCATGTGTTTGAGGTTTCACCATGCTGGCAGTAGGTATGAATAAGGCAGGATATTATCAGGAAATCCAGAGCCAGTGTGGCACCACTTTGCATTCTGTTTCGAACTGCAGTATGTTGGCATGCTTTCGTGTAGCTTTGCTGCCCTTGGCAGGAGATGTTGCAAGTTGAGCTGTGAGCAGGTGGGTCTCCTACAGGGATTGAAGAGATCATGACATGGGGTGGGGAGTGAAATTAGAGGGGTAGTGGATAACCTATGATCAGGGGATAAACTGATTCAGGTGGTGGTGTGAACAGAAAGATGGTGCAGGGATTGGTTAGGTAGTTTTGGGCCTGGTGGACACACAGTGGCTTCTCCTGGTCCAACAGCCATGAGGCAAACAGACATGTCTTATGAATTCCAACTTTCTTGTCTCCTTTCACTGGCCAGGTTTTAATGAAGTCAGGGAAACCCAGCATCTTATAATTACTGCTAGGATACACGACTGTATATAAATTTTAAATTATGCACACACCTACTGCTAGTGCATTGGTCATCTGCCCTATATCCTGTCTCCATTAAAACTGTTTCCTGTTTCAGATTTTTAACCTCCTTTCCAAATATACTGCAACCTAGACTTGGGAAGACAAAATTCTCTTATCAAATTGCCTTTTACAATTTGCAGTAATGGTTTTATACCCAGGAGCAATATTTTTCAAACTTTGTTCGATTTTGTGTATTAGAATGATATTGGTGGAAATTAAAAGAAACACAATAATTCCGTAAAAGTACCTCAGTAGAACAAGGAGTTGGTGCTCCAACCTGATTTACTGTGGAGGGACAGGATTTACACTGCTCATTTAGTCTGTTCCACTCTCCAAGGAGATTGTGTAGTAGAGATCAGACCCAAAAATGGGACTATTTGCCAGACAAGTTCCTTTGTGTATGCTTTTGTAAGTAGATCAAAAGTAGGATTATCAGAGATGCAGCCAACCTTTTAATTGTATTACGATCCATGATATAAATTGGGAACAAAATCCAAGATTTCTGCTGGGTCTGCATTTAAGTCGATCTGGATTTTTTAGTTTGAATTGTATTCTCTGTTTCCACAATGCAGTATATCTTCATAATTGGCTCATTCTCCCAGAAAACCTCTTTAACCTTGATCTTTTTGTGGTTTGTAGATTTGTGGATTTAATTAAGAAGCCAAGCTTATTGTATTTGTAAAGTTAAATTTTGAAATTTGCTCCAGATTTTGTAAAAAGTAACCTAATCCTGAGTTTTAACCTTGAATGAAGACCATGAAGATTGTGTTTGATTCCAGAACAAGCAGCAAACTATACTCTCTATCGTGGGATCTGACTCTAAGTAGGTTGACCAATCACTGTCCTTCAGAGGCCTTCTGAAGCATGTCTTCCTTATCTTCTTCGTTTTGCCTGTCCCTGGCATTGGCACCATTAATTCTCTTTGGACAGTTTGGAAGGGGGCCTGATCAATAGGCTCATAAAGCAGTATTCTTGATCACAGGGCTCCAGACTGTCATAAAATTGATGTTCCCTGTCATTTTTGCTGGATACTGTGTCCAATGTGAAAGCCCTCAGTGCCTCTTGTTGTTTTTAGCAGCAGTCTACAATTCTGGAAATTTAATGAGCAAATGTTGCTCAGCACTCAGGCTGGGATTATTGCAATTTAGCCACCAAGCCTAAAGAATCTAAAGTTCCTCTTTACCATTGCCAAACTGGAAAGACCATGTTTATGAAAATGTTGGATTATATTAGATTAGATTCCCTTCGGCCCAACCAGTCCACACCAGCCTGCCGAAGAATAACCACCCAGACCCATTTCCGTCTGACTAATGCATCTAACACTGTGGGCAATTTAGCATGGCCAATTCACCTAACCTGCACATTCTTGGATTGTGGGAGGAAACTGGAATATGCGGAGGAAACCCACGCAGGCATGGGAAGAATGTGCAAACTCCACTCAGACTGTCGCCCAAGGCTTGATTCGAACCTCGGTCCCTGGTGCTGTGTGACAGCAGTGCTAACCTTTGAGCGACCATGCTGCCCCATTTACCTTCCATCAAGTTGTTACAAGATGTTGGAAGTCACTCACAATGGTATTTCTGGAGTAACCAATGTTATTGATGATGCCAAGGATCACTTCAATATATACCAACACCTCCAGGTGAAACCCAGAATAACTTGCATTTCAGTTTTGAGTTTGCAATCATGACTCATGCTCAGCTATATTCTGCTCTCTTTCCGAGTAATTTAGCCGATTGGGAAAGATATTTGAGTGTAGAGTGGATTGACAAGTTGAAACTTGTGAATTGGACACCTGCTGATTATTTTAGATTATTAAGTACATTTTAAAGTTACAGACTTGCCGCTGAGAGGAATATACTATATATTTAAGTCCAGCATTAGTTTGAACAGTAATATGGGGATAGTTTGTAAGTATAGGGAGGCAGTTAGGCATTTTTGGATCTCACATTTAAATGCTGTTATGACCTATAATTAAGGACCTTGGACAAATCAACTGGCAAACTGGTTTTACTGATTTATCAGGCATCTTAAAGGAATTGTCATTAGCAATGTTTCTGTCAGTTGCTTTGCAGTTAAAATTTCATTTTTTTAAACTTTATTTGCAAGTTCCAAAGATTTTACTACTACAGTAGTAATTGATCAGTGATCTCTGACAAGATTCATTTCTCTTCTATACAATCTATAGATAATGTCAGTCAAATGATCTTCACACAACTTCTATGTTTATGGCACTCTGAACATTAAATGACATCATATGGTGAGCCAAGGACAATGTTAACACCTCCAGACAGACCTTTAAGGCGTCAATACTTCTGAAATTTTTCTTCTCAGGGAGAAGAACTTGCTATTTTCAACCTCTACTGCTGCAATTTTAGATCAGGCTCATCTGCAATAAACAAGTTACTATTTTGGTTAAATTAGCAAACAGATGTCACAAAAAATGTGTTACGTACATCGGTCTGCTAATGTCACTGCAGAAAGCACGTATTTTTTGCCAAAGTGTGATTTACTGGCTGACTCTTTGAGCCTCTGTTAATGTGCTCAGGGAATTTAATAACAAACTGGGGCCAATGCCATACTCTAAGCCTACCTTTAATGAGTCATCGAGATATTTGTTTCTCTGGTTCCCCTGGTAACAAGCTTGAGAAGGAGTCTAGCACGCACTTCTTTAATTTGTCGAGACTTTGCTTTTTAGTTCTGTTAGTTTTTGAGAGCTATTTTCTGAATTTGAGTTGTTATTTTTCAACTTTCACAAAATCCTGGAACGTTTCCAGAATGTTTAAAAAGTATGTTTCCTCTTAAAATAAGCAGTTGGCAGATCACAAATCATTTAAAGAAAGAAACAAACTGATATTCCTGAAAGAGAAATACGGTGTGCTTTTTATCAGCTAATGACAAAAGTCTAGCCTAATGACAACGTTTAGTTATTCTACTAACTGAGTGAGATAAAATACATTTTGCAGTAAATCTATAACTGTTTATGGATTGTAGCATTGCTCATTTCATTATCTGCATAAAACATACACTTCATATTTCAATGTTAAACAAAATCTGATATGCTGTCCTAAGACTTTGAAAGACTGAAGTGAAAAATTGAAACGTGAGATGGGGCCATAATTAAAAGGAATGATCAAATGGAACCCAATTGTATTCCTAGCCATTTATTTAGATCTTAAGACAAGGATGGACATTGTCAAAGACAGAATTGATAAGAACACAACCGTAAGAATAAAGGTACAAGAGTCTAAATAATCACAGGTAAGAAATCCAAGATCCAAACCAGAAAGTTCACAACAGAAATTTCTAGTTTAGCATTTTTCAATGCTGTTAATTTTGTTTGTAGAGAATTGAAAATCAGACAGTGAATTTGGTCAAGAAGGCGACTCAGATTGCATTGTGAAATTTAAAAGCAGACTTCAAATTTAAAAGCTCATACAAAATATTTAATTGGATTTTGAATGCATGTTACCCAGGAATGAGATGAAAGATGATCTGACTTTTTCCCCTTTCAAGTGATTGCAATTTTCCTACAGACCCTTATATTAAAATAGATGAGAGTGGTATAAAGATGTGATGACAGAGGAATTGAGAATCTTGAAAACCTTGCATATAAACACATCTTTTATGCACCCAATCTCATGTGAGTGGATTGACTTGCATGCATTGTGAAAATGATGACAAATTCTCACACCTGTGTGAATTAGTCCTGAAGCAGCTTTGAGATGATTATCAGTTTGACTCCAATTTCCACTCTATCTTTATGCTAAATCACCAGTCTTTTTAGTATTTCAGTTGTTTGTGAATGGTGTCTCTGATATGCTTTTCCAGGCTGTGCTTTCTTAAAGGAAAAATATCCCTTTAACTCCAAATTTTTTTTTAACGTTTAAAACAGGCATTTAAACCTGCAAACTGAGTCTCGGAAGTTAATTGTTTAGTTCATTTTAAAATGAGAAATAAAATAATTTTTAGATGATTTGGTTTACCCTCACATTTTTAACATTGCACTTTCTTTTTCCTTTTTTTTGACTTTAAAACTACACTACCTGTGAACTGAAATTTGCCTCCTTTCGCCCATCCTGATGGGATCTTACTATCCTCTATGTTTACTGCTCTAATTTATGGAGAAGTGGATTTCTATAGGTTAATCGGTGACAATTTTGTGAGACTTTTTCTAACTGGAGAAAAATCGGTTTAAATTTGATTTTGGATGATCATAAAACATAATAGTTGATTTCTTCAAGATTTCTGCATAAGAGCTGGGCAGGTTTTGGGGCAGGATATTTATTCACACTGGGGTCTGAGACAGACTGCAGTATTATACCTAATCCCGTTAAATTAAGAAAGAGGTAGGCTATTCTTCGGAGGGTCGGTGTGGACTTGTTGCGCCAAATGGCCTGTTTCCACATCATAGTGATTTTATGATTCTGACTGAAAATTGAACATAGTTATTATGCTGCATGGAGTATCCTTGAAGTGGGTTTACAGCTACACTTACAGCCTTGGTTAGAAAGGTTAGTTACATCTTCAAAATATGCTGAGTTTTGATTTCAGGATTCAACAAAATGTTCAGAGTTGTGTTCAGGCATAATTCAGATTAAATCTCAACTCACAAATGGCTTTTATTTATGCAATTATTCTTCTACTGCAGCTACATCAGGGTTATGTATACCAAATGCTATAATAACCACTAATTTTTATGTGTTTTGAGGCCATGCCTCTTTAACGGTGAACATTGGAATAGGAGGAAGTCATTCAGCACTTCAAGCTTTGTATGCTGTTCAATGAGATCATGGCTGATCCATGGCCAAACTGCACATGCCTGCCTTTGGCCATATTCCTTAATATCTTAGTTTAACAAAAAATTATCTATTTCAGTTTTAAAATTAACAACTGATCCAGCATCCAATGGCATTTCCGGATGGATCTACCACCCTTTGTGTGTAATAGTGCTTCCTAGTGTAGTTTTTATGGGGGCCCTAATCCTCAGACTGGACCCCATTTCTAAGTCCCAAACCAGTGGAAATAGTTTACTTTTATGTTCCTTGTTTCTTTTTCTGTTATTATCCTGACTTTGATGAGTTCATTCCTCAACCTTATATTCCTCAAATTATACAGGCCTAATTTGTATAATTTCTCCTCATAACTTAATCACAAAGTCCAGATATCATTCTGGTAAATCTACATTGTGGCCCCTTCAAGGTTATAAAGCCTTCCTAAGGTGTGGTACTGAGATTTGCTTACTGTAGATCTACTGAGATTGGTACAGTTGAGAACAGAAGTGAGTCAGTCAGGGCAGGCAGGGACAAGGTAGGAATAATAAATTAAACTGCATTTATTTCAATGCAAAGGGCCTAACAGGGAAGGCAGATGAACTCAGGGCATGGTTAGGAACATGGGACTGGGATATTACAGCAATTACAGAAACATGGCTCAGGGATGGGCAGGACTGGCAGCTTAACGTTCCAGGATAAAAATGCTACAGAAAAGATAGAAAGGGAGGCAAGAGAGGAGGGGGAGTGCTATTTTTGATAAAGGATAGCATTACAGCTGTGCTGAGGGAGGATATTCCCAGAAATACATCCAGGGAAGTTATTTGGGTGGAACTGAGAAATAAGAAAGGGATGATCACCTTATTGAGATTGTATTATAGACCCCCAAATAGTCAGAGGGAAATTGAGAAACAAACTTGTAAGGAGATCTCAGCTATTTGTAAAAATAATGGGGTAGTTATGGTAGGGGATTTTAACTTTCCAAACATCGACTGAGACTGCCATAGTGTTAAAGGTTTAGATGGAGTGGAATTTCTTAAGTGCGTACAAGACAATTCTCTGATTCAGTATGTGGATGTACCTACTAGAGAAGGTGCAAAACTTGACCTACTCTTGGGAAATAAGGCAGGGCAGGTGACTGAGGTGTCAGTGGGGGAGCACTTTGGGGCCAGCGACCATAATTTTAAAATAGTGATGGAAAAGGATAGACCAGATCTAAAAGTTGAAGTTCTAAATTGGAGAAAGGCCAATTTTGACAGTATTAGGCAAGAACTTTCAAAAGCTGATTGGGGGCAGATGTTCACAGGTAAAGGGGAGGCTGGAAAATGGGAAGCCTTCAGAAATGAGATAACAAGAATCCAGAGAAAGTATATTCCTGTCAGGGTGAAAGGGAAGGCTGGTAGGTATAGGGAATGCTGGAGGACTAAAGAAATTGAGGGTCTGGTTAAGAAAAAGAAGGAAGCATATGTCGGGTATAGACAGGATAGATCGAGTGAATCCTTAGAAGAGTATGAAGGAAGTAGGAGTATACTTAAGAGGGAAATCAGGAGGGCAAAAAGGGGACATGAGATAGCTTTGGCACATAGAATTAAGGAGAATCCAAAGGGTTTTTACAAATATATTAAGGACAAAAGGGTAACTAGGGAGAGTAGGATCCCTCAAAGATCAGCAAGGTGGCCTTTGTGTGGAGCCACAGAAAATGGGGGAGATACCAAATGAATATTTTGCATCAGTACTTACTGTAGAAAAGAATGTGGAAGATATAGACTGTAGGGAAATAGATGGTGACATCTTGCATAATGTCCAGATTACAGAGGAGGAAGTGCTGGATGTCTTGACACGGTTAAAGGTGGATAAATCCCCAGGAACCGATCAGGTGTACCCGAGAACTCTGTGGGAAGCTAGAGAAGTGATTGCTGGGCCTCTTGCTGAGATGTTCAAGGCTATATGTGCTATCTTCAGGGCAGACTGATGGGCAGAGGGGGTGGGGTGGCCCTGTTGGTAAGGAATGATATTCAGTCCCTTGCGCGGGAGGACCTAAAATCAGGGGATGTAGAGTCAGAATGGATAGAACTGAGAAATTTTAAGGGTAGAAAGACCCTCATGGGAGTTATCTACAGGCCCCCAAATAGTAGCCTGGATGTAGGGTGTAAGTTGAATAAGGAGCTGAATATGGCCTGTCACGAAGATATTACATTCTGGATTAGTGGTGCTGGAAGAGCACAGCAGTTCAGGCAGCATCCAGGGATTTCAACATGCAGGTAGACTGGGAGAATCAGGATGGTACTGGACCACAAGAAAAGGAGTTTGTGGAGTGCCTCGAGATGGATTCTTAGAACAGCTAGTGCTGGAGCCTACCAGGGAGAAGGCAATTCTGGAACTGGTGTTGTTCAACGAACCAGATTTGATCAGGGACATCGAAGTGAAAGAGTCATTACGAGATAGTGACTATAATACAATAAGGTTTAATCTGCAATTTGAAAGGGAGAGGGTACAATCGGTAGTGACAATATTTCAGTTGAATAAGGGGAACTATGAAGCTATGAGGGAGGAGCTGGCCAAAGTTCAATGGCGCAATACTCTAGCAGGGTTGGCAGTGGAACAACAATGGCAGGTATTTCTGGGTATAATGCAGAAGATGCAGGATCATTCCAAAAAGGAAGAAAGATCCTAGGAGGAGGCATGGGTGGCCGTGGCTAATGAGGGAAGTTAAGAAACATATAAAGTCAAAAGAGAAAAAGTATAACATAGCAAAGATAAGTGGGAAGCTTTTAAAGAACAACAGACGATAACTAAGATGGAAATACGCAGAGAAAAAATGAGGTACGAAGGTAAACTGGCCAAAAATATAAAGGAGGATAGTAAAAGCTTTTTTAGGTATCTGAAAGGAAAAATAATGGTTAAGACTAAAATTGGGCCCTTGAAGACATAAACGGGTGAGTATATTACAAGGAACAAAGAAATGGCAGAAGAATTGAATTGGTACTTCAGATCTGTATTCACTGGGGAAGACACAAGCAATTTCCCTGAGGTAACAGTGGCTGAAGGACGTGAACTTAAGGGAATTTATATTAGGCAGGAAATGGTGTTGGAGAGACTGTTAGGTCCGAAGGCTGATAAGTCCCCAGGGCCTGATGGTCTACATCCCAGGGTACTGAAGGAGGTGGCTCTAGAAATCATGGATGCATTGGTGATCATTTTCCAATTTTCTATGGATTCAGGATCAGTTCCTGTGGATTGGAGGGTGGCTAATGTTGTCCCACTTTTTAAGAAAGGTGGGAGAGAGAAAGCAGAGAATTATAGACCAGTTAGTCTGACCTCAGTGGTGGGAAAGATGCTGGAGTCAATTACAAAGGATGAAATTACGATATATCTGGATAGCAGTAACAGGATAGGTCAGAGTCAGCATGGATTTATGAAGGGGAAATCATGCTTGACTAATCTTCTGGAGTGTTTTGAGGATGTAACTCTGAAGATGGACAAGGGAGATTCAGTGGATGTAGTGTACCTGGACTTTCAGAAAGCCTTTGATAAAGTCACACATAGGAGGTTAGTGAGCAAAATTAGGGCGCATGGTATTGGGGGCAAAATACTGACTTGGATTGAAAATTGGTTGGCTGACAGGAAACAAAGAGTAGTGATAAACAGCTCCCTTTTGGAATGGCAGGCGGTGACCAGTGGGGTACCGCAGGGATCAGTGCTGGGACCGCAGCTTTTTACAATACACATTAATTATATAGTTGATGGTATTAAAAGTAATATTAGCAAATTTGCTGATGATACAAAGCTGGGTGGCAGGGTGAAATGTGAGGAGGATGTTAGGAGATTATCGGGTGACCTGGACAAGTTAGGTGAGTGGACAGAATCATGGCAGATGCAGTTTAATGTGGAGAAATGTATGGTTATCCACCTTGGTGGCAAGAACAGGAATGCAGGTTACTACCTCAATGGAGCTGAAAAATGTGTTGCTGGAAAGGCGCAGCAGGTCAGACAGCATCCAAAGAGCAGGAGAATCGACCTTTCGGGCATAAGCCCTTCTTCCGGAATGAGGAGGATGTGCCAAGCAGGCTAAGGTAAAAGGTAGGGAGGAGGGACTTGGAGGAGGGGCGTTGGGAATGCGATAGGTGAAAGGAGGTTAAGGTGAGGATGATAGGCCGGAGAGGGGGTGGGAGCGGAGAGGTCGGGAAGAAGATTGCAGGTCAAGAAGGCAGTGCTGAGTCTGAGGGATGGGACTGAGAAAAGATGGGGATGGGGAAATGAGGAAGCTGGAGAAATCTTCATTCATCCCTTGTGGTTGGAGGGTTCCTAGGCGGAAGATGAGGCGCTCTTCCTCCAGGGGTCGTGTTTCCATGGTCTGGCGATGGAGGAGGCCAAGGACCTGCATGTCCTTGGCGGAGTGTGAGGGGGAATTAAAGTGTTCAGCCACAGGGTGGTTGGGTTGGTTGGTGCGGGTGTCCCAGAGCTGTTCTCTGAAATGTTCCGCAAGTAGGCGGCCTGTCTCCCCAATGTAGACTTACTCCTACTACCTAAATGGAGTCAAGTTAGGTAAAGGGGCAGTACAACGAGATCTAGGTGTTCTTATACAACAGTCAATGAAAGCAAGCATGCAGATACAACAGGCAGTGAAGAAAGCTAATAGCATGCTGGCCTTCATAACAAGAGGAATTGAGTACAGAAGCAAAGAGGTTCTTCTGCAGCTGTACAGGGCCCTGATGAGACCGCACTTGGAATATTGTGTGCGGTTTTGGTCTCCAAATTTGAGGAAAGACATTCTGGCTATTGAGGGAGTGCAGCATAGGTTCACGAGGTCAATTCCCGGAATGGCAGGACAGTCTTGCGTTGAAAGATTGGAGCAACTGGGCTTGTATACGCTTGAGTTTAGAAGGCTGAGAGGGGATCTGATTGAGAAGTATAGGATTATTAAAGGATTGGACACTCTGGAGGCAGGAAGCATGTTTCCGCTGATGGGTGAGTCCCAAACCAGAGGACACAGTTTAAAAATAAGGGGTAGGCCATTTAGAACAGAGTTGAGGAGAAACTCCTTCACCCGGAGAGTGGTGGCTGTGTGGAATGCTCTGCCCCAGAGGGCAGTGGAGGCCAAGTCTCTGGATACTTTCAAGAAAGAGTTGGATAGAGCTCTTAAGGATTGGGGAATCAAGGGTCATGGGGATAAGGCAGGAACAGGATACTGATTGAGGATGATCAGCCATGATCATAATGAATGGTGGTGCTGGCTCAAAGGGCAGAATGGCCTACTCCCGCACCTATTGTGTATTGTCTATTGATATTTGTATCATTAATAGTCACAGGTGAGATGCGGGAAGACTGGAGGTTGGCAAACGTAGTGCCACTGTTTAAGAAGGGCGGTAAAGACAAGCCAGGGAGTGTGAGGAGTGTGAGGGGAACTATAGACCGGTGAGCCTGACCTCAGTCGTGGGCAAGTTGTTGGAGGGAATCCTGAGGGACAGGATGTACATGCATTTGGAAAGGCAAGGACTGATTAGGGATAGTCAACATGGCTTTGTGCTCGGGAAATCATGTCTCACAAACTTGATTGATTTTTTTGAAGAAGTAACAAGGAAGATTGATGACGGCAGGGCAGTAGATGTGATCGATGTGGACTTCAGTAAGGCATTCGACAAGGTTCCTCATGGCAGCTTGATTATCAAGGTTAGATCTCATGGAATACAGGGAGAACTAGCCATGTGGATACAGAACTGGCTCAAAGGTAAAAGATAGAGGGTGGTGGTGGAGTTTTGTTTTTTAGACTGGAGGCCTGTGACCAGTGGAGTGCCACAAGGATCGGTACTGGGTCCACTACTTTTTGTCACTTACATAAATGATTTGGATGCGAGCATAAGAGGTACAGTTAGTAAGTTTGCAGATGACACCAAAATTGGAGGTGTAGTGGACAGCGAAGAGGGTTACCTCAGATTACAACAGGATCTTGATCAGATGGGCTAATGGGCTGAGGAGTGGCAGATGGAGTTGAATTCAGATAAATGCGAGGTGCTGCATTTTGGGAAAGCAAATCTTAGCA